>NC_047658.1:61171132-61522799 GCF_011762505.2 Arvicanthis niloticus
CTTGAGTCGTCGATAAGGATCTGTGATGTAGACACATCTGCTGGAACAGGGCTTCCATAGTTTGTTGGTGTCTGCGTTTTGTTTAGTTGTAGTTTTAGTGATTTTTCTCAATTTTCTGGAAAGAGAAAAATAAAAGCTTCTTTGATGAGGACGAGTAGGTACACTTATCTATTGGCATAAGGAAAATATTTAGAATGTAGTAAAGAATTATGCTTATCTAGAAAAAAGGCAGTGAGATTCTTTTCTAAGGTCCATAATCTCATTAGCCCCAGAAATTTGCTTAAATTTCCAGTACCAGGCATGATTTTCATTCAGTTTAATGGACTGTAAGTCCAATCACACAGCTGTTGGATGCCGCTGACACATGAGTCAATGTTCCCTACTGTATATCTGTATATAATATGGAGTAACCACAGAAAAGTATAGCGAAATCATTAGAGGCAGATGGTATCATGTGACGGTAGTAGCAGAACTCAGGGGATATGAAGTAGGAAGTGACATAATGGGGGAGGATCCTCCAACTTGGAAGGGAGGGAGGTTAATACAGAAGGAGAAGGAGGGACTAGAGACAAATAACATTAACGTTGTTTGATAAAACCTCAAAGAAACATATTATTTTATGTTTACTTAAAACTTTAAATTATGTAGTACAAATGAGTATATCTGTATGCACATATACATATGTACATATACATAATACATATATACATTCATGCATATATACATGCACACCCACAAAATCTTAAAGGAAATTAAGCCACTTGGGGTAATAGTGCTCCATATAAGTACAAACTAACAAAAACTCCAGAACCAGTCATGAGAAATCTCCCTTGAAATGGTTGGATAGTATAGTTCTATTGAATCCTGAAGCAATAAGGATTGCAGCTGCATCCCTTTGTTCTTTCCCTGGGGTTTAGTGACCTGGTCCATGGGTCAGTCAATGAGGTCTCCAAGAGAGAGAGTGGGGATGAAGGGGCAAGAGATGTGAAGAATGGAGCCAAGACAGAGTGTCTGATCAAGTCTTTTGTAGGGGTGGAAAAGCATCAACCTGTAAATATATGGCCCCCAAATGGCTGCAAAGATGATAGCCACTTTCTGCTAGGAGTTGGCTCCCAACAGTTGAGGGCTGGTCCCTATTTCTGAGGACACTGTACAGTTTAAGATAAAGGACTTAGATGATTTGACCTGGATCTGACCTAAGCCTCTTTTCTGTGGTCTAGCTTCCAGGGTTCCACAAAGCTGCCAAGGGAGGGGAATAACTAAAGAGTTCTACCCAAGTGCAATACCTGTGAACCTTGACAATGACAAGCATGGCATGATATGTATAAATGGTGCAATAGGTGGCACTCACAAGCCCTTGTATGACTTTTGTTTTGTGTTTGTTTGTTTTAGGGAACTGAAGTTGCACTTAGGGCTTCATATATGCTGAATAAGAACTCAGTCTCTGGGTTATAAGGTCCTCTTGCATAGATTTTAAATATAATTGACTAATAAAAGGAGCCAGGGATTTTTTTTTAAAGAGGAAGTTAGTGGTTGACTTTAGGACTAGCGTAGGAGGAATACAAGATAAATGCTGAATATTGTATACTGTCAAAACTCAAATCCATAGTGGAGTAATAAAAGATATTAAAAGACAGTTAATTACCACTGGCCAATTTCCATGTTGAAAAAATAATAATAAGAGTGGATTAAAAACATGCCAGATATGTTTAAATCTGTTATTGCAACAACATTTAAGATTCTCCTTTTTCTCAGCTTAGGAGAATGATGAGGAACCTCCTTATTGTTTTGGAAACTGATATACTGAGGGAAGGAATCAAATATTATCCTGTTTGATATGAATTACAATTTAAAGTAATCAAATAGTTGAAAAGAAATTTCTCCGTAGGGCAGTCATCTACTTAACAAGTTGGGAAGGATGATAAGACATCGCTGTCATCAATGAAAGTAAGATCAGTAGAAGAAGCTCTATTAAAGGAAGGTGGATCACATATCAAGTAGTTTCTGGTACAGGTACATCTCTAAATTCATGAAGGGGTCTTTCCTGAATTGAGCCTGGCTCCAGAACAATTTCATTTTATAGGAACTACAAGACAAACAGCAAGAACAATACAGGCTAAGAGTAACTAAGAGACACAAATAATCTGCTTTTATTTTATTTTTTAAATGTTTTCTGCCTGTGTCTGAAACTGGGTGTCTTCGTCCCTGTCTCTGTCTCTGACTGTGACTTTCTCTGTGTCTCTGTGTCCCTGTGTCCCTGTGTCTTTGTGTCTCTGACTGTGTCTCTGTGTCCCTGTGTCTCTGTGTCCCAGTGTCCCTGCGTCCTCTCTCTCTCATCTTGCTCCTATTCCTCTGTGTGTTTACATTTGAACATTGTATGGGAAGATCAGAAGACAATTTTGTAGAGTCGGTTTCTTTCCTCCACTTTTATGTGTGTTTTCAACTTCAGGTTTGAAGTGTAAGTGTTTTACTTGCTGAGCCATCTCACCAGCCCTTATTTAGAGAATTTTAAGAACCATGCTAGAAGGGATAAGGAAAAACATTGAGAAACCACGAGAGACGTGGGTAGAGCCAACACTTTCTGGGAAATTTCAGTTATAAACAAACACCAAGTCCTTCTGGGTCCACAATCATTGATATGATATTCCTTGTGCTGTAAAGTACGTTAGATGTGTATTGCTAAAGGTCTCTACAAAGCTGGGAAATTAAGTCTATGTTAGAAAACACCATTTGCTCCCTGTCTCCCAGCGATAGATTATACCTAAGCAGATTGCATGCAGAGGAGGCTTAATGCATGCTTAGTGAATTAAATCATAATTATAGAGGGGACGCACACAGATAAACATAACTGTTTCACATCCTGAATATATATGAAGGTGAACATTTGGAGTAGGAATCAAAAATCTTTAATTTTAAGTCAGATACATTATCACTGAGAAGTTTTAGGCTGAGTGTAAACAGGAGTTGAGGTAGCAGGAAAGAGTAGCATCGAAGTCATCTTTGAATCCATAAATGTCACACAAGAACTTGTAAGAATTTAAGTAGTATGATTTGGGAAATGTTGATGTGTGTCTTTCCCTCACCACTCTCATAATCTAGACGAAGAGTTGAAAGGGGAGGGAGAGTTCACAGGTCTGTGTGGTAATGCCAGCATGATAATACACCACATGTTTGTGAGTCGTCATGGATATTCATAGATATATTCTTTCTGTTGACTGCAGGATGCCCTTGTAGTACCAACAGGTAAAGATTGTAACTGATGATAATATTCCAGAATAGTATTTTGGCTTACTTAGATCAGGAAGATATGGTGCTTTCTTTCTTTATTTCAACATTTCTTTGAGAATGTCATCTAGTACATTTTAATTTTATCCAAGCTCATCTTCCAACTCCTCTCAGAACTATACCTTTTTCCACTCACACAAATTAGTGTCTTCTTTTCTTTCTTTTTTTTTTTTTTTTTTTTTTTTTTTTTTTTTTAACACACTGAGTCCAATTAGTGTGGCTTTTACAATCATAGGTACATGGCCATCTACTAGAACATACTTTAACCAATGATCACAACCTTAAAGAAATCTGACTCGCCTGGCAGTTATAAATTGTCACTGGTTTCTTAGCTAGGGGTAGACTTCATGTCTGCTTCCCACATACATGCAGAAATTTTGTCTGGCTTGGTGTTATTAAAGTCTTGTGCCTGTCGTCACACCCACCATTGAATTCATACGTACAAATATTGTATTGATAAAATACTGTCTTAGAAGTCATCTACTACCTCCGACTCTTACACTTTTTTCTGAGCCCTCTTCCATGATGATCCTTGAGCCCAAGAAGGAAGTATAATGAAGATCTCTCACTTAGGGCCGAGGATTCCAAAGAAACTTATTCTCTACATCTCGACTAGTTGTGGATTTCTGTGTTAATTGTCATCTACTATAAAAAGAAGCTTCTCTTATGATGGTTGAGAGATGGATGCATTAATCTATGTGTATAACATTAAGTGATTAGGAGTTAGCTTTGTATTAATGCCCATTTAACAGAATAATCACAGAAGATTGTCTACTAGAATTTTTGACCCACCTAGCCATAAGTTCTTGGCTTCAATAGTGGTGTAAGGTATAAGTCCCACCTTGTGGAGCAGGACTTAAGTCGAATCAGAAAGAGGTAGGATATTCTTATGACATGTATGCCATTATTAAATCACTGGGTACATCTTGCCATGTAGTAAGTTCTTTTTGTAGCTTTCAGAGTTCGTAGCCAGATAAGATTGGTTATTACTTTTCTCCTTTGGTTGTATGAGTACTATCTCCCAGCAGGATGAAATCTAGCCAGAAGCAATGAAGCTTCCAGGTTCACACCAGCTTGATCTCTCCGAGTTCTATGACACATGAGTATAGTATCTTCAGCTATAGTTCTTACCCTTAAGTCCTGGAAGGTAACGAAGAGCAATGGGAATAGCGGAGAATGTCTCTTTCCCCCAGCCCCCACAAGTGTGCAGGCCATTAACTCTTGAAAATTGTCTACCAGTAGTGGCACAGAAATATTTATTTTTCTTTCATGTCAGGTAGTAACAAAGATTGAACCTCGGGTAACATCTCAATTGTACACTAAGTCTATGGACTGTATTTTGTGTTAGTTATAGTAGCCCATTTGGTACCGTGTTATTCAACACCTCTGCAATATAGGCACTGTAGTATCTCTTTGGGTTATATTAGTAATTTGTCAGTAATATGCTTATGTATGAGAATACTTCTTGGCATGGGTTTTGTATTTTTGTATGTTGTACTTGATCCATATTTTGTAACTCCAAATTTAAATTACTTTAAAAGTGCACACATTAGGCTAAGATGAACTCCATTTTGGCAGTCAGTAAAGTGGTAGTGCCTTTTTTAAATCGCCTTTTTCTTCTCGTCTGATCAAGGTAGAAAGCATTTCACAATTCACAGACTGACTCTGTCCTTTGGTTATACAACTACTTCCTTAGCTTTAGCTCCAAACAATTGAGCAGCTGCCATCTAGTGGACAAAATTTGTATTGGCGTTAAGGAAGCTGAGCACAAAATTCACTTGAGATGAGTCTAAGTGATAGAAGGAGGAATTAACTAAACACATAACATTTCACAACAGTGAAGCCATTTAACACTGAATTATTATCGTCAGAGATATAGGGAAACGTCGCAAAGTTTTAATTATCTGTATTAAAATGTGAAATATATTAAAATCTTACGAGATGCAACTTTTAGAATGACTCAAGGAAAAAAGACAGAAGGAGGCGAGGAGGACGAGGAGGAAAAACAAAAAGAAAAGCCAATATCAAATATTGTTGAAGAAGATGAAGATGATTTACACTCATTGCGACTGGGATGCAGAATAGCTTAATCGCTCTAGAAGACAGATCAGTGGCTTCTTATAAAGTTAGGCATACACATAGCAGTCGAGGGGATGAGGAAGGAAACTTCCGGTGTAAAGGACATGCCAGCATCTTTACTGATGCTTCCAGTGATTATATGAGACTGAAAGTTTGTGAAAAGCCATATAATTTTATACTTTGGAGAGTATAGCTTAATAAATTAAAGGGCTAATAAAATATTTCCAAGCAGTAGCCTCAAGAGCTTTAAAGTTCGATTATCATCACTGAAAGCATGAGAAGCAGTCAGTTATCATGTTTCAAAGTTGCATGAGCCAAATGGAAAGAGGCTCAGACATATAGAATATAAGATTTTTCACATACACTCATAATAATTCTTGGAAAATTGTTTTCAAAGCTTCCATTGCTTAAAGTTTTGCCCTCGAGTTTACAGGTACATTCTAGTTTTTAACTGAGTTTTTTAAATTGCCTTATAATGCAGTAACTTATTACTTACTTTGTTTCATGACACACATATCCCAACATAACATTTTGCATTTATTTATTTTTTGAAATGTTCCTATAATCAACCATATAGCCTTGTGAGGAGGTGAAGTAGTTATTTTGTATTTTAAAAATCCTCTAATATCATAAAAGTTACACCAATTTAAAAGAGTATTTTTTCTTACTCTGGAATGCCGCCATTGTACAATAACGAATCAGGCACATTTATAAAAAATGAACTTTGCCATTACCTTGAAATTTATTGGATTGTGTAGAACTGAATGTCTCATGATGATATTTCATATTTTTAAATACATTAAAAAATAAAAACAAGGGTTTGATGAGATGGATCAGAAGTTAAGAGCATTGACCAGATGTTCTGAGTTCAATTCCCAGCAACCACATGGTGGCTCACAACCTTCTTAAATGGGATCTGATGCCCTCCTCTGGTGTCTTAAGACAGCAACAGTGTACTCATATATAAATTAAACTAATCTTTATTAAAAAGTAAGGTACTATAGGAAATTTTTTTAAAGATAAAATAAAAATAAATACAGCAAGTAAGTTGTAAGATATAAAATAATGTTATTTTATATCATATTGTTATTATTTGAGCTCCATTTTATTATTATGGGTAATAGTAGCATCTTGATTTGAAAGTCAGTCTCTCTCTGTGTGTACACTGAGAATAATTATCATGAAAAGCATTTATATTTTCACTTTCTAGATGTACAAGATTGGTTAATTTACCAAAGATACCTTTGTTGAAAAGTGGCAGAATTTAATACTCAAGATTATTCCCAATACTTTGCTCACATCATTACCTTAGCATCTTTTACTTATTCAGATGCAAGCATGCCCTGCTCTAAATTGCTCCTGACAGTACATTCCTGTCCTAGAAAAAAACGTCTTGGGGAAGGTATAAGGGAGGGGAATTCATGATCATAGCAGTCAACTTGGGAACGAGCTTCTGGTGCTGATTCTTACCATTTTCAGACAACTGTAGTCTGGAATTTTGTATACATGGAGTCTGATAAGTTTTTTCTTCCTTTAATTTCCTAATGATGTCAATAATTCTAGTTTAATTGAAGAGAATTTAATAATGGGTCTAGAGAAAGCCAGAATTTCATCAATTCAGAGCTCAGTTTTCAAATGGGAAGTGAGGATTTTATCATTTCCATTCAGAACTCTGTGAAGTTCTCCATGTTTGAAATGTGTACAATGTGACAATCACTTTTTTAAAAAATTAATTTCACAGAACAATATATTATATTTTGAGTAACTCCACTGTCCAGATGAGAAAAGTTAGAGGTTTGACTATATGAGATGCCAAGCCCTAAGACAAGGCAGTACATGACAGGATAATTTCACGTTCTTGGCTCTGTTTTTAACTCCAATTGTATTTTCTGTGTCTAATTTGAATTTTTGATAATAATAATTTTACTTCCCCTTGAATAATAACCTCTTTATAACTTTTATGACTAATTTTATATTCTAATTTAATATACATTGAAGTTTCGTGCCTGATAAAGAATATCTCCAAAACCATCTACTATGTAAAACATTTGTAGCGGATATAAGATTTCACAGTTTTTTAAAAGATTTATTTATTTTATGTCTATGAATACACTGCTGTCATTTTCAGACACACCAGAAGAGGGCATTAGATCCCATTACAGATGGTTGTAAGCCACCATGTGGTTGCTGGGAATTGAATTCAGGACCTCTGAAAGGGCAGTCAGTGCTCTTAACTGCTGAGCCATCTCTCCAGCCCCAGTTTTCACAATTATTTTAAGACTAAAATGATTATGGAAAATGATTGAATAATTTTACTATGGTTACCTCACCAATGTAGCTGAGATTCAAATCTAGATCTTTGTACTTTGAAAGACATTATTTTATGTGGTGGATGTCCATGGCTTTTGGAATTCAAGATGTCTACTTTTAATTTCAATTGGCATGAACAATTAGTTTCCTTTTACACTGTTATACTAGTATCATTGAAGGTATATTTTATTTCTTTTTACACTAGCTTTTAAGTATCATAAAGATGTAGATTATTTTTCTTGAACTTTCTACTTTTCCTCTTTCCCTTACTCAAAACTTAAACTATTTTTAAAATGCCTACAATATAGGAATTCAACAAAGTGATTGATTGAATAAACTTAAACTGTAGAATGATTGAATGATTTAAAACTGAATGGAAGGCAGCTTTGTCTGGCAAGTTAGTTAACTTATCCATTCATCAATCTATTTGCAGTCATTTACAAATGGCTTACTGTGTTCTCCATTCTGTGTCAGGTGCATAGAACACAACACAAACACAACAGTTTGTTAATTCAAGGAGTATTCATTCTAGTTGATTAATTCCTGTATTAATTCCTATTCCAAACCAGTGGCTAACTATTTTGACTATTATACTGCACCTGACTGAGTTCTTGGCATATGATGATGGAGAAGAAAACCAGAAGTGATCATGGTACAAATGGGAATTTCAAATAAATGGAAAATCACTATTGTGATAGGAAAAAAGGTGAAAACTAACACATAGTGGATGTTGGCTTTCTCTGGTCTAATCTAGATGGAACAGCACCTATGAAAAAACTAGAAGAGTAAAATACTGTTAATTTCATGACTATATAGTATTGCTTTTCATCTCTAAATGTTAAAAATGATAATGCTGTTTTATGGGACAAATGTTGTTCTATAAATAGTACTGGTCAACTACGCATCTTCACAGCATTCTTCCATTCTGTGATAATGTGTCAGCCATGACTTGTTTGATGTTCAAGGCCCCTGTAGAGAGAATACTGCACCTCACATAATGTGTGCCGAAGGATGCTGATGGTCATATGAAAATACTCATTAATATTAATGTCTTCTAAAATGTGTTTAGGTTACTTTATAAATGGATATAATTATTTGGCTGTAAAGGCTCAGAATAAAAGGCATAAAAAAGCGATACTTGATAGAATAGAATAAACTTATTTTACTGATAGAATAAGCAGAACATGACAGATTTCTTTTCCAAAAAAAAAAAAAAAAAAAAAAAAAAACTCGATGGCTACAAGAACACAGCCTTATATCAGCATTGATTGACCTACAAAACTAACCACCATATAGAAATTATTTATATTCTTTCTCTTTTACATTCTTTTCATTTTTTTTGGTAAAAGGATATAAAATCAAGTGTCTAAATAGTTAAATATTGGCCAAGTGTGGTAAAATATTTTTTGCACATTATTGATTACTTGGAGACATGCACACACATACTAACACACATCTTCTTGTTCAAATATGTGGTACTTTCCCTCTTGGAACTTACAGAAACTAAATATATTCAGTATGTTGTTCAGTGGGCATTACATTTCCTGTGTGAAAGGACGTGCCTGGAGCTTTTGAAATACACTGATTAAATTGTGTTCTGGAGACATAGTCTAGGGGGAAGGGATTTTGTAAGACCTACTAAAATGGAAAATGTTGCTATGTTGGTAGATTTCCCCTCTGCATTAATCTCCTAATGCAAGAAAAGACAGAAGTTTGTAAGAAGGAGTTTGACTCAGATTAGAAAGAGAAAGTCAATTCAATGCTCATTATTGAATACTTTCAAGCATTAAGTAAGGTCTTTGAGAAACCACAGAACCTCCAAAGACTCAGAAGTGGATTTTGTTGCTCATATAAGAATTTGCAGGTGCTTAATGCAAGTCCAGTTCCAATTATATTTTAAGGAAATACATACTAAGAGATAGGAAGGTTCAAAGCACCTTGTATGTTTGAGAAGGAGGGGATCATTCTCAGACACTGCATGGCCAGACACATTCTCCTTCTTAGTGTCCTCCTTGAGCTCTTTTATGAACTCAGTACACATTGTTTGAAATCATAGTATTTATCATAGAGGCTAATAGTATCTATCTATCATGATAGAATTTTTCTGAGAGTTAAAGTGGTTGAAAGTGTTACAAGTAAAATACTATTGTACATACAACAGTGGGTGGCATAAAATGAGTGGGACATGAATGTTTATGTGATAACCGACTACTACAACCCACTGACCATAACAATTTCTAAAGTCTATGAAGGGAAAAAGGCCACTGGAGAGTCATTGCACAAGTAGACACATTGAACAGGGAAGAATACATAGGGTTTTGTTTGTTTGTTTGTTTGTTTTTGGGGGGGTTGTTTGTTTGTTTGGGTTTTTTTTTTTATTTTTTTCAAATCAAGTGTAAAAAAACTAGGGAAAGAAATGCCATTATCCATGAAAGTCAGGGGTTGGGTAGAGTAGAACAGTAGGGCATCTATCTTCCTTCCACCCCTACATACTGTCAGCAGAAAGCCAAGTGCTTGAAAATGTTTTGGAAAGCATCCTTTCTGTGAATTTAATTCCTTTCTCTTTTACTGCCTCTCAATCCCACCTGTGGGAGCCAGTAAACTAATGAGATAGAAATTGCAATGCCTGTGATCAGAGCACTTGGGAGGTAGAAGGGGGAGTGTTAGCTGAAGGAGGTCACCCATGTCTACATGGCAAGTTTGAAAAAATACAGGAAATCCTTTCTCCAATATCCCCACCCCCAAATAAAAACCATGGCAATTTCAGGTTTGTGATGTTAACTGGAAAGCACAGAAACTGCAAATTGTAGGAAGACTCCCTACGTATTATAAGTAAGGAAAACTATATTATAAATGCACCAAAATTATATCTTCCACAAAATAATAAAGAATAAAGTATAAACCTTCTGTGGGCCTCTATTGCCAGTCTTCTTTTCATGAATCCTGTACAAGAATTTAGAGGAAGTAATTATATAAATATAGCTCATAAAATATATGTGAAGTAGATTTTCTCAATTAGGAAATACTCCTACGTGGACTTCCACTGTAAAATTTTTGGCATTTGAAAGAGCTACCTTGGAATAATGCTATATCTGCGACACTCATGTAAAACATTCCTAGGCCCCCACTTCCTCAGGGAGAAATAAGCTGAGAAGTGTGGGTGAGCAAACAGATATTGTTTCCTGCTTATGCTGTCCCAACATAGCCAACATGTGAAATGATGTCCTGTTGATGATGCTGAGGGCTCGATTAAGTTTGAATCAGGCTGTTAATCAAAATGAGCTGGACAGAGAATGTGCTCATGGGAATGTAGGCCTAAACTTCATGAGGGTAAAAGATGAAGAAAACAAAACCAAGAATGAGAAGCCAAGAGTGGAAATAAAGAAGCTGAATTAACACTAAGATAGAATAGGACACCATTGAAGGGTATTAGCACCAAGCATCCTGGCTTTGTCAGATGGAGGGATGAAGCACTGGCACTTCTCCTATGACTTGCAACTCATTTTGAGGAAACAGTTGTGATACTATGTGTGGCTGTTAAATTCTCTCTATTTTCAGAGTCATATGGAACTTCCATGCTAGAGAATAGTATGAGACCATAGTAGTAAATACACACAGCTCTTCTCTTCAAGATTGTGTGGGAATTAACAATGGTATATGACCAAATTATGATGGGTAAGGATATGGATAAAGAGCAGATGGCATAGTCATGAATGTTGGCTAGAAAGAATGTGTGGTAAGACATTTTCATCAAATGAAGCTTCACATTTTCCTTAGCGGACAAGTAAGCCTACTTTAGATTCACTTATCTGCTATCACAGAACTCTCTTCTCCAATCCTAGATCAGAGCGCCCTATCACAACTGGCCACTCACTCGGATTTTCTGCTTTGAAGGCCTGTCTTTAAAGGATAATGTCATCTATGTTACATTCCTCATGCCTATCTAATGCTTCCACTGGCACCTAGAAATTAAATTAAGTTCTGTCAAACGAATAGACAAATGACTAAGCAAAGCACCACAAGGTCTCCTCTAGGGAATTTGTTTTCACATTTATTAGCAGTACTTTGGGAAAGGTATCAAAGAAAGGGAAGTCAAGACTGACAAGATGGTTCAGTGACAAGGGTACTTACCACCAAGCCTGCTCTGAGTTTTATACTAAGGAGCCACATAATGGAAGGAAAAAACTGACTTCCCCAAGTTGTCATCTGATCGTCACACATGCATGCATCTTGGTACTCATGGGCATACACATATACAGAGTGTATAAAAATTAATACTTAAAAAAAATAAAAATCATTGCATCTCTATACTTTAGTAAAAAATTGAAGTAAATCAACTGTAGTATTTTTGTGCGTGAGTGTGCATGTGGATGCATGTGTGTGTGTGTGTGTGTGTGTGTGTGCATGTATGTGTACAGGTATTTGTGTTCCAGTGTTTGCCTGTGAAGGATCTTCTCGCATGTCCTGTCTTATTATATTATTACGTTATCTCTTCAAGATAGGGTCTCTCATTGAACCCAGAGCTCACCATTTTGGGGATAGGCTGGCTCGCCCAGAGAGCTCCATGGTCTTCCTATTTCCATCTGCTTCACCACCTCCTGCTGTCACACCTCTCCACATTTTGATGTGCATATATCGTTTTAAGAAAAAAAAAATGAATTGCTTTAATTCCAAAATCCCAATGGTTTGTATTACAAAGCAAACCCAGGAGGATTTGCATACAATCAAGTCTTGGGAGACTAGGGAACAAACAAAGTGAGGAAAGAAAAGGCAGCCATAAGAGCAAAGGAGTCACACTAGCACTTCTTGCGGTTAAGAAACTGAAAGTCTTCAATAGGACTCACATCTCTAAGCTAACCCACCCTAGAGCAAAGGACCAGTTCCACATCAGTACACACACACTGCTGTCAGTCATGTGTTGATGGCTCTTATTTGGAGTGATAAGTGTCTGGCACTGCTGGCTTGCAGTGGACATATAACAATCATTTTCCCAGAATTGAAAAGGTCCTTAGGCAAAGAGATGCTGACACTGGTAGTTAACAAGTTAGTGATGCATATCCTCATTTGCTGAGCATTTTACGTGTCCACCAGCCTCTAACTGCCAACATAGAGAGAATTACAGCCCTTCATGTTAAACATGAAATTCCCATTTGTCTAGCAAATACTATTAGTGTCTTTCTTGTTGCTGTGGTCAAACACCCTGAGCAAACTTAAGGAAAAGGGGTATTATTTGGCTCACAGTTATAAGTTACAGACCCTCATGGTGGAGAATACACAAAGCCAGCTATGCATGTCAAGTCCAGCAACGTGACTTGAAGCAACTAGTCGCATTATACACAGTAAATGCTGGTGCTTGGCTAGCTCCTTCCTTTTTATACCTTCTAAGACTCAACTTCAGAAAATGATGCCACCTGATTTTAGTGTGGAATTTTCCACCTCAATTAAAAACAGATCAGCATGGTTCCTCACAGGACCACCAGAGACTAAATAATTCTTCACAGGTGTGGCTTGTGGCCTGGCCTGGCCTGTCTCCAGATCCTGGCAAATGGACAGTTAACTTTAATCATTATGTCTCCAACAGCATACTGAGGGTAATACCTTTATCAGTGGGTACAGAAGTAAAGAGTATAAAATGTTACACCTGTGACTTAGTGAAGCATATTGTCTCAGAAGAGGAAGTTAGGAAATCATTTAAATGTATATACACACACACACACATATTTATATATATGTATATATATGTATATATGTGTGTGTATATATATATACATATATATACACATATATATGTATATATATATATATATATATATATATATATATATATATATATATATATATATGATTGTGATACAGGTTTGTAGAAAATTCTGTGGGGATATTGCTAACTCATTAAGAAAGCTGAAAGGGGGATGTAGATCATTATCTCCCAATTAGAAGCAGAGATTAAAGAGCTGATGTCTCAGAAACACCTGTCTTCTGTCTTGTTTTTTTCTCTCCTAAGGAGAAACAAGCTTCATAGTTTTGGTAAACATATATCATTTGTCAATGAAGCCAATTTACTAAACAGTTTATAGAGACTTTCTGTGTTCTGTTTGTCCTGTCCACTGGCTGAATCTTCAAAAGGGCAGAAAGCCCAGCAAGTACATTAGAAGCTGTAAGAGGATGAAGCTGAATTTATCACAGTTATGACTGAGCTTGCATATCATCCTTGAACAGACGTTATGCATGTATTTACAAATGTATACCCAAGAGGATAAAATCCTAGGTAAAAGAAAGCAAAGCTTGCTGTGAACACAGATATTGATTAGTTAGATAGCTGTTGATTTAAATCAGCTGGCAAAGGAGAAGGCTATAGGAGACTCAGGATAGGAAACTGAAGCATGAAGTCTACACAAGACTGCATTAAGGCTGGTAAATCATTTTTAAAACTTAGAAGAAATAAAACCCAGTGAATTCTCTTTCATATGAAAAATTGGCTATGTAAATAATCCACTGTACCTCAAACAGCAACAAAACACTTTAAAGATGTAATTTTACAGAAAGTATGGTAACACAAGGAAAATGGAGAAAGTATTCAGAAAGTAGAACTATATCATGATGTACAGATTTTGTCCAAAGATAATAAATGTTTTAATTGAAATTGCTGAAATTCACAGTGAGTACTTTTCCCTAGATTTCATAATAATGGTGAATATGGTATACACATTAATTGTACATTTGAATCTCAGTCTAATCCTATTTCATGTATACAGTAATATTCTAAAATGTGGAAAAAAAATCTAAACCCTAAAACACTCTAGAATTCAAGGATAACCTTCACACTAGAGATGGTTTGCACATCAGTATCTATCCACAAACCACGCCCTTAAAAACAAGAGCCACCTTATTCTTAGCTATCACATTATTATGTAACAAAAATTCTTCCTCTCTATTCATTATCTTGTAGAGCACCTAAGAATTGTGTATGTCTGTAAAATAACCTAATGCCTACACTAAGAATTACAGTATATTAGGATTCGTAAGCTAATGATTGTAGCATTCACTCACTTGAGTACTTGCATTTTCTCCCTCGTTTTAAAACAATTGTTAAGGTAAAAGTTCTCATTCAGAAAAAAAGGAAATAAATTATGAGTTCTTAGTATTTGGTGTATGTGTACTAAATTATACAAGGGGTACACTATCTAATTCTTTGATAGGTAAAATTACCTGCATTTTCCAAAATACCAGAAGGGTTAAGCAATGTCACCCAAATGAAGGTCAAATAAAGGAACTGAAGAACAAACCCAGGCTTTTTTGGCTTCAGAAACTTTTTTCTACATCGATGTATAACTGGACAAGTGGCTAGAATATCTTATTTTTGAAGGGATGAATTCTCCTTAATTTTTGTTTAAATTTAGAATTCACTAACATTCTAGGTTTACAAGAAACCTAGAATGTTGCTCCTGTAACAAAGCCTTCCACGAAGACTAGGAAACAAAGCAAAATTAGGTATATCTATTATATCTGTTTTATATATATATATATATATATATATGGTATATGATATATGGTATATGATATATGGTATATGATATATGGTATATGATATATGGTATGTGATAGATATATTAATATATTAATTATATTATATTATACATTATATATTATACATTATACATTATACATCATACATCATATATTAATATATATTAATCATATATTAGTCACATATTATATATTATAGATTATAGATTATAGATTATAGATTATAATTATATATTACATATTACATGTTACACGTTACACATTACACGTTACACGTTACACATTACATATTACAGATTATAGATTATAGATTATAAATTATAGATTATAGATATAGATATAGATATAAGATATATACTACATATATCTTATATCTATTGAAATGAAGATATATATGAAGATACTATATAAATCTGTTGAAAAATATACTACACCTAAATATTCTACACTGAAAATTTCAGATGTTTTATATAATATAGAATAAAATTCGAGTTTCTACCTAAATTATAGTTTTGAAGAGAACAATTAACTTAGAGTCTAACATAGTAACTAATTAGTCTAGTTAATACACTTAATTTATTATGCTAATAACCTGTATTCTATTGTATTCTTATTTCAGAATATGTAAAGGTATTAATTATTCTCTCTTTTTGTTTTAGATATATTTCACAATGTTTATATTATCTAGCCAAATAAAACATTTATGCTAATGATTTCAAGATTTATGAGGTAAAATTTCACAACCCAGAAACTGTCTAGAAATTGGCAAAGGCACTTGTATATTTTCTCCTGTCAATAAGCAAAGAATGTGACATACAGCCCATGTGCTTTATTGATCATCAAAATATAGCATTTGCTCATCAGTAACAATTTTCAAGCAAATACTCGTTCATGGAGTCTTTTAACTTTTGCCAATTGCTTACTGAAGACATTTTATAATTGACATGCTACAGAGAAGTTATTTTAGATCAAAGCTTTACTTGAATCTGAACAAGTCTATGATCAATTACATCTATTAGAACATACACTTTGAAATATGGGACCTTTCCTGACTTTTCAAAGTTATACTTCATAAATTTACTACTTGTTTTAAACTTAGCTTGCTGTTGTAGCCTCAAATATAATGGTGAAAGTCATACTAGCGAAGGGTTAAAGATTTGAGATAGTAAGTCCAAGGAAATTATTGCTTTCATAATAGTCAAGACAAGATTAGAAGTTATTTTACTGACATCTTTAGAATTATTTAGATTGTATTTTTAAAGAAAGTTTAGGATCACAATGAAACGAAGAAGTTTATGTAATAATTTCCAGATATGCCTGGCCTCCTACATGCTTAGAATCCAACATCCCACAACTGAATGGTATATTTGTGAAAACTGGTGAGCTTACAATGTCATATCATAATTATGGTTTGCAGTTTACATTAGGGTTCACTCAATGCTATAGAGTCTGTACATTTAGTCAGGTGCATAGTTGCCATTATAGTACATAGATATCATTATAGTATCATGCAGTATTTTACTATTCTAAATCTTCTGTCCTTTGTTTATCAAAATTCTACCTACACCATGATCTCTTTACTGATGTAATTTACTCTTTACTACGTAGTTTGGCTACTGTCTACAGAGCTTTGTTGATTTTTTTACAAGGTAAGATATGAATGACATTATGAAAATACTGGCTCTAGAAAAATTATGTTGAATTTTTTTAATTTGAAACCTTTCCTACATTTTGGGGATTTCTCTTAAATTCATGGTGTGCATCTGCTAATTATTTGTTTCATAGAATCAAACATTTTTATATAATCTTATTAATGGATTTCCTTGCTTCTACTCAGTTTTTTCTCTTCATACTCAGTCAGGACCTTAGCCCATGGGATGGCAGCATGAACGCCCAGAGTGGGTCTTCCATCCTTAGGTAATTTTCAATGGAAATGCCTTACAGAAACACCAGAAGTGCATCTTCTTGGTGATTCTCAATCCAGCTAATTTGTTAAGAATAGCTCTTATAAAGATTGACATTACATTTGAATCATAACCTTCTACCCCTTCTCCTCAAAAGCTCACAACCATCCCAATATAGTAACATGTATCTAGTTCATCTTAAGAATACCTGTATTCCTAACAGAACTAATGTTTTTTTGTTGTTGTTGTTTGTTTGTTTTTTTACAATCCAGTTTCTCTCCTGTGGCTCAAGGCAAGCTCCTAACTGCACGATCCTGTAAAATCAAACTCACATCATGTACTTCCAATTTACAAGAACACAAATCAAGCACCCTCACTCGCAAAGCGGGAGGGTGGTAAACTTGTTGTACCGGAACAATGTTAGAATTAAACCTGCAGGACAAATACCAGATCCTGCAGCTGTGTGTCCAGCACTCCAGGCTTGTGAGTGCAGCAGCTGAGCTGTAGAGATCTCATCCATTTCAGTCACTCCAGCTCTTGTAATTTCTCTGGCTTCACTCGGTGTCTTTAGCTTTCATCAATGTATGCCTCAAGATCCTTAGATCTTCAACATGCTGCTGACTCTGCTCTGATTTTGGCTTCACTTTCACAATCTCACACAATTGTCACTTCTAGCCTCTGCAGAGAACATGACCTTTGTAAAGAATTGTCTTGCTTCGGTGTCTACCTAGAAGCTGATATAACCTTCTGTGACCCTGTGATGCTTGCCTTTTTCATGCCTGCGAAACCATATGGACAGCTCCGCTAAATTCTGCTGCGAGCACAAGGCACAGTCTGGAACATGTATGCCACTGCTAGGGTGGCATTTGTGCACCTTAGTAGCTAAACCTGAAAAAGCACTACTTAATTTGTTTAAAAACAGAAAATTCATCTCAGGGATTTCCTTTACATCACTCTCATTTTAAAGGAACTTCCATCTTCACACATTGAAGACTTTGATGGAAATCTTGCCTTTCAGGCATTCTTTCCATTGTCAATTGCAAAGTATAATGCTTAAATAATGATACTAATATCTTTAACAATGACAGCTGCTTTCTCCACCCTTGTGTCTGTTCCTTTAAAGGAGCTTACAGGCCATACAGCACCAAAACGCACCGTTTTCATACATCTCTCCTTGACTACATGTTGATAGAAAGCAGTAAGCAATAACCATGACATTCACATGTCCTTTCCCTAACAGAATACCTTTTATATTTATTTTTAAGATTGCCATTTAATTACACATCTCTCCCTTTCCTCCTAAACTCTCCCTGTACTCCTCCCAACTCTTCAAATTCTCAAGCAATTGGTATGTCATGCATACATGCACTTGTATATAAACATATATTCCTATGTATAACCTGTTGAGTCTATTGAATGTTACCTGTAGATATGAGTTTAGTGCTGTTTGTCACTAGACAGCCTATTGGCATGCTCTCTCCCAGGAAGGGCCACCCCCACACCAAGTTTTCCTCAGTTCCATAGTTCACTTTTGATACTGCACAGCCAATTGGAATCCTCTCTCCAGGGGAGGGTCACCCCACCCCTCTTTTCTTCAGTTCTTTAGTTTTTCAATAGGTTTGAGGCTTGTGAGCTTTTCCTCTCATAGTTTGGCAGCTAATTGGTATCATCTTTGTTGAAACTCCATCAGATTTTCAGATTCTTGGGCAAACTACAGCAAGATAATTTGCCAGAATAAAACACAAATGGTTTCTAACTTGATAGTTGATTAGTTTAGGCTTTTCTCTAAATCTTTAGGGGTCTAGCCTCCACTGTCTGTATTTCCCTTAGCACCTTAGTCTTCTGAACCCCAACTAAATAGCCCCTGAAGCTTTGTTTCAGCACTCCAGGGATCCTCTAGCCATAACTACAAACATGTCAACACTCCTCCCACAAACCAGTGAAGTAGGTCTAAAACCCATGTGGTTGGGTTTATAATAGCAACAACCCTAATTTTGTCTCCAACTATACATCTTTGGTTGCTTTTCTCCTTGCAGTAACAAAAATATATATATATATATATATATGTGACAAAAGCAACTTGAAGATGGAAGTCTATTTTGGCTCCTCATGGCAAAGAAGGCTTGGCAGCCTGAGCATTGGTGTCACTGGTTGAACCGTGTCCACAATCAAAAGAACACAGAGGTAGAAGCTGATACCAGTTGGTCTTCTTCCTCCTTCCACACCCTTTGTTAGTCCAGGACTCCAGTAAATGGACTGGTAACCACCTGCAGTCAGGCACACACACAAGTTTGGACGCATACACACATGAGTACCCACACACTAAAGACTCCTTTGTTTTAAAAAGAGGCTTTCTTTCCTCTAGCAATATTCATTGATACCATCAAGCCAATTACTCGAGTCATATATATGTTCTTAAAAACCCTTTAAAAAAATCTATTATTAGTCTTCAATTTCCTCTTCCCTGGCCTCTTATGTTGAAATTTAACTCTTTCTTTAACATCTCTGTTTACCCGTTTTATAGTAGAAACCAAACATCATTTCTATCATTACCAGCCTTTTCCAAGCCCCAGACAGGTTTAGTCCTATGGGCTTCATGCCAAGGGCGCCTGCTCATCACTGTTGCTCAACAACCTGTGCATGCTGCTAACTCAGACGGTAATAACATCTCACTCAGTTATTTCCTAACTCTTCTACCTCCATCGATTCCTTACTTTGTCTAGTCACATTTCCATCCATCAGCCAGAAAGATGTACTTTAAAAGGGAAATTAATATCAATAGCTTTCCCAGCCCCGGGGATGGACTGTCTCTTACCTCATTGTCTGATCGAACCAAACCGACCGTATTGTTTGTTACTAAGCCAAGTTCATTTCTGCCAAGGAGACTTTGTGCTGTTGAATTATTTGCTCCTGATTCATCCTGGGAAAAGATGAAAGCTCTTTATTTCTTCAGGTCTTTTCTCAAAAACCTTTCCCCAGAAAGGCTTTCCCAGAGCTTCAAATAAATAAGCCACAAATGTCCTGCAATACTTTCTACTAGACAGCTTTAGTTGAAAGGAAATTCAGTCTCATTGCTGATATTTTATGTTCATAGTTATAGAGTTTCCCTAACTCTCAAGCCAGCACTGATGCTTCTGTATAAAGCAACACTTTGTCCTGCTTTTAATGCTCTATCCCTGGCACTTAGGAAAATATGTCACAGAGAAGGATGTGTATTGAGTGAATGAAGGAAGGTAAAGATGTTAGATCTCAGGTGAAGGTGGGAGGTCTCAGCAAATGTTACAGAAATTGAACTCACCACACTAATACTCTGCACATTCTCCTTTCAACAACTGTATTTGTGGGTGTGTGTGCCTGTGTGTGTGTGTGTGTGTGTGTGTGTGTGAGAGAGAGAGAGAGAGAGAGAGAGAGAGAGAGAGAGAGAGAGAGAGAGAGAATTTCCAAAATACTTATGGATTTGTGCACAAACTCCCCACCCCCCAAGACATCACTGCTTGGACAGAGTTTTTTTGTTTTTTTGTTTTTTTTTTTTTTTAAGAGTAAGAGTTTTGTTCTAAATCTGTCTCCTTCACTTATTAATTAACATAAATAATACCCAAGATTTTTATAATCACAACAAACACCATCACTTTCTTGTTACCTGGCATTTTAGTGAAGTCACACAATTTTGGGAATTTCAATTTATCTTTGTTAAGAAAATGAAATTGACATGTTTGTCGTTTCAATATTCATGTGAGACAACATACAAATGCTGAGATAACTATGCGGTACTGATGGTGGTGCCTAATGAGTGTTGCTTTCTACTCTTTAGTACCTTCATGATTCATGTTTTCTTACTTGTCATTTCAGAATTGCCATGTCCTTTCATTTTCAATGCAGTTGTGATCTAAAAATGTAAAATAAATTTGCCTATATATATATATAATATTCATTGATTCCCTATTATGTGCTATCCAAGATTATATAAAAAAGAACAGGTCAATATATTCACTTGCTAAATTATTATTCTGTTTGTGTGCACCCTTCTAAAAATGACTTGATGCATAACTAAGTATTGATTCCTCCTTCCTGAAAGTGTATATATATATACATATATATGTGTGTGTGTGTGTGTGTGTGTGTGTGTGTGTGTATGTATGTATATATATATATATATATATATATATATATATTCCTCTAATTATCTACCACAAGCTTGTTTATTGCTGCCATTTTTCTATCATCCCTTAAGAAATATTTCTGAGAACCAGGAATCTCTTGATTTAATTGGACATACAGTGTCTGGGTCTTGTAGGCTTTATCTTTTTTACATTGAATTTGGAAGCTTCTGGGCTGTGTTCATCAGGTATTAAAGCAAATTGCACCATGGAAAGGGTCTTCTTAAGAATGATTTACACACATCTGGCAGCAACTTCACAGGTGTTACATATTCTAGTGTCAGTTGCAGGTGGAATTGAAAGTCCTTGATGGCCTAGAACTTACTGCTCAATTTTATGTCTTTGTGAAGTCAAGGCATTTCATAGTCTCACAAAGGACTGTGATTGGTGTGATTGAAATAGCAAAAAATGATGACGATGATGATAGCTATAATTCAGAGCTTTACAGTCCCTGCCAGAATTAATTCCATTATAAAATGAGAAGAAAACCAGTGTGTGATACTTAATAATTTTGTGAACAAAAACTTCCTTATGGATATATACACTATGTATGGCAGTTTTTCCAATAAGGAATTGATCAAATTCTTGGAATTTCTTTAACTCAACAATAGAAAAAATGCAGTGACTTAAAGATCTTGATCTCACATGTTAACACTGATGGAATCCAGAATTTGAACAACTGACATCACTGCACATCTCACTGTTTCTCTTCTTGGCTGTTTGTAATGAAAGACACTTGTTTGAATATGTTCATATCTATTAGTTCATTCAACAAATATTTGTGTGAATATCCATTGTATGCTAAGCACTGTTCCTGGGGTAGGTTTTTTGTGGCCAATAAGAAAGGCACACCACAATTACTGCCAGTTTGAACACTCTAGTCAGCACTGAATGAATGTTGCCAGTACTGCAACATGCCTGAGAGAGTTCTAGACATGTAGTTGGAATAAACAGCAGGCAGAAGGAGAAAAGACTGAGATTAATTTTCTGCCTGGGAGGAACTCACTCTGAAGCCTTAATTTTCTTAAATTAGTCTAGGAATTATACAAATATGCATATGCCAGGCTTGTTGAAATGGTTCTAGAGGTTGATTACAGTTTAAGTCTTGTTCTTGATTCTTGAGAAGTACAGAAGCTGTGACTTCACATTAACTATGTGAAAAATGTTTATAAAATGGAAAAGACTTTACAGATAGCTGGGTCAGTACACACAAAATCCTAGAATCTGGAAGGGCCATGGTTTGTTTAGACAGTAATAAAAATTCTAGTTGGCAGAACGGAGCAAACGTATGAGGGTAGTGGGCTGCAAAGCTTAGAAAAACATTTTAAGTACTCCTCTGACACCTGCTTTTTTAAGCTGATGGAAAAAATGGCATACAATTGTCCTTATTTCTCCAAAGAAAGGTGATCTTTGACTTTCCAGCCTTCTTGGAAGACAAGTGTTTTAGAAATTAGGACACTGACCTTACGGAGGGTCAAGCAAGAAAGTTCACAGAACTCACTTGTTGTCTGTTAGCCTCTGCTGCTTCACTGTATACTAGAATAAAAACAACCTTCCACTTTCAAGAAGGAGAAACCAATACTTAGTTATGCAACAAATCATTTTTTAGAAGAGGGCACACAAACAGAGTAATAATTTAGTGAGTGACTATATTGACCTGTTCTTTTTTATACAGTCTCCAATAGCACATAGTAGGGGGTCAATGAAACTACTCAATAAGTCAACCTGTAAATGTGTGCTCATCTCCCAGGGAAAGGAACAGGATGTACATAAAACTTTGCAGTGCTAGTTATCATTTCCTGTTCTCAGTATCTTATTGTAGGTATTGGTATAAGACACTATATTCAATGATCACACATAAGAGAAAAAGACACAACTCTTGATCAGATTCCTTAACGTCTATTATTTCAAAGGACACAGTGAAGACTAGCTGGCCTGGGAGGATCCACAGAAGACATTGTTATTAGAATTGGCAATCTAATCAGTGTGCCTGCGCCAAGCACACTGAAAATGAACAGGTTTCCTCATACACAGTTTTCTATGCTGGTATCCCAATGAGCTAGCCCTGCAGCTGTGCAGCCAGAGAGCAGATGCTGCTCTGTCAGGTGTCTTTGATTTCACTTCAGAAACCACAGGAAGCTGCTTGGAGCAAAATCATCAGCTCTGTTGAAACAGGGGAATGACAGCCTACATTGTATGCTCACAGAGGAGGCATGGCACTCTACCCCAGTTCTGGGCGGGGCGGGGGGACAGTAGGTGATAAGAGTTGACAGTGAAACTTTGGAAACTGCTGCTGTCTCCTACAGTATTCATTCTGCTCTGCTTTGTCGCTGATTCTTATTGCAGTGCTTACATGATCACTCATTTAGATCCAAAACTTTTTTATTACAAGAGACATATTCTAATCATTTTGAATACCCATCATGTAAATTAGTATATAAAACTATGTGCTACATAATAGTTACAGGTTTCAGTGCTTTGAACTAAATCCGTGCAGAGGGACCTGAGAGATGGAAAAGGAAATAATATTTACTGAGTACCATGATACAAAAAAAGAGTGTTTTTATATTATGACATTTCTCTTTATTTTTACAATGATTCTATATGTTTGGTAATAGTATTTTCATTTTATTGTAAAAATGGTTGAAATTGCCTGTCCACACATTTCTAGTGTATTACTGAGATAAAATTCAAATCCATGTTCACCTGACTGCAGTGGCTGAGGTTTTTTCTTCTGCCTCATAATTACTGCTTTGATTTACTTATATTATGGTAAATAATAAAAATAATAAATAAAATAAAAAACAGCTAAGATTTACTTATATTATGGTAAATGCACTTTTCCTGTAGCCTGTCTGCGTAGGTGAACAGATTGTGTGAATACGTATGAAAAACGATGTAATTTAAACATAATGCCAATGTTTTTAGTAAATTGCTGGTTTGCTTTTGTTTCTGTTTTAGTTTTCTTGTTAAAACATAGAAATGGATTGCACTATCATAGCTTTCTGGAATGCTCTATCAAACTCTTCATGTGCTTACAAGTTTGTGAAGATCAATTTAAGTATTTGTTATTAATCAACCAGACCCAAATGTATTAGTGAAACTGGCCTAGTCAAATCAAAGACTAGCCTGACTTGTCTATAGTAAAGGGCATTCAGACTATTATTCTGCCAATAATAGTGTGTGGATGGGCTTTGCACTGTACTTGAACTTTATAAAGTGCAAGGGTAGATTTCTACAATGGTACCAGGGTAACTTATATCTTTTCAAAGACCAAACGAATGCTACCAGACTTCCCTCTCTCATTTGTCATTCTTGCAAATGAAGTCCAGTCCTCCTACAACCACCTTGCTACCTGCATAAGTATATAAGTTTCTCACACAGAAGGACTGGCTAATGATAGACAAAGAACCTGAGCCCTTTGCATTAAGTCAGTTGTGGTATTTGTGGCCAACAAAAGTTATTGTTAAAGGAACTTTGAACTGGGATTTCTATAACTTGCAACCGCTGGACAATGTGTATGCCCTGACTAGGAAAAAAGTGAGCTAGATCACATTGTCAATTCATATACATCACATTATGCTACAGAGCTGTTTGGAATTTAGCTTATTTCATTAGATCTTTTTCTATCCACCTTATTTTGTAGCCGTAGAAGCAGAACTGAGTATCACAGCTCAGAAACTTCTTATGGTTTACAGTTCAACTAAGTAACTTGAAATATCAATTCCTAACCCTCAAATGAAAATGTCATGTTTTTTCTGGTTAGTCAACAAAATGATGGACTGGGTATTAGGACTATCTTGTACCTCACTGGTACAATTAGGAATAAGTATGCTCTAATTGCATTGTGAGAAAAAAAGTTTTATTTTAACAGGAAGGGTGATATGTAGGAGGAGCTAAGGGGGAAGGAGTACTGAGAGGAAGAGAAGGAGTAAGGAGAGGAGAAGATGAAGGAGAGGAGAAGCCAGGTGATGAGAGAGAAAAAGAGAGAGAAAGAAGAGGGGGGGCATGGAGGCAGATGTTCATGTGTCTTCACCAGTCAAAGATAGTTTATATATCTAGGTTGGGTATTGGGTTACACTTCTGATTGAGCATTACCAAACTTATAAAGCCTTTGATTAACATTTTAAAAAATTGTATAAAAGCAAAAAGGAAAAGGAGGCATGGGATAGGGGTTATCTAGGGAGGGGAAATGGGGAAAGGAGATGGCATCTGAATTGTAAATAAAATATAAAAAATAAATATAAAAATAAAACAAACAAACAACAAAAAAAAGAAAAGAAAATGTCATGTTTTTCAATCTGATTTAACTGGGGATAAATGACATCCAAGAGGTGTACAATGACCACTAAGTCCTAATGTGAAATGGTAAGCTATCCTAATTGCTGCCGTATACAACAGAGAAGACTTCCTTTTCCTGAACTACCTTCTGGAATCCAGTAAATAACTAGAGAGGCTAGGGGTCATTCTTGACTTTTCTTTCTTTTTTTATGTTTCTTTTTTCTTTTGTTTCCTTCTCTTTACAGAATCCCATCCATCCCCCATGCTTTGCCAAGCATTCTTCTCCCTGACTACAACTCTCAACCACTCCCTGTCTCATCCACCATCTAAGCTTCATTAAAACAGGTGGCATTTCACTTGCACACTCTTCACTTTGGGCAGGCAATAGCCAGTGAGCTGGATCACTTTGTCGATTCATATACATCAGATTATGCTACAGAGCCATTCACATTTATAGACCTGCACCCTGCTTTCCAGGTAGAAAACTTGAAGACAGTGTTCCTTTGTTACATTTTGTAGGGGTTTGTGTTCATGAGTTTTGTTTTCCTTTAAATTCAGGATTTAGAGAGCAGAACCTTCTGGAGGTAGACTATTGGTTCCCCCATTTCAGGCTCAGACTTGTCTTTATTTAAAATTTCATACCTAGTTATGAAAGAGTACTTTTTAAAATGACGGCATTTTTGTTTTAATTGAAAATAACATAGCAACATTAGCTCGGGAACTTGACTCTGCTCCTCCAAATCTCATTTGATTTAGTATTTTGGCTTAAAGTTAGATTTAAATATCGTTAGCTTTTTTTTTTTTTTAAATATAAAGCTCCTACTCATTATTTTCTTATGTCTTTATGATACAGAAATGTAAATTCTGTGATTAGTTTAGCCCAAACTGCAGAGGTCTCTCCCCAAAAAACTGTATTCATACAGGAGGAATTTGCAGAAAGCATTTTTTCAGTTAAAATTTCGGAATTTCTTTCATGTATAAATTGCCAAAGCATGGTGCATAAAAAGGAACATTCAAGGTTTCACAAGACCTATATTTTCCAATCCCAGCTGCACCTCAAATGCTTTGTGCTAGCGTTAAAAGGTTTGCCCAATCTTAGTTGTTTCGAAGGGTAGAAATTACATATTGTCTGACTCAGGAATTGTTGATTCAGTTCATGGTTTTAAAAATCAATATAATTAGCAGTTCATTGAATATCTCTTTACTGGCATTTATTGTTGGTTTTGTTATTGTTCATAGTTTGTTATATACTGAAAAGAGACATTGCAACTCCTTTGCCTCAATAAAACCCATCCTTCTAACATCTTATCCAATGACTTCACCTCAACGACCCAAGATTCAACTGTGTGAAATGTTGTCCATTTCTATGAGCTCATGGAGCTATTGCCTAGATGAAACTCATTCTGATCCATCCAAGTTCCTTTCCTTTCCTAATACCTCTACTATCATGTCAATAAAAGGTTTGCTTGTCCTACTCGGGCTGAATTAATGAATTAATGAATTAATCTCCTTGGTTCCCCATACTTAGTATATATTAAGTATCTTCTCTCTTCTCACAGTATTAATGCTTTTCTTCAAATTAATCATTGTGAAAGGGGTAGGGGGGGCCAATCAGGATATAAGAACTAGAAACAACCCATTTATATCATCCTAACTATATAGAGGACTGAGCAAGCAATCGCTTCAAGATCCCAAGAGCTAGTGATCGTTATTGAACTCTCCAATCTTTAAGAGTGGTGACAAAAAAAGATGATATGAATTTAATTTACCAAAAGCTTTTGAGAAGACAAAATACTAAGTGAAACAGATTTTAAAATGCAGCTGTGATGATTGATCTTAATTGTCAACTTAATACCTTCTAAATTTGCCTAGGAAGCCCATCTCAATGAAGGACTGTGTAGCTCATGTTGACCTGCTGTGGGCATGTCTGTTGTGGACAGTGCACCTGATTGTGTTAATTGAGGTGGGAAGCTGTGCCTGTTGTGAATATAGCACTCTTTCCTTCACTCAAATGTGGAAAAGTTGCTGAGCACAAGTCAGCAGCATTCCTTGATTCTCTGATCTTGCCTCAAGTCCCTGCTTTGACTTTCCTGCAATGATAGACTGTAACTTGGAATTGTGGGCCTAATGAATCCTTTCTTCCCTAAGTTGCTTCCTGTCAGGATATTTTATTACAGCAACAGAAATGAAAGTAGGACAATATCTTTTCTTAAAAATGAAATCTGGCTCCCCTAAGAGACTGTTAAGTACCAATGACATTTAGATCAGCACAAACATTGCAGCCTTAACTTTTATAGTTATTTGAGCGTCAACCCCGATAGTCAGCCCAATTTTACTTGACATCAACGTCTTTGATTGAATATAAGTTATTTTTAATTATTTATTTTATTTTTGAGATTATAACATGGTGACATCATTCCCCCATCTCCTTCCAAAACCTGCCATATACTTCTTCCTTGTTTGACAAATAGTGGCTTATTTTTCCATTAGTTACTGTTATATGCCTATCTTCTTTTTAATGTTACTCATATATGTTTTCAGAACTGACCATTTAGTCTCAGATAACCAGTTGTTCCTGGGGAAGACTATTTCTCCTGTTCTCAACATTTCTTAGTTGCTTATAAATTTTTTGTGTCAGACTACAGCCCCATGATCTTATAAGCTTTGTTTCCTCCACAAATTCTATTTTATTTTTTGAAAAATATTGTTTTAAGAACAGAAATAATTTACATAAAGAGTTTTATGTGCCTTTCTTGTATATTTCACATTATGCTGCATTTCCACTGCCATCAATAAAAATTTCTCCTAATAAAAAATTTACTAGTCACATGTATTCTATTTTAATTACTCACTCACTTACTTGATTAGTTGATTACATGAATAATTCTTGAGCATCAATTAAATATATATTGAAAAAGAGACTTAATGCAAACTAGTAGCAAAAATAGATGTAATTCACTAGGTCACAGCATATGAAACATGAAGAAGGCAGTGCTTTGAACACTGACCATGGCTTTGTACCTTAGACTTACTCCAATCCTGAACCTGTCTCAAGTCTTTCTAATTGTTTATTTCTGTCTTGAAAAAATGACTTAATTAGAGTAGAGTCAGGTTCTTGTCTGTCTTGTTTAGTATTAATCCATAATACCTACTTCAGAGCCTCATGCCACAACTTTACTCTAATGTTATATAGGAAAGTGTATAATCCATAGCACTTTGGTGGTAGGATGATATTTGAGTAGAATATCAACCAAATCTTCAAAAAGGTGTGATTTAAATCAACTCTGAAACATTCAATAGAACTTTATGTGCAATTACTTTGGAATGATAATGTCAATCATAATAATAATTATAATAAAATAAAAATAATGCGCCTACTTAGTATGTGATGAGCAGTATTTTGGGGCATTTTGTATATTAGATAATTTAACTACTTAAATATTTTATGGTAAGTATTTTTAACTCTTATTTTTATTAATTATTGTATTTAATTATTTTCAATTAATTTATTTATTTTACATTGCTATATTAGCTTCTGCTCCTTCCTCTCCTACCAGTCCCTAAATTTCCCCTCCCCTTTCCTCCCTCTCATCTCCCTTCCTCCCTTTCTCCTAAGAAAAAGGGAGGCCTTCCATCAATGTCAACATACCTTGGCTTATCAAGTTGCAGTAGGACTAGGTGCATCTTTTCCTATCGAGGCCAGACAAGGCATTCCAGTTAGGGGAAAGGGATCTATAGGCAGCCAACAGAGTCAGAGGTAGCCCCTACTCATGCTGTTAGGAGTCCCACATGAAGACTGAGTTGCACAACCATTACACATGTGCAGAGGGCCTAGGTCTGTCTTATGCATACTTTCTGGTTTGCAGTCCAGTCTCTGTGGGCCTCTATGGGCCCAGATTAGTTTGATGTTTTAGATTTCTATTACTTTGCACATGAGGAAATTAAGATAAAAAATACATATGTGCACATCAATAGGTAGTAGAACACAGCTGCAGTTACTGATCTGTATTCTCAGGTGACAATCTTTATTCTTTAGTTGGTGACAGGAGAAACAATAGCAGTATTAATCTTCTACTCAACTCAAGTTGAGGTAGATACAGAGATACAGAATAGACCCTAGCATTGTAAGGCTAGAATGTAGTCAGTGTCACCATCTATACATATAAACATACACAACACACACACACACACACACACACACACACACATATATATATAAAAGTTTAGTTACAGATTGAATTGAATCACAGCAAAACTTTGCTTGTACTTGTAAGAATTTCAGGAGACTCCTCTAAGTAGGCTTTTAGAGTAGGTTGGTTATTGAGTAAAACAAGACATTTAAGTACCTCATTATCTATAAAATGAGATACTTTTGTATACTGCTATGTTAGATTTTTATTGACTTATATGTAATGACTACTTTTATCTTTAGTTTTCATCTTTTATGTTATGAGATATTAGAAAAGATTCTAGGTAACTTATCCAAGGAATCCATTCTTCAATCAGATTCATATTGCCTTATCAATATGCATTTTAAACTTTTAAACTTCAATCTTACCTTGGGGGCGGGGTGACAGCTCAGTGAGTTCTGTTTGCTGTATAGTAATTAGGAACTGAGTTTGCATCCTCAGTACATAAAGGATCTGTATCATTTGACATTCACACCAGCATTATATGAGAGTTGAGCAATTCCCATCCTCATGAGTATTTTGAATTTTCAAGTTTTTTAATTTTAGCCATTCTCATAGGTGTCCAAAGCAACCTCATTGTGGCTCAATTTCCAATTCCTTTCTGATTAATCTTATGTTTTTGATCTTTAAATCTCTTGACATTCTAAACACTAAAATATACAACTTATTATAGGAGATGTATCTGTGTTGGGGATCGGGGATGTAGAAGCCATGAGCAAACATTTGAAGGTAGTGATGTGTCTCCAGTGATTTCTATGTAATGGTTTCCTGGATGTCCTCATGTATTGAAATATCAAAATTTACACCTTATGTGTTTATCATGTATTGTATGCTGTATTTTAATATATCTTCTTTAAAATGTACTCATTATATATGTGCTCTAGATATTTGGAATAAAAGTATCTAAAATATAAATGCATAGTCTGACATTCACTTTCTTCGTAGACGCTGTTCACTTAAGATTTTCTCTTGTTTCCTGTATTCCATCTATTCTGTATTCCATCTGGTCACATTCCATTCTAATTCCTGATTTCTCAACAATCAAATATTTGTATCTTTGTCCTGCCTTTACTCAAACTGCCTTACCATACTTTAATTTCCCCAAGTCATGTCCACTCATTCTTCAAGTCTCTGCTTGGTTATTATTACTTAAGAGCCAGGCAACTTTCCTCAAGGCTTTCTTGCCAATTTGCTCTTTCCACTGATCTGATCTGTTATCTCCACAAGTCCAAGGCTGTATTAATTACAAACATCCTTACTACTCTTACTACTGTGTACCAATTTTAGTACAGAAGATGGAAAATAGCAGATAGCAGTCACAAACATATACATTGAAGGGTTGGAGAGGTGGTTCAGTCAGTTATGTTCTTGCATGTGATGTGTGAGAATGAGGATAAAAAATTCAGATCCCCACATCCATGTAAACCTCTGGGCACACCAATGTGCAGCATTAATTTAAGCAGCGAAGACAGGAATATCCCAGAGTCTTGCCTTGCTAGCCTTGGAGAATTGACATCCTCCAGGCTTATCAAAAACCCTTTCTCAAAACTAAAGTGTAAAGAGATAGATAAACATAAGACACCTTATGTTTACCTCTGATTTATGTACATGCATATATAGACACACATAACTATACATGCACATATATGCACACACACAAGATAGTTTTGAATGAATAAGTGAGTAAATAGTAATTACATATCAAAAGGAGGAGATAATGGTGTTGACATTATGAACCAAGCAAAGGCTGTTCTATAGTCAGATGCTGACAAGTTTAGCATACATAACTGGATCTTCTAACATGTTATACTTGACATTGACTATCATAATAAAAGAATAATTTAGCATTCTTGTGACATGATTGAGTCACATACTATACAAAAAGATGAGTTTTTTCTTCTTTTTCACAATGATCTTATTTTAAGTAAGCATAGAATGGAAACCTGGGGAGGGTGTACTTAAAATTTAGAACCATCTCAAATTTTAACCATCATTTGTACAGGATATTAAAGGAGATAATTGTGTCTTGTCTTAAGTCTGTGCTATGAAATTATGAGAGAAATTTGATGTCTTTATAGCTTCAAGGGAGCAATTTGTTTCATTGAATAATCATTTTGTTTAATTTGGACATGATTAGCCAAGGGCCCCTGTTTACAGCATGATAGAATGATGCTCTTCTGGATAAGTAAGTCACCTCATTTAGTTCACACAGCTAGCCAAGCATCTATTGTTAGAATGAAAGACAGCTGATAAGAAGAGTCTATTTGCTGAACTAGAGCACTCTGAGACAATAAGAAAACATTTCAAATGAGCCATGTTTTGCTTGCTGCCTTCCTGTGAATTACTGTTCTCAAACTTGAACTCTTGATTTAGATTTTTTCTTCTGACAATGAAATATTCGTCTTTGTTTCACAGATGGGCAAGTACACTATAAAAATAGAATTGTTATTTCACAGGAATTTTGCTGTATTTGGTAGATGTTCACTTGAAATTGCTGGGAATTTTTGGCTAATTTTTGTGGCTACTAACTGAATGAACAAGAGAATGAGTGAACAGATGCATATTATTAAACACCAACGCTTGTGAAACATTTTAATAGGTACTTTCACATATAATCTTTAAAAACAAATCTACACAATAATCCTGTTACTTATATGCTGTGATTCAATGGCCTTCTCCCCCCTTTTAGTGGATGAGTGAATTATCAATGAGACTGAATGACCAAATCAGAGTTATTCAGCATGTGTCAAAATCAGGACCTGAAACTCAAGACACAGATGTTATTGTTTTAACATCAAAATTTGACAAAATAATTGATAACCAAGAAGATCTAAGAATTCCTTATTTTTAATGTGAATTTTGCTGCTAATGAAATTCTTACAGGAGTCTCAGAGGGTAATGATTTGATGTGGCTTTTTGCATAGCAAAAATGCAAAGGTGACTGCCATGATGACTGTGGGAAGTCACAGTGCCACATTGGTGCTAAGGACAATAATTCTTTCAGAAAACTTGTTCCTAAGATACCAAAGTTGATTATGATCTGTGCACCATCATTTCTTTACTATGATGCTTGCACCATACAACTAGGAGATTGGGGATAGGGTGATAGTTTGATCACTGAACACAACTTAGAATCACCTGGGAAGAGTCTCAGTGAGTGATTGTATAGAACAGGTTTGTTTATAGGCATGTCTGTGGTGTGGGTGTTATTTTGAATGCCTCAGTTGATGTGGGAAAATACTTGCCTGAAAGTTGGTGACAACTTTTCATGGTATGGGACTCTGTCCTACTTAAGTGTAGAGAAAGCTAGCTGAGCACTTGGCACACATGTGTTTATTTTCAATCTACTCTTGGATATGATGTGACTAGCCTAGAGTTTCTGCCTTGACTTCCCCACAGGGGTACTCTCCTCTGGAATTTTGATTCACATAAACTTTTTCTTCCCCACAATTAAGACATGACACAATTATCTCCTTTAATATCCTGTAAAAATGATGGTTAAAATTCAAGATGTTTCTAAATTTTAAGAATACCCTCCCCAGGTTTCCATTCTCTGCTTACGTTACTTTTGTCAGGTATTTTATCATAGTAACAGAAATGAAACTAGGACAGGATGGATGAGGAGACAGTTATCTATTCCTGCCTCCTTGCTGCCCAGATGGTGGTAGTAGGATGGCTTCCTTGCTCCTAAATGAATTAGTTCTTATACATTTGTTTATTGATTAAAACTTCTGTACTGTAATAAGACAACTTGAGGAAAAGTTGAGCAAATATTTTACATGAGACTTAAGTAAAAGAAAACCAGTCACTAAATGTGACACAGTTCCAGAAGCATCTATACTGGGAGCCAGAGAAGTAGCAATAGACTCCAGGGTTAGTGAGAACACTGAGAGCTCAGAGGCATGAAGGCATTGTGGGGAATATCAGAGTTAGGTTTTTGTGAGACCTCACAAGACCCTAAGGGAGATGGTATGTCCATAGGCAGTAAGGCCATAGAAATGCTAAGAAATGATATAAAATGGGCCATTAGAGACTTGAAATTATTTGGCAAGTATAGTTGGTTTGTTTCTTTCTTTTAACTTGTTGAAAGAAGTATCAGAAAATCAACAGGATTTATGGAGTTATAGCATAAACCACATAAGGATGAAAGACATTTGCTAATATAGTTTCTCACTTAAACCTTTTAGAGACCCTGTACTATCATTACACTGGTGTAAAACAGAAAATGGGAGTTTAGGAAATTTTACTACATTGATCAAGTGTTTGTATGAAGTTCAAATATAATTATTAATACTTAACACTATATACTGTCCTACTGATATAATTTCTAAGCAAATTTATTTAATTAATTTGTAATCTCTTTGATAACAATGAGCTGAATGTTTTAGAAAAGTCCATGAGAAAAGTGACTTTGTTTATATCAGTTGCTTAATTAATTATATAAAAACATTTCTACTAAAGATTTAAATGCAAAAACTGAACTAGCAAAAAAGAGACGGAAAGGGGTCAAAGATGGAAACCACGTGGTTATTGTCAAAGTCTCTTGTGTCTGATTGGTTCCTGAGCTTGTTTTATGAATCTCTTACACTTCCTGGCAAGATCAAGTATGTTCAGCGAAGTATTGTAATAGACTCTGTGATGATTTTTAAATGGGAATTGCAGGTAAGAAGCCCCCAGAATAACAATCTACATTGTAGAAAGTGAATGAAAATGTGCACAATCTTAGTAGGTGAGCATCAAGAAGAATGAATCCTTAACTCACAAGACTTGCTTGCCATCACACCCCTATTTCCAGTATCCCACTAAGCTCTAAGTTGCTATGTTACTTCCCCCAATCTGTTCTCCTTCCTCCCTGTAGTAGGACTGTCCTTTTATACTCACTGGGACGAGGTTCACCATGACATTCTTTAGCTGACAACTGTTTAAGCAGGAAGGTATCAGTATTGTGGTGTCTGAAGACAAGTTTAAGACTGACTCCATATCTAGGACTTCCCTTTTTTTTTTTTCCATGAGAAGAACACCATGCCCCAAATACAATATGCTCTTCTGTTTATGGAATACCATGGACTACAGTGTCAGGCAAGCTGTTAAGGACATTCAACATGAGAAATGAATATATGTGATGGAAATTCATTAAATATTTTGATTAGTTGCTTTGTTTAGCTGATTAGTATACTTTTAGTTTGGAGAGTTATTTATTTTTTCTATGATAGAGAGTTTTCCCTTGGTAAGATTGAGGGATTGTAATGATAAAATAGGCTAATGGGCATACAGGATTTAGGCCAGTGCTTTATTGATTTAAAGTTTGTCTAAAGAAAGAAGTCCTCATTTGTAGTATTTGCCAGATTATGAGGTATAAATGTTCTTCTTAATTAGACTATCAGTAATGGTTTCACGGAATGGGGAATTAGGAAGATACATAATCACCCTATTGAGCAGGATCCTGCTCTAGCACACTAGACTAGAGCATAGAGCAAGCACCATGCTACTGCCTGTATAGTCAAAGGCACTGTAGAAATGTGCATTTGCTGATAACGAGTGACTGCAAAGAAATAGATAATTAAGTTTCCTTGATATTCTGGGGCTGAAAAGATGGCTCAGAGGTTTCTGGCTCTTACTGCTCTTCTAGAAGACCTGGGTTCAATTCCCAGCACCCACAAAGCCATTCACAAGTGTCTCTATAACTCCTATTTCAGGTGATCCAACATTCTCCTCTGTACTTCTTGGGTAACAGGTATGGCATACAGGTGAGACACAGACATACATGCAGGCAAATACTCATGTACATAGAATAAAAATAAATCTGAGTAAAATAAAATTGCTATTGAAATGATGATAAAAAGGAAGATAACTAAGTAATGACTCAAACCTTATCCCAAACATCTGATTAGGAGCAGTAACAAGAATAAAGAGTAAGTGTATTTGACCCTGCTGACATTTATTATGATGTTTTTGTGAATAGGACGTAATATTGAGAAAAATGTTAGGTAAATATTTAATAAGATGTATTTTTTGTAATTTACTTTCTATGAATGAGTTGGTTATCAGAAAGAACTATATGTTATGAATCACTGAAATGTCTAAATAAGGTTAGTTATTCTGATATTAAAATAAACATATTACATCCTGATATTCCTTAGAAAGATTTCCTCTTAAACTTATTGCAGAACACCCCCATCCAGTATCTTCCTAAATTAGTAGCTTTCAGTCCAATAACAGTGTGTTCACATCTTAAGGTGACAGTGCCTCATTTTATAACGATAGTGCTTACTGACTGTAACTAGGCAGTGCATTGTCATGGACACAGGCCCCCACATTCTTTCATGTCTCCAATTTACTCTAGACCGATTATTAAAATGCAAGATTATCAAATGTTTCTAAATATGTGACATATAAACAGAAATACATGTGTGTCTTTATTGAGAGAAGTGTGTAGTAAATGAATTTTTCTTAAAAGCATAAAAGAGGAAAGCAGTGAAATTCATAGTTTGCTTTATATTTTGTCATCTGGCTTTACCAATCTGAACCAGTACAGACTATAAAATGGGAAGTAACAGCCCTTAATGCTGCCCTAGAATAGGAGGTCAGGCTTAACTTGGCAAATTCATCAGGGAAGGACTGTGTTGGATATTATTGGATCCTCACAATATAAAGCATACAATACTTTTGGGGTGTTTGAAATCCAAATTATAGGCTAATGAATAAGGGAAATATTGTACAACATTTTTAGAATCTATTCTCCCTTGGAAAATGCAGCCACAATTACAGACACTTTGTAGGTGGAAGTGTTCACACACTCACACAGTTTATGGTAATGAAGGCAGAAGTGCTAAGGCATATACCTCATTGGTTAATGTAGCCTTAAGACTTCACAAAACCGTCTCATACCAACGTTTTCTTAAACTATGACTTAGTATATGTAATAGTGACATGAACACACTTCTCTGTGCCCCACTCCCCATATGTATGAATACCAAAGCCTAAGCCATGGCTGCCCTCTTCAGTTAGAACCAGGTTAAACTCCTGGTAAATACCCTGTGGATTTTTGTTTATATTTGAGTCCATACTGACTTCTTTGTAAAAGTGTCTCCATTTCTTAGAACCCTGATTCCCTTAGGCGGTTGGAGAGGGATTACAAATGAGTTTTTCTTGATGTCTTTCATGCCTAAGAAATGAGAATGTCATGTTGAGCAGGAACAGTGTTTTTTGGTTGTTGTTAATGTCCTAAAAATTCTATGGAGTTTAGTGTACACTAACTTCAGATAGGAACGTGAGTTATTTTAAATAGGGGGTTGTAAATGATTGAATATAAGATATTACCTTTGACCTAGTAACTTATTGTTATTTTTTTCTTTTGTTCTTGCTGGAACTTTGTACATCTGTAAATCTGGAGATGTTCCGGAGGTTATCAGTAAAGCTGGATTTTAAACTATCTGCCATGAGTTTTCTGTGGACCTACTTCTCATGCCTTACTGAGATTGTATGGCATGAGCAAGTGATAGACTGATCTCTAAGGCCCAACAGAAAGTTTGCAAGCAGAAAGCAGAGCCAATGCCTTGTTCTGAGTCTTTGCCCCGGAGTAAATGGCCAGCTGTTCACCTTGTTCCTCAGCTCTCTCTAGGGGATGCATATCAGACAATCAAGGCACTCAGACCATGCAAGTGTCATAGAGACAGCCACACAGAGACTCAGAGCCTGCTTACTCCAAACCCTGAGGTCTCCTTCCTCTTTCCATCGACCATCTGTGAGGAATGGAGTCCAGGTGGTACTCAAAGAGTGCTAAGTTTACCAACTCCCTGCCCCGTACACTTCTTATCACTTTCTAAAAACTAAGCTATTTTGCAGCTGTCTAAGCTGCTTGCTAACTTAAAAAAAAAAAATCTTTTTGCATTTTTCACAGACTCAGTTATAAAAACAAAACCAAGACAGCCAAAACAAAAAGCGTATATTGGTCTTATCAGTCATGCTTCTGGAACAGCATAGATACTTCCGTGTCTTCTTGGAGCCTTTAAGGCACCTCCTAGGTCGAAAGGGAAGGAAGGGAGGAGGAACAGAATGCCCTTCTGTTTTGAATTTGGGGGGGAAAAGTCATTAGCAGATAAAGGTTTGGTTTGAGGCCCTTTTTACAACCCAGAGAGCAAGTGGACTCGCTGACCCGGAAAGCATTAATCTTTTGGAGCCTAATACTACGTCAGATCTATTTGCTGGATACTTTCCCCTCCCCCTTCCTCTACTAGCTCTTCTATGGGGGTGGGGAGGACAGTCCTTCCACTGCTGGGCGCTGTCCGCCTCTTCCCAGGAACTCAGCATCTGAGGATGTCCACGCTGAGGCAGCAGTAATAACAGGGTCCTGTGTGTTCTCGGGGTCACATCACTTGGGAATGGCCCACCCGTCTAAGCCAGGGACTTCTTGGTGGCACCCGGAGCGCCACCAGGCTGGCGAACAGCGTGCACCGCTCGCTCCCTTACCCCGCCCCTCCCTCCCACTTCTCTGGGCCAGCGCTCCCCACGGTGACTCTGAACTGCAGCAGCAAGCCACTGGCTTCTTACCAAATTGGGAACTGCATTGTGGATTTTTTCCCCCTTTCTTTCTTCTTTTTTAAAATTTCCTTCAGAGGGAATAATCTCACCCCCCTTCAGCTTGCTTGAGATCTAGTGTGACTGGAGCGAGTAGGCGGGCACATCCTTTTACATGCTAATATTGCCCCACCTCCTTTGAACCCTCCTCAAAAGCGCCTTGCTTCCTTTTATTTTTATTGATTTATTTATAATTATTTTTCATTTACCTCCTTCAATTTCCGTATAGTGGGGAACCCTTCTTCGCTTTCTGTTCCTTTCCCCACCCTTCGTTCTCTTGGGAAGACAGACCCCGAGACGCACTGTACTTGCCGGCAGCAGTGCTTGCACCTAGGCTGGAGGATGGCTGCACCAGGCGCAGGGGGCAGCGATCACAGCTGCCGTTCGGTCTAAGCTGTTTAGGCAGGCTGTCGCTCCGAGAACTGGGTGAGCACCAAGTTCGGTTCCCCCAGCGAGCTGCCACTGCCGCAGCCCAAAAGGAATGTCCCCTGTTCTTAAGGACCCTGACTGTTTTACACCAATGATTTGCCACTGCAAAGTTGCTTGCACCAACAACACTTTGTCGTTGATGTTTGGATGCAAGGTAGGACAAGGGATTCATGTCTTGTTTTAATGCATGCTGGCCTCCCTGGGGAGAGCAAACAATTTCTTTTGTTTGTTTATGTGTCTGCCTGTTGGGAGACTTGACAGATGCTGTGTGACTGCTCTGTCCACTCGCGGAGCCGGCTGGGGTTTGGAGCCAGGAGAACTCGATGATTTTTCCAGTGGCCGGTATTGGCGTTATAGTTAGGTGGTGACAGGACCCTGTATGGAGCACACAAAAGCTACAAGCGCTCTTGAAAAGAGGGCGCCTTAGACGTCTCTGTGCTTGGGATTTCTTCTTGCTTTTAGCTAGTGATTATCTCCGGGCGCTGGTTTGTATGCTCCGGAAAGCATCACACTGACTCTTACCTTCCTGAAGCAGGGCCGAGGGGTAAAGTACCTGGGACCATAGAAGTTCTCCAGATAAAACTGAGGGCTTGGTTTGTAATGCGCTTTTGCAAAGGTGAAGGAGGGGCTTATAGCTACTTTTGACAGTAAGTGTAGGGATACATTTATGTAGTCCTCAGTCGTACAATAGTCTTCGCTTTTACACAGTCCATTTGAAACCAACAAGCCAAGTGTTTAACATGGCACAACACAATTCTTCATGAAGTTTGCAGCAAATTACCGTCTTATCCCAGAGTTGTGTAAGGTTGCTGCTCAGTGTTCGAAGGAAATGAGGTTTGAAGGGTTTTGAAACAAGTTACCATCCAGGGCTCCCTGTCTGAAAGGATTTATTAGAGCTTTTTTTGTTGGCTGTGATGGGTGCCACCAGAACTTGCTTTTGGAAAGTTATTGTCCAAGAGTGATCTCAGTACCTGTTCTTTGCTCTCTGGGACTATACGCTTTTACTTTCGGTGACAACTTGGTGCATTTATTCAGCTCTTTCTAGAAATCACTTCTTGTGGCAGCTTTGATGATTATCTAAAGGAAAAATGTATGTGGGAGTGGGAATACTTTATCTGAAGTAAGTGAAAGTGCACATCTCTAAGTGAACACAAACCACGTGATCCTTTCTATTCTGAAAAACACTACCAGAGACTGAATGGGATGGTTGCTAAACACCTTAGGCAGTAAAGTTACTGAAACACTCCATCCAACCAGTTCATAGGTAACGCTTATAGGAGGCTTAAAAGAAAAACTGAGAGTTAGATGCCTTACACTGGCTAGAAACTTTAGTCTTTTTTTGGACTTTCATGTTTTCTTGTACAAAATGAGAAATGTAGGTGAGGAAATTTCTGAGACACCCCCCTCCAATACACACACATACCCCAACATTCTCAGATACACTATACCCCAGCATTCTCAGATATACATACCCCAACATTTTCAGATACCATCCTGTGTAAAAGTCTTTACGAGAGAAATGGGTGTCATTTATTACTGTGGCTTTAGTATATACAACAAGTCCAGGATCAGCTTCAAAAATATAACTTATATTAAATGATGCTGTGGATCTATTTTGGGAAAAGCCTCAAATAAGTCTTAGGTCACTAAAGACTTGTGTTTATCCCTGGCAGGACAAGACAAAGAATAGCATCCTATAACTAGTTTGACCCTCCTGCACACAACTTACCACCCCTTTGTGTGCTCTTAAACATTCTCTCTACTAACTGTACACAGATACCCAGTGGATAAGATGCACCAAGTACCATTTAAAACCCATTATCATATGAGAATTGCTTTGCAGTGCTAAATGCTTATTAACAAGGAAATGTGAATTTCTTGCTGAGGGAAATTAAGCACAAGCTAAGGCAAGCAAATATGATGAGTTACTGGTATGAGGGTTGTTGACTCTACATCCTAGTAGCCTAGCTTATGTTTGAAAATGTTTCTTTTATGCTGTTATATTTTCACTGGTATTCAAGCCATATTGGAAGAAATTGGTTTACTTATAACCACCTTTTAAAGAGGCTGGGTAACTACATTAATTTAATTTCTTTTGGTTTTGTTTCTTTCAGTGTTCTGGTGTAACAAGTTCTTGTTGACAATGATTCGTGTCAACAGAGTAAAACATCCAAATCAAGTTGAGTTTGTCTTCTGAAAAATAAATTAATTCCATGAAAACAAACTATATTTCTATAGAGTCTATCCCATTCTACATTGTCAATTAGTTGAATATGATAATTCTCAAAGGTTCTATATTATAGTATTATAATAATATATCCTAAGCATATTTCTCCAGATGTTAATTGTGGACTGGTTAATGTAAGACTCCAGCCTCGGAGTTTTAAATACAAAAATACCACCAGGACTTTGTAAACTTGCTTTCCTCAGTGAAACTGTTAAACTCATCTAACAGGTAATAATACAATACACTGTGAAAATCTTCCTATTGAACAGTGGGGCTTCAAAAGTAAATTTCATTTGTAATATATCTATACCATCTCCAGTCTCAGTGGTCTCAGATAAAATAGCAACCATGATAAGTACAGAATCACATATTTCCCTATCATTAACACAGAAGGAAGTTTAATAAGGTGCACACAGTCCTTAATATGTATGTGTTCATCAGGACCTGGTGCTTTCATGTGGCTTTGGCTTCACCAAGAGCAATGCTCAGACCTTCTTCTGAAAGAGGAAACACTTTCACTGCAGTTGATCTTTTCTGTCTTAATTGGCTAGAAGATGTAACATAATGTTTCTCCAGGTTGCAGTGCACTGGGCTAACTATTCATAGGTGGGAGGTACTTATGTATTGATAGAACTTTCACAAAATGAGGTATATGAAAATTAATAACACTCAGATATCATTAAAGTTAAATGACATAGCATATAACTATTATACTTATAATATTGATTTAAGGAAAACACATAAGGATTATTCCAGTTGGATTTTAAGCAATTGAAGTCAAATTTAAGTAATTTTGAAATAAGATATCGACATAGAGACATAGGCTAGTTAGGAGCTTCCAGAAACTTGTGTTCATCTCATATTTTCTATGATGTGCAAAAATAAGATTAAGATGTGTATTTATTTTCTTTCCTGGAAGATACTTAACATGGTAAAGCTTAAACCCCTATTTGTTTACACCAGATTGTCAGCTTAAAAATCATATGCAAAGTGTTTTTAAAATCTTACTAACATGTAATGATTTGAAGAACGCTGACTAATTTGATCATTAAAATAGATATCCCCCTAAATGTTTTATTTTCTCAACATTCTTCAAGGTCCTCCTTTCTGCATGCTGGCTTTCCTTTGGTTTAGTTAACTATAATTTATGAACGTATGAAGCTCTTTTTAAGCTACTGTAATAGATGCTACATATTAAAACACAAGAATGATACTATGAAAGGAATCTCGAGGCCCCTGAGAGAAGCAATTTCAATTCCTTTCCTAAATTCCAGAATACCCACAGTCTGTAGAGTTTCATGAGAAGAACTAGAATTGTCTTTGCCTATGTGCGCTTTCCATTAGACTGATCCTCTGTTTTTCAATCCATTGCTGTCCCCATACAGTAGTGTTTATGGAAATGCCTTCCATGAAAAGGGGAGTTTCCAGAAGGTCCATTTTTCTTGTCCATGTGTCATCAGCAAATAGGCTTCCACCTCATTTTCAGTTGACTTGCTTTTTTATCTGCAAAGACCCAAATGATGAATGCAGTCCTGAGGAGAGCTTGTATAGCTTCCTCGCCTTTATCTTGTCTGTAGCTGTATTGAGGAATGTTAAGGACCCTTGACCCTCTTCTTTCATTCTCTCCTTTCCCGTCTCTACCATTTCAAAAGCGGAGTCACACAGTAAACACAGAACATTTGATCTCCTAACATTCTCAGATTATTCTTAAAATATCTGCTTCCTGTTTACTGTGCTTTAAGAAGTTAAAAAAGATGTAATTGAAATATGACTCATGCTAAAAATAGCTGACAGATTTGAATGGACAGCTTTGAAATTTTTCCAAAGATGATATATTGAAAAGTCTTCAACATAATTTCCTATTAGGAAAGTGCAGATCAAAGCTACAGTGAAATATCACGTGATACCAGCTAGGACATCCACTATTAAAAAGATAAGAGAATATAAATGATGAGAAAGTTGAGAAAGGGGCTTCCTTGTACACATACATTAGTGGTAGAAATGTAAATTTGTATATACATTTTGGAAAATAATATGAAAATTTTTAATGTACTACAAATTAAACTATCATTTAAACTAGCAGTCTCCCTCTCTCTCTCTCTCCTCTCTCTCTCTCTATATATACATCTATATATGCAAATATTTCATTATATATATTATATATGTGTATATATATGTATATTTCAAAAAAAGTCAGAATCTCTCAGAATACCCCAATTCTCATGTTCATTATGCATAATTTACAAGATATAATATATAACCACAAATTAATCAAGTGAATAGAAAATGTATTTATGATAGTTTAAACCTATCACTTGTATTTTAGTATCTTTTTTTTTGTTTTTGGTTTCATTTTTTAAGACTTAATTTTAATATGCATCCCAGGCTAAACTTTAAATTGCTATACATGCTGTCTTTGAACTTCTAATCTTCTGGCCTCTACCTCTAGAGTATGGTGTTTACAGGTATATGCCCACACACTAAAAAGGCTCTTTTAAGTGCTCCACCAAACACACACACACACACACACACACACACACACACACACACACACACACAGAGACACACAAACACTCACACACCACTGCAAGAAGATGGATATTTTAATACAAGAATAGTAGTAACTGTTTAACAAAATGTATTGTGCATCATAAATCTATCTATTAAAAATGATGCTTCAAAGTTTAGTGCACCTCGTTTTCCTCCACTTTATTATTATAACAACTCAAATCATTAAATTATGTCATTTAGTCCTTAGACTTAACTATTTGCCTTTAACATCATCTTTGATGTATTAAGACTGATAAAAGTTGTGGAAAATGTTTCAAAAGCAGATAGACAATAATTTACCTTTCTTTTGTCGACATTTTATAAATTATTCTTCAAAGAAGTTAGAAGCTTCATGTGGTAGACAGCAACTCTTCTTTCTTCTATATAATGATTTTCCTAAAAGAAGGAAGAGAATACAGATTGTGTTGAAACAGAAGAAAGAAGGAACGAAAGAAATTCAAAGGAAAAGAGAGATGGCGGTGCTTTAATGAATTAACGGGAGAAAAGGTTTTATTATGGGTGACCAAGTAAGAACTATCTTGGTGGCTTTACAATTTCTATTATTCGAGTTACCATAGTAATCAGGGAGGCACAGAAATAAGTCAGGGAAGGAAGCAAAATACAGCAGGATGAAATTGGGGCTTGGGGATGCAGGATGAGAAGAAAGAAGTTGGCTAAAATTTCCAAACCTCCTGAGCAGAAGGGAATGTCAGCACTTGCCTGGTGGACAGCTCCTCTGACTCTTTCTGAGACTTTCACACCAGACCTTCTGTTCCAGCTCATTCTATTACATAGAAGTATCCTTGTTTACTCTCACTTATTCATTTAAAACAAGCCACCACTGTTTTTAAATGATTGAATATTCACGGTATTCAAAACTGCCATATCACTTCGTATGTTTTGTTATTGGAATGTTAGCTTTTCTCCATAGTTTGAATATTGAAAAGTTCAGCTGTTTTAGTGTATTCTTTGTTTTTTCATATTAATCTGCGTTAATTGAAGTAAATTGAAAATAATAAGAATTATATAGAGCTTAGAATCCCAATATCATAGAGATGAGATTGTTAATAATTTCAGTGTATGTTTTTCCATTTTCTCAGAATGTTTTACTATAACTGGTCTGTGTGTAGTTTGTTTCTAAATGTATGTGAACAGTTGTCCTCTGAGGACTCAGCTACAAGTTTGAGGTAAACATGGATTATATTATGAAGTCAGTCTCAGTGATAGTCAATCACAGAAAGAAGTGTATGTGTAATCCAGTACATTTTGAGTTTGAATATTTAAAGCATTAGGCTTTGTAGACATATTTTAATAGTTGTATAAGTTAGGTACCCTTATATTTAGCTATTTAGACCATGCACATATTTACTACAGTCAAAATTAAAACATCCATCCCAGGGAATATGTCTTTTACTAGATTTGAAATCAGTTCTTGGACTGGAGAGATGGCTTAGTGGTTAAGAACACTGACTGCTCTTCCAGAGGTCCTGAGTTCAATTCCCAGCAACAAATGGTGGTTCACAACCATCTGTGATGGGATCTGATACACTCTTCTGGTGTATCTGAAAACAGCAACAGCATACTCATATAAATAAAATAAATGAATACTTAAAAAAGAAATTATTTCTTTGACTAGATTAAGGAAATAAAGTATATTTTAAGATACTTTATGATGGCTATACCTAAATTTATTTTAAGGTGGCTATATAAATTTGCACTGCCACAAATTATTTTATATTTAAAACTTTCTCCAGATTTTATATATCCCTCAAGTTTATAAATTTACAAATAAGAGACAATTTATTTTATTTTCATAGAATTAAAGCTAAATGTAAGAATATGTAATATTGAAAAAGCTCCAAAAATTCAACTTTAGTACATTAGAGAGAAGATATTTACAATATCCATACAGTAATTCATAATTTTCCCAACACACACACACACACACACACACACACACACAGGGATAGTGTGGGCTTTTACCATGTTCTCCATGTTCTAGACATTGTTTCAAATGTCACCTTAATTAGTCTTTACAATAGTTATTGTCAGGGAACTATGCTGTACACATTTTAAAACATACCCAGAAAGGGACATAGCTCCTGGATAGCAGAGCTAAAATTTGAATGTAATACTTTATATCTAGAGCCTGTATTAATATTTTGAATAGCTATAGCATTCTTTCAGATGGCAAGTTCTTTTCTACATGTACATATAAACTAGAAGTAAATATCCCATCTTTCAGGGAACGTGTGTGAATTTGAATTCAAGGCACACTCTCCAGAGGACTGAGTCCTACTGTATAAGTAGCTAAAACTATTTCTTTTGAGAGGAGTTTGATTCAACACATCATTTTTCATAGTACCCATGCTCTCATTTTTTACATGAGGTTACTAAATCATGTAGACAGGAGGTGTCCTATTCAAGGTCACTCAGTGAAGCAAAGTCATGACTACAACCAGGTCTCCCTATTTCTAACTCAGTGTTATTCTTTCTATGTCATGACTACTGTGTGCTTGAAGTTCTAGCCCTCAAGGTGAGGTAACAAGGAAAAGTGACACATTTCATCACGAAGAAGCAGGAGAAATAGCACCTAGCACCCTTCTGGCTGTTACAGGGTTATGTGAGATATCGCAATTAAAACATTTAGCACAATACTAAATATGTAATAAATAGCCAATGCATTTTTTCTTCTATTTTATTACAACCACTCTGCTTACTGCTGGAAAATGCAGATTAACAACAAAACATTTCAGTTAAGTGCACTGATATTTATGTCTGTAAAAAAGACATCTCTGAATTTACCAATAGTTTATTTAAGCATTTTAATGTGACAGTACAGGGAATCTAAAAGTTTTGAAAATCACACATCCAAAATCCCAGATTATACCTGACCTAGAAAGAGAGATAGAGACAAATGAGCTAAAAGCTGAAACAGGTGCTGAGAGTGTCACAAACAGGCTGCTTGGGCTGTGTCTCCTGTGACAAGAACACATGCTGATTCAAGGTCTTTTAAACATTTGGTGATTCGTGTTAGATTTCTTCAGAAAGCCCAAAAGATTAAATAAATAAGGATGGTAGATGATTACTCTGTCATTAAAATATGCTCCCAGAGAAGGAATTTTGAGTGAGAATTCAGGACCCTGAAAAAGCTGCTATTTCATGGAGCCTTGGGCTTGTTCTGACTCAGGGATTTTTAGGTAATGTCCTGAAGTACTGTAAGTAAAATTACTTGATTCTTTCTGAACTAAATTACTCCTAGTCTCCTATGAACTACTTATGGCAACTAATATTTTCAGCTCACACCTCAATTTTTCTATCAGGTTGTAAATTCTATTTCTTTTGAGCTATAATTTGTTTTTGTTGTGTTAAATAGTAAAGAGGCAGTAAAATGAGATGTTCATTTTTCATAAAAGTCAGCCAATAAGTATTTATAAAATAAATGAGTGAGTGGGAATAAATAAGTATAATAATAGATACACAGTAGAGAAAAGTGGAAAATAATATACATTGTTATCATCACCATCTTCATGAGTTTACCTTTGATATCCTATTGTATGATTATACTGTCTAGAAATCATGTTGTCTGAAGCACAGACTAAGCCCTTCCCCACACCTGTTGTGGTGGAAATTTTATGTGGCAACCTGACTGGACTATGAATTATCCAACTATTTATGCAAATCCTACATTTTATGTACCTACCAGCTGCTTCTGGATGTGAACAAAATTTGAGTTGGTAAACTGTATAAATAATACAGTTTACTTTTCCTAATGTTGGATCTCACGGGAACAGAGAGTTATTATTTTTTGGCTGACTGCTTTTACTGTTAGTCTTTTCTGGCCTTTATATTTGGAGTGAAACATTATCTCTTCTAGGGTTTAAGCCCACATGTGGTCAGATTGAAATTATTATCATAGTTGCTCCTGGTTCTGAAGCCTTTGATATATATTGTATATGCTCATACATAAACACACACACAGAGAGAGCAAGATAGCTGAATAGATTTTGATGGAACCCTGACTTATGACAGGCATCTGGCATGAGATATCTGGACACAGCATCATCAATAATTTACTCTTACATGCAGAGAAGCTAATAGATCATAAATACAAAAGAATTTCCATACCATATGGAAATTGTTGCAATGAAGATTATTGTCTCAACAAGACAAATGTTTTTACTTTATTATATATCACAGATTAGGCACAAATATTGGCATGGTAAGATGTAACTCAATCAAAGCTATATTATAGACATTTCACATATATTAATGTTCTTGTCAGACTTGCACATTGTGCATTGTAATGTTGAATATAAGATGATACTTTTTTCTGATAAAAATTTAAATGATTAAAACAAAGAATAAACATATTCAAAACAATGACTTCTGGAAACTATAAACAACAAATTTTTTTTTAAAAAAATATCAGCATGCTTTTGCATGTAATAATTAATTTAAATGTTGTTTTGAGGATACTTCTATTGCATTACTTTTATAACAGCTTTGCCCAAGATTCTGAGGTGGTTTAAATCATTTCACTTAATAAGCAACAACACAAAACCTAGTTAAAATCTCTAAAATGTTAGTTTGTTTCATTGTCACTGACAAAACACCTTGGAATTAAAAATATTAAAGACTTATATCTGAAATAATCAGTAATGTAATCCTGGCTAGTGATGTCACTTTCATGAGTTCTCAAACAATATGACAGTTAGTAAATGTGCCAGTTGATTTACTAGTTAAGGGTAGAGAACCACATACTTTTTCTTGTGGAGCCATTTTTTAAGTTGATTGATTGATTGACTGATTGATTACATCTCAAATGCTGTCCTTCTAATCCCTCCTTAAAGGGTCCCTCTCCTATCCTTCTCCTCTTCACCTCTGAGAGAGTGGGTCCCTCCCCCTGGGGCCTCCCACTGTGGTGTAGTAATTCTTTGTAGGATTAGGCTAATCTCCCACTTAGTCAGGACAAGGCAACCCTCTGATACAAAAGTGCCAGAAGCCTGGGTCCAGCCTTTCTTTCTCTTTGATTGTTGGCTCAGTTTCTGAGAGCTCCCAATGGTTTAGGGTTGTTGATCTTCCTGTGGGGGTTCTTATCCTCTTAAGGTCCTTCAACCCTTCCTCCAACTCTTCCATGAGAGTTGACCTCCATCCAAAATTTGGCTGTGGGAATCTGAATCCATTTCAGTCAGCTGCTGGGTAGAGCCTCTCAGAGGGCAGTTATGCTGGGTTCCTATCTGTAAACCTAAATGAATATCATTAATAGTGTCAGGGATTGGTGCTTGCCCATGAGATGGGTCTCAAGTTAGGATGGTTGTTGGTTGACTATTCCTTCAATCTCTGCTTTATGTTTGCCTCTGCATTTGTCTTAGACAAATTTTAGATTAACTTTTGTGGGTGGGTTGGTGTCTCTGTTGCTCTACTGGGTGTCTTGCCTGGCTACAGGAGGTGGCCTCTTTAGGTTCCATGTCCCTACTGTTAGTCATCTTTACTAAGATCACCTACATTGATTGACTCCTGTGAGCTTCCCCCATCCCAGGTCTCTGGAACTTTCTAGAGATTTCCTACATGCCCACCCCTACAACCCCCACAGCTGCATATTTCCATTCCTTCTCCAGGCTTTCTGGGCCTCTGTCCTGTCTCTTTCCACAAGGGTCCATATCTTTATTATTATTTTTTAAAATATTCTCCACTTCGAGGAATGTAAGTTCACTTATCCAATAATTCATTTCTAGTTGACTCTTGGCCATTTCTTCTATGTTTAGAATTTACAATAGGCATCTTAGAATAATCAATCAATCACAATAATATATAGTCCATGTCTTAGGAACCTTTTAGTTTGTAGTAAAAAAAAAAAAAAAAAAAAAAAAAAAAAAAACACCATACATAAAAAGGGTGGGGTGCAGGAGTAGAGTTGGTATGTAATCACCATTTATGAACTTGTTTTCCAAAACTTTAAAATAAATTAATCTATACCTTATTTAGATTATGTACCTTCAGGAAGACATTAACTTCCCTCTGATATTATTACCTCTTCATACTTACAACCAATATTAAATGAAGCCCTGTAAATAGTTTAAATTCTAAGTTTGCTTTTACATTCTGTTAGGATGGGTATCTCTACTGTCAACATGAAACAAATGGGGATAAAAGAATCACTGGTAGCTTTAGGTGAAGTTACATAAAGCCTTTTGAAAGTGATTGAACTCTATCTGGCCTTTCTAAATCATTGCATTATATTATTCAGGAAAACAATTTGCAGTGGGTTTCAAATCTATCTTCTATCAGTATGTCCCCACACCTTTGTTGTTTTTTTTTTCCTTCTTTCTTTTTCAATGTGTGCTGGAGAAATGTCAAGTGTGACAGAAAATGGTGGCAGGACTAGAATGTATTCCCCTTTATTAGATGAGGGTATGGAGGAAGAAACGTGAGGGAAGTGTTAGATTACCATGCTGACTGTACCAAGAGCAGAGACTCTGGGTGAGTCTGAAGCCAAAGTGTGCTTCTGGGTAGGTCATCAGGTAGATAGCAAGATTGATATTAAAAATGGTATGAATGGAGCGTTAACTTATGCCCTTGAGGAAACTCTTTCACCCTGGAGTTTCAGGCTCCTCATCTGCTTAATGGAGAGAAGCAGGTTTATTTGCTTCATTACACCAACTAAATAAAACAACCAATATGTAATATCTGTCATCAATATTCATTAGATAAATTAATATTGTTTTCTTTCTCTCAGTCCCTCAGATGAAATTCCTTCCTGTTTACTTTTATTTGTATTTGCATATTATTGAAATCATCCAGGAAAAAAAAAATCCTTTCGTTACCCGTAACACTCAGTATCAGGGAAGAAGAGAGCTCATCCTGTGAACGTGATCAAATATTATCTCTATCAGACCTACATTCCCTGAGGTGACCCTGAGCACTTTCATTTAGCCTATCAGTAATATGTTCTGTTTTTATCCCGTTTTGATTAGTTGTGGCTCTGCATCTCTTCCTCTGTCCCTTCATCACAGACTCTAGGAGAAGATGCTTCCAGCCTTCAGAGTAACTACCATGTGCACACAGACATGTGCTATTATACCTCTTGCTGTCAGAGCTATTGTTGCCCAAAGGTATCCAAGTAGATAACCTGTTTCCTAAAATATGATGCTTCAAATTTTATTTAAAATACCAGTCAATCTTATTTTCTTTACTTGAAGGTCACAACACTACCCCAAAGAAATAATCCTAGGGATTCTGCAGGCTCAAATAAACCTTTCTTGAGTTCTATAAAATGAAAACATTTTCTCTCTGTGTTTGAGCCTTGTGCATCGCCCTTTACTGGAGCTATTTCCCCAGAAAATTGCTATGGTTGGTCTCTCAAGCTAGAGGGAAGAAAAAGATTTCATAATGAAAGTGCTGACAGGTTCTTATCTACAGCAGTGTGAGGAGAGAGGCTTTGAGATCGCTGATGGTGGAAACCAGATGCCTGTTTTGGCTGAAGTGGGTACAGACATCTTCCGAAGCTTGGAGGTTTAAATTTTTGTCTCGAAAATATTTTGAGGGAAGAAAATAGCTGTAGGAAACTAGGAAACAAGGGCTAAGCAAACTGTTTCAATAATGTAGTACATTGAATTTCTGGAAGGATCTTGAGTAAAGATGGTAACAATGTTTAGTGGGCTACAAATGAGCATCCTGTATTTGCTCGATGCCTTACACTTATGTCTTTGTCATGACTTTTTTTTTAACATACTAGAAAGATGCCTCAGTCTTTATCTTATTCATATTTTAAAATAATGTCTATCGTTATTATATAGATATTACTTTGAAACATTTATCTTACGGCCCTCAAGAGCAACTCAGTGGATTTGACATAACGAATCTGAAGAATACTGAGGAAATTTCTCTTTATTAAGATGTTTGACCATCACTTTATTTTTCTTTAATATTTAGATTATCAAAAGGTAATAATGAGGGGCTCTACCACACATTCTTAAATGCCTTTTTTCCATTTTTATATAATTTAAGTTTCTACCATGTATTAATGATACATAATCATAGGTTTCATTGTGACATATATATATATATTCTATTAACTTAGGGCAAAGTCACAAAGTGTGTAGTCACAGCTCTGATGGTGAAGTCCTAGGTTCTGACTCTAAGCTGGTACAAAGTCTCTTTACCTTGTTTGTCAAACACTAAGCATTACTTAATGTTTAACCATTCCTACCAAGTACTATGCTGAGATATTTCTGGGATATTGCCAAGGGCAGAGGGATGACCCTTTGCTGTGGCTTATCCCATAACACTCATTTAATAATCAAAGAAGTGAGCATGATCTCCCTGGATCTGAAAATATAGAGAATGCATGATACAGAACCTTCAGAGAATGCACAAAAAGGAGAAATCCCTTCTATAAACAGGTGTAATAACACATTTGTTCTAAGTAAAATTGTGACTGTATAAAAGCAATAATTAAGGTTATGGATCCATTTATTCCCTCTGTTTCTAACCTTCTGCAGGAAGCACTTGTCATGAAAATACAATGTCTGTTGTGTAACTTAAAAATGTAGAAGTGAGAATATATTGTTAATGTACTCAAAGGCATAGCTGCCACAAGTATGTGTGTGTGTGTGTGTGTGTGTGTGTGTGTGTGTGTGTGTGTGTATGTATGTATGTATGTATGTATGTATGTATGTGGAGGCCAGAGATTGATGCCAGGTATCATCCTGTATTGCTTTCCAACCTACTGATTGAAGCTCAGTGATTTGATGGACTGGCTGGCCATTGAGGTTCAGAGATCTTCCTGTCTCTACCTCCCAACCACTTGGATTCAAGATATGTGCCCAGCTCTTTTCATTTGAACTCAGGACTTCATGCTTGCATATTAGGAACTGTACCGACTGAGCCTTTATCTCTCTAGCTGTTCTCACCTTCAGTACAACTCACTTCAGGAAGCTAAAACCTTTATAGTAACTTCCTGTTCTACTCAAACCAATTTTGTGTATTTCTTCCCCACTATCAACCATTTATATTTGCATAGTCAATCCAAGAGACTCAACAAGAATCTGTTTGTGCCTAAATCCCTCTTCTTTCACCTATAGGGATTTGTACAACCAATATATCATTATATGAAAATCTGTAACTATTTTTAAAAATGGCTCAAACTGTAGATATCCTGGGGGTATTGGAGGCAGCTTAATATCACATAAATCTTTTCTAGGTTAAATCAGCTTTCTACTAACAACCAATGTGTAGCTGGTTTTAGCTTGGTTTTATATGCTGCTAGATCCTAATGCATTTTTTTTAGCCCATACCTATAGATCCAGAGTAAAATTTTCTAAATTTTGTGACAAAACCAAACCAAACCAAACCAAAAACACAGCCCTCAAATGTGTGATTTTTTTTTTACTTTATCATATCACAATGTTCTCTAATTTTGGATAAATATCTGACATTGGTATATGTCTTGTTTTAAAGGTCTTTAAAGAAAATATATGGCTGAAAAAAGCTAAAATTTAATTTACAATTGCTGGGCTAAATTGTCTTTTTTTAATTTAATTCATGATGTTATATTTAACTCTTTCCTCAGAATCAGCTAAGGAAAAAAAACAATTAAGTTCTATACTGATGGGACTGAATATTTAGAAAATTAAGAGATACTAGATTTAAATCAACTTGCAACAATCTAGCTTTCATTGGTTTTTGACTCTCTAAGTAGTTAAAAATCTATGTTATTTCCTTCATGTCTGGGAAGCAAATTAGCCATAATTTGGAACCAACTTGAGGATCTGATATTATGCTCATAGGTGACAGCGGTATTTTTAAAAATCCTTGGTCCACATTATGGAGTAAATTCCATTTAATCCAACCATTACATTGTGATACTCGCTGTAGGGGTATTTTAATATACCATTCATGCACTGTCACTGAGATGGTTGGCTAAGTGCCCTTGCTTACTATCTATTAAGTGACCTTGACATAATGGCAGTATGTCATCCCTTTCTTGCCAACTGTCTGGTTAGACAGAACCCAAAACTTTGTCTGTATAACTTCATTTGTCTTTTAAATATCTGCCACCACACATTGTTATTTAATTGTTACATATAAAATGCCACTTACTAAACCAAACTTTATTAGTTTATTTAGCAAATTAATATTTATCCCTTTCTGCATTTGTCCTATGCCTAGTAATGGTAAGGACTTTTTCCAAGGAAAGAGACCAAAAATTGCTGTTACTATACATCTTATCCTTGAGCAATCAGTTTGTGTCATCTTCCTCCAGAAGACTTCTCCGGTTACCAGATCCTCTCCACTCCCATGGAGTCATGGGATTCTTTCTTTGAAATTATCCTAAATTATCACAAAAGCTGAAGAAAGGAGATCTGGGACATCCCTGGCACAATTTGTATGTGCTAACCTGCTGACTTAAACATCCTACCCACTCAATTGTCTATGCTTATCCTATGATAGGTTTATGTATTTTATTTTAAATTAAACTGTCATTTCAATGACCTATCCTACTTTTTCCTTTATTTTTGAGATTCTAATAAGATTTTATCATTTATTTCTTATGTTTCATATTTCTAAACCCTCTCATATATCCCTCCTTGACCTTCATATTTCAGTTTTAGATTTTTTTTTCTTGGTTTTTTCTAGACAGGGTTTCTCTGTATAGCCTTGGCTGACCTGGAACTCACTCTGTAGACCAGGCTGGCCTCGAACTCAGAAATCCGCCTGCCTCTGCCTCCCAAGTGCTGGGGTTAAAGGCGTACGCCACCAGCGCCCGGCTTTTTTGAACTTTTTTTTTTCCCCATGAGAATGGCGGGAGGAGACAAATGGGACGCCGCGGGATTCGAACCCGTGAGTACAGAAAGAGCGCAGAGGGCGTCCTCTGCAGGCCAACACGCTGTGCCACCGCCAGTTCGCTGGTTTTAGACATTTTGAAGATATCATCACCTGTGTTTAATTTCTTTTGGGTTCTACTTTATGACATTAAGAATAACCACAAGGTACTTAACAACAAATGAATTTTCAGTTTTGAACTGAGGTCTGGAAGTCAGTTGGTACTTAGTGAGAGGGTGAGTGGACAAATGGATGACTCTAAGTATAGTGTTCACAATCACACATACGTGATGAGACGGTTTAAAAACATTAAAACAGTTCATAGATTTTCAAAAATGGCAAGGAATTCACTTTGGTTTTGCTGCTTGTGAACTGATCAGCTTTTATCTCTGTGAAAACCAAGGAATCTAGATATTATTTAGTGTTGTTATTAGAATGGAATGATTTGCAGGTGGACTCTTAGGACTTGGCCCTTCCCTTTCTAAGACTAGGTCTAGCCATCCCACGGGACCCTGGTGCCTTTGTGATACAGCCTCTTGGGTTTGTTTCAGGTGTGTAGTCACAAAATGATGGCAAGAATTCAGCATCACCATCTTCTCTATTTCAAATAGACTCACTCACTCCTGTGAAAGGGCTTCTGAATTTAAGTACAGGTCAAAGTCATTTATTTTCCATTTCTTCACTAAAATGCTTTGAATGCCTTATCCCCTTAAGGAAATTGTTCTAGCCGAGTAGGCAGAACTGTTGAAGACTGTTGCTAAGAGCAGCCAGCCGAAAGGTTCTTAAATTAACTGACAAGCCACCTCACATCTTTTCTAGAAATGAGCGTGTGCACATATGTGCGTTCACCTATCTACTTTAGGAAATAGCATTCATATAAAAAGAATAAACCAGCATTACTTATAGACTAAGGTTAAGCATGGCTTTGATCTAGAAGGCACAAGTTGAGAGAAATGAGAAAGCAAAAGTAAGAAAATAGCTATATTAGTTGCAAAGGAAAAACTCTGACCAGTTGTAGTTGAACCACTTGAATATTAAAATGCTTGGACATTTTAAAAGCTATTCTTCCATGAGTTTTAGGCTACATGGACAAATCTCTGGATTGTATGTTCCATGAAGTATAGGCTTTTCTATTTATTCCTGTATCCCTCAACCCCTAACATTCAATGTGCTAGCTGGCACATAATAAACACTGATGGTCCTTTGCTGTATATATAACAAGATACCTGTATAGACATTTGCCCCACTTTATGAATGAGAAATTGAAGGCCCATTCATTTAAAAAGCATAGAATTAACCCATGGAAGCTTAGGAATGGATATTTGTGAAAATAGCTTGTTACAGAGATAGAGAGACTTGTAAATTTGAGTGACAGATTGAAAACTGATTTCAACCATTTACTGGTCATGAAGCTGTTTGTGAAATATTTAAAATTCACAAAGATTAGTCCCTATATGTACATGGGATTGCTAATTGCTTATTAAAATACATATTGTAAGAATCACATTGATTTATAAATTAAGATAAACCAGAATTTAGTATGGTATTTACCAAAAATATTGGATGATATTTTTATGTAAAGCATTTGAACATATGGTAGGGTGGTGTGCTATTCCCAGGATATACCTCACTCTCTTTCCCCTTCACATAAACACACATACATACACACTTACATTAGATATATTTGTTTTACAATTGTTTTAAGTCTTGGGGAACAGGTAAAATTATAACTCAGAAGCTAATGTGGAATTTTCTATTCAAAGAATTTCTAACTTTAAATTTCTACAAATATTTTCAAAGATCGACACTTGGATGGTTTGCTTGTGTTAATCTCACCATATTTATATGCTAGAACCATTTCCTCTTCTTCACCTTAGCTCCTGAAAAAGCTCTGATTCACACCATGTCATGTGAAACTGAACTTTGCTTATTTGAGGGTGCATTGTTTGCAGAAGTCAGTTTTCAAATCTGAGTGGTAGCATTTGCTTCTTTTAATTACAAGACCACTTACTTCCACAGTATTGCTTGTCTGGATGCAACCCATTTCCCTCAGTATTTTTTGTGGCTTTGCTCAAATCTAAATGTGAATGGCAGTGCCTTACTGTCTTTTTGGAAAGCCTACACATTCATTTTTGCAAAAGAAGGTGACTCAGTGAATGTAAGCATAAGGCTGCTTCATTCATCTAACATAATAAAGCCATTGTGAGTTTTTATTAAGTACATTTTTTTCTCAAGTGTGTTCAGGCCCCTAGAGCCATAGAGACAAAGGCACTGAAGAATATGGAAGAAAATAGGTGAAGGAAATTCCAATGTCAGGCATTCCAAGTCTTTCATTCTGGAACCAGATCTACTGTGGGGAGTCACACTACAACTTTCAATAAGAAAGAAAGGAAAAGTGAGAGCAGAGCTATGTACACAGCCTCAGAGTCACCATGAAACATCTAATAGGTCTGTATGCGCAGAAGTAGTGATCACAGAAGGGCAAACCCCACAGTAGGTTATCAGGATGAAGATTCAGGACCAAAGCAGTGCTTAGTTATTTTGAATGAGAAGCTATTACTAACATTTTTTCTTCAAAATTGTTCTTAGAATTGAATATCATATTTGTGTTAAGGAAAATTAACCTGAGTTCATGGAGATCAAATGGCATGCAAAGTCACCAGCCAATCAGAAAGGTCTGTGACTTTAAACTCATGCAGGCATGAGCAGAGAGAGAGAGAGAGAGAGAGAGAGAGAGAGAGAGAGAGAGAGAGAGAGAGAGAGAGTTAGTTTTCTATGTCTTAGTGGATCTTCAAGGATACAAGAAAATACTGTGGTAAGAGAAAAGTCTGGGAGCAAGAACCTGAGAATTTCAGAAAAGGTGTAAGCTAGCCAGGACTGGGAGTGGATCCAAGAGAGAGAGATGAGGTGACCTTCCTGGCATAACAATGTCATGGTCTGTAGAATGTACCCAGCCATGTGCTGGTTTTGTCTGTGGGATTCAGCTCTACGGCCTGAGAGCTGGAATGAGAAGCAGGAGCTGGAGACCCTCCAGGATCCAGGACTGATACATATGTCTTGGCAGTAGTCTAACTGGGAAACTAGCGTGCTGGCAGAAGGTCCTTCAGTAACTGACTACAGGCTTCAGGCTGAGTGCAGAGTCAGGGTGGTTGGAGGCTGGTTAGTAGGACAGGCGCGTCTGCCTTCCTTTGCTCGAGTCATCTCCGGTGTCTTCTGTAATAATTACAATTTCAGATAAAAGGAGGAGCCCTTTGTAGTAAGTAGAACAGTCATTCTGTCACCTCCAGTGAGGAGGTGTTCTGACCTCATAGATAAGTGCAGATAGTAACTGAGATAACTGATACAATGTGAAAGGAAATAATAATGTCAAAATGCTGTTATTTTGACCACATGTTTTAATTGTGCCTCATTTGGAGAAACATTTTATCCTTTGATATTCTGGTTATCTATATGTGGTCAGTTTTTATCCCCCACCGCCACAACCCATACACAGAATAACTGTGTTTCCTAGCTTCCAAGTCTCATTTTATAAAAAGATATCTCAATATGCCTCGGTACAAAATTATTTTTACATAACACCCATGAAGTTGGCATTTCTGTTGATTTTGTTTTTCCTTTTTGAAATTTTCATTTCACTCTTCTGAGAATGGCTTCAATAGATATTCTTGTCTGAGTTCATGCACTACCAATTATCTTTAGTAATTACTTTCTCTTGACTCAGTAATGAATACAGTAAATATTGCTAGCTCATATCATAGTAATATATGGCATTTAAATGACACTGTTAACAGTAGAAGAGTGCATATAACAAGCATTGGATAATGCCTCCAATTTTAAGGTCTCTGGCTACCTTGAGAACTCAAAGTAAAGGAAATAAGAAACTGGCATTTACTTTACAAGTATTCTAGATTATAATTGTCCAAAATGCTTAACTCAGTATGTACATCCAATGCCCTAATGCCTTAGATATTTATTTTGTTTTTGATTTTTATATTTATATTTACTTACTATGATGGTGATGATGACAAAGACGATGACGATGTGGGTATGAACATATGATGTATATGCATGGGGATATCATGTTACATCTGTCCAACTTTGTGGAGTTGGTTCTTTCTTTTAACTATGTGGGTTATGGGGATTGAACACAGGTCCTCAGGTTTGGAACAGCAAGTGTCTTTACCCTTTGAGCCATCCCATTGGCTCAATTATGTCCACATTACACATGACAAATAGAGTCAGATAAATTAGATGGATATCTTCATATCATTTAACTTGGAAATGGCATAGACTGTATTCAATACAAGCTGTTCAGATTCAAGTTGATACACTTTCTCAAAAATGTCCCATTACTTCCACCATGGATACAAGAGGCTTGGTATCTCAGATTTTTGAAGCCATTTTAATACTTTCCCATTTACCCCAAAACAAAAAGGCATGGAATGGAGATGTCTTTTTGTTGTGCATTTCACAGGAAAAAGAAGGCAGTGAACTGATTTGTAGACCATAAGAAAGAGAGACAGTGAGCCAGGATGTGGATGGAAAAACCCTTTTGGTTGTTAATGTTGTGTTGTTATTCATCCATCCATTCATTCATTCATTCACTTATTTTACTACCCATTCACTGACCTATCCTAGTCACTGTCCCTCTTCCTAAGTCCCTACTCCCATTCCGCTCCCCTTCTCTTCAGAGAAAAAGCCTTTATCATGCTAAGCCTTTATCATTCAGCCCTAAGTTAGGGCTGAATGTTGTGGAAATTCTTCTGAAGTGTTTAGCTTGGGAGAATCTCAACCATTAGTTAGTTTAAATATGTGATTACATAATCAACTTTCAGATCTTTCTAAGGTCCTTTGTTGACACAATGCTCTTCAATTCCCCAAACAGCTCACTCTTTTATTGGGCAGATCTCATGAAGGGTTGATGGACAGGGCTTTCTTAAATCAAGAATAACAATCTAATCATGTTGTACAGGTAATGTGCACCTTGCAATTTCTTGACATCATTTCTAATTAAAGCCTAGCTAAAACAAACAAACAAACAAAAAAAAACCCAATCTCTTTAAACTTCAAACATTTGGAGAAACTCAGCCTACCCTCATATTTGCAATTTATAGAAACCAAATCCTGGTCTCTGAGTTTTTATTATATGAATGTGTCTGTTAGGCTACAAAGTATGTCTCTTAACATTTTTTTTCCAATAAGTCCAGGATTTAGAGGACATCAGGGCTAGGGCATTCTGAATGCTGGGCAGTCAACTTAAATAACAATGGGGCAAACAGGGTTGGTTTCTGTAAGTATAAGTGACTCCTTCATTAAAAAATAAATGTTATCCAAAACTTCCTGGAAATCATAAGATATGAAAACAACAATATAGTGAAAGTCATATTGTCATACACACACATGCACACACACACACACACACACACATATATGTATATATATATATATATATATATATATATATATATATAGAGAGAGAGAGAGAGATAGGGATAGAGAGAGAGAGAAAGAGAGAGAGAGACAGATATGTGTGTGTGTGTGTGTGTGTATACACATGGAGATAAAATTTTATTTTATATTCTATGTTTGTATAACATACCTAAAACATTCTGTTTGGATTTAATAGTAATGAATTATAGCAGAAACAAAACCAGTATATTAAGTTGACTTTAAAAAAATTAGCTGTGTGCTAATTTTAGTGAAAATTCACATCAAAAGTGACTCATGTTTATGTCATTAATTTCAGATGTAGCATTAATTTCAGATGTAATTATCTCAGATACATATTAAAATATACACTATAAAATAATATTTAAGCATGTAGCAGAGTCTAAACTGACATGTAAGAGAGTAGGCCCTAACTAAAGTACCATTAGACTTTGTAGCCTACAGTAGATATCTTTCACAAATAATAAACTAAAAACCTCAATTGTGTCATCTAAACAATAGGTTTGCATCCTGGATCTGAAATTAATCTTGTGTAGTCCTAACCAAATTGCTAAATCTTTCTGGTACTTGCTTTACTCATCTGTAATTTCAATCTAAAATCTACTGTACTGACTATTTGCGACTCCTTCTTGGGAAACCTATATCCTTGTTCTTAGGTAGAAATTTCTTTTAAAAGCCTTTCTATTTATTCTGATGCTTAAACCTATATTAAAATATCATTATTAAATCCCACTTCTGCTTTATAAAAACACAGCTACTGTACTGTACGAGAGTAGGGGACATATTATTTAAAGGTATCTTGACCTGTGCCAGCATTGCAGACTGACCTTACAGCAGGTCAAATCAATTTTTGTACAAATGGAGAGTATCAGGAGTCTGAGGATTTGGACCAGATGCATCTGTCTCATAATTTGTTTCCCTGCCTTTTTATTATAGTTGTATTATTTTTTTTAATGAGTTACCAGAGAACACTTCATGCAAACACTATCATGTATTTTTTTTTGTAGCTAGAATCTCCTGACATATGTAGAGTAATTAAAAATTTCAAGTGAAGTGTTTTTAACATTATATTAGTACATGTTTCTCTGATAATAGGAACTAAATAAAATACCTAATTGAAATGAGTAATTGAATTTTCAAAGCAAATTAGTGGGAGAAATGGGTTGTATGAAAAGTAATTGTGTTTTTTCACAGGACATCATGACTAAATAGATTACTGTTGATGGTAGAAAGCAAATACACTTCATATCTCTCAACCAGACTAAGATGGTGTAGCCATAACATTAATTCAAATGCACCTAACAAAGATAAATTTGAGACTATCATACAAATACATTATGAAGAAAATCTATAAAAGCATCTGGCGATAATATGCATTTTAAGCTAAGATGGTTTGCATTTGAATATTCTGTTCTTCAGAAATGACTGGATAAATAAGCTCTGTAAGCCTTGGTTTTCTTGGGTGAATAATAGAGATAATAATAGTACCAACTCATGGGATTGTTGGGATAATTAAATAAGATAATAGACGTTAATGGCCTGAAACACTGCATGGCTAAGTGTATAAGCATTAGAGGTATTTGTATTTCAAATCCATATAATTGCACCTAAAAACCATACAAAAACAGTTTTAATGTGTTTTTTCTAACAAAATTTGTTTTTCAAAAAGTAAATAATCATCGTCTGATTGTGTCTTATAAATCTGAATAATTATACCTGAATTTGATTAAATCTAGGTTCACCTTCCTCAGATTGCTTTGTATTTCAAATGAGTCTATATTTTGCCAAGAGACAGGGATGCCAATAAGCCTAGGAATGAAGAAGCTTATTCTAAGCTGCTAGCTTGTCATGTCAGATTCTTTGTGACTGGAGTGCTCCAGGCAATCTAGCTGTAGTTACAGGATCATGGGAAACAGTACCCTGTTCTTTCCCTTGCTTCTTAAGCTTCAAGTTACAAAACCTTAGTAACTGACTAGGTTTCCCACACTGAATCTTTCCTCGTGTTGTTGAGGTGCTATGGTTTTCTTTATAAGAACACAATAAAGGGAACTAATTTTTGTCCCAAGCTAAAATTTTGAAAGTTTCTCTAAATTTTATTTCTTTAGCCATAATATCTTAGTGCTTAGTTTAGTTTTGCTGATTCCATTTACTTTGTGTGTGTGTGTGTGTGTGTGTGTGTGTGTGTGTGTGTGTGTGTTTTTACATGCACCTGTGCTCATGGATGGTCATGTGAGTGCAAATGGGGGTGTTCAACAGCTTGAGTGTGGAAGTCAGAAAAACAAAAAAGAAAAACAAAAACAAAACCCCTCAGGCTATGTTCTTGCCTCTATTGCATTGGAGGCAGGCTATCTCTTTGGTTGTACATCTCTTAGTGCTCCAGGCTAGCTGTCTCATGAGCTTCAGGGAAGCTGCTGTCTCCACCTCTTGAAATGCTGAATAGCACTAGGTCTACAGAAATATGTAATCACACTCAGCTTTACAGGGTTCTAAGCCACTGAAACTCAGGTCTGCCTTCATACCAAACACAGCAAGCACTTTACTAACTGGGCCATCACTCTAGCCCTCTAATATTTTAAATCCTTTCTCTCTCACTATTTATATATGCACCATCCTACACCCAGGTGAAGCTCTTACTTGAACTAGGTTTTTCTTTTGACTAAATTCTCTTTCTTCTATGTAGTAACTGAAGGAATTCTTTTGTATTTTTATTTTACTTATTTATTTTCCACATCAGAGGCAGATGTTAGCATTTTGTCTAAGCTCTGCCCCATAGTTACCTGGCAATAGCCAGGTGTACCTGACTCACTATAAAAGGGGCTGCTTGCCCCCATCTGCTCTCTTGCTCTTTCCTTCTCTATATCCTTTCTCTTTCTCTGCCTTTCTCTGTTTCTACTACACACTCAACTCCTCTCCCCATGCCCTGAATAAACTATATTCTATACTATACCTTCATGTGGCTGGCCCTTTGGGGGAAGGGATGCCTCAGCATGGGCTTACGGAGGCACCCCCTTCCCCCATACCTTACCACATGTCAACTAAAACATATTCCTCCTCTCTTTATCATGTTATAAACAACAGCAGGGACCATCTTTTTTATTTGTTTGGTGCTGGGAATGAGAATTTTTTTAAGTTGAAAAATCTATAAAAATCAATGTGCTGTTTACCACATCACACGTAAAGGCTTTTTAAAAATGTGCAGTCATTGGTATCAGATCCCAAAGCCATGGTAGTCCAGTCAGGAGTCTTGAGTAGACTCCTCTGGCGAGCCTGGAGTTAAAAGAATTGGTCATAAAGCCTAGGTATCTCTCTACAAAGTATTTCATCAAGTTACTTCATGCTTCAGTTTCGTTTCAAATAAAGTCAAGATAATACTGTATGACTTGATTCTTTTAAGGATCAAATGAAATCATCCAAATTCCCTTTTTGGTAGGTAGTATGAAGTCTTAATTTATCCCCCGTAGTATTTCATCTGAACTTTTCAGTACCCCATACATACAAATAATAAAGTCAGGGAAGCACATTCATGGTTCTAAGTGACCAGATTTAGATCCTTCTTAGCTCTGTGACATTGGGAAAAACACTCAACTTCTGTATGGTCCAGTTTCACTCATATGTTTCTAGGGATCATGGGACATATTCAATGGAGTTGTAAGAAGATGAAGTGAGACAACCTACATAAGTGTTTAACAACATAAAAAATGCTCAGAAAGATGGTTCAATGAGTAGAATGAGTGGCTTGGAGTCTATTGTTCTTCAGAGCACATAACCATAATGGTCTTATTTCCAAAACTTCATGGCAACCAAATTATTAATTCCTGTCCATCTTCTACTCATTCATTTTTGCTCACTGTGTTTAATGGGGAAATTGCTTGCTATAGGCAATTTTATGTTTATGAAAGAAAGAAGTAGAATATTTTTATCAGTGCTGGTATCAGTTGAAAACTGGTAATATTTTAGCTGCATTTATGGAAGAATGTTTGAATCAGGCAACTTATTCCATTTCCGTGAAGAATACTTATTAAACTAAAATCTTCTTGAAGTTGTAGTACCTATCATATCAGTGGTTATATCTTCAATGCACCAACACATATTACTCAATATATGAATACATATATATATATATATATCTTTGAATAATTAGTACGTATGTGTATTTTCTTTTTCTTTATTAAATTATGAGTTTATTGTAAGTACTGTGTACTATTTCTGCCAATAAAACTGTCAACATAGTCCATGTATAATAAATATTAAATATGTCATAATTATAGTCCAACTTAATGATAATGACAATGCATAATAATAAAATAAAATTACAAAGTCATCTCATAAAATGACAAATTCTTATTCTATGCTTTAAAAACAATTACTTTTATATAATCACTAATTTTAGTAGTTTTATTCCTTTTAATGCCTTCAGTTGTCTGCAGATGTTTTCTTTTATATTTGAACATACAATTACATCATTTCCCCTTTTCCTTTCCTCCATCTAAACCCCTTTTTGCTCTCTTTAAATTTCATGGCTTATTTCTCTTATTAAATATCATTACATGTGTATATGTATATGTGCATATATATATATATATGATGTATACGTATATGCAAATATTTTTCTAAGCATGACCTGTTCAGTCTGTATAATGTTACTTTTATGTACATTTTCAGGGCTGACCATTTAGTATTACTAACTAGATAGTGGTCCCTTCCCTGGAGGAGACTATTTCTTGTATTTATAGCATTCCTAAGTTACCTGTAATTCTTTGTGTAGAGTGGAGGTACTATGGGCTTTCCTTCATCTACTTTGGCATGTCTATTGTTGTATTTCTTCTGATCATGTTTAGGCAGTGTTTTAATGATTTAATGTACATACTACATCTAAATCTAATGGGTATATGCTAGACACTTTCAAAATCATGTCACTGAAACTAACAATGTAATATTTTTATGAACCAGTGACATTTTGAGAATTATTTGGCAAACATAAAACCACATAAGTCATGGTAGTAGAACATATAGTGATTGGAAGATAAAATATGGCTGTTCTAGAGAGTCTGAACAATGAGGACACCAATGAGCATGCTAACACAGAAGGGGTAATTTTAAAATGAGTACAAAGTACTAAGTACCAGTGGGTAATATTGAAAGCAGAGAAATTGTCTTCCCCAAGGAGGAAACTCTGATGGGTTATTCATGGCCTGAGATCATATAACAGAGAGAGAGAGAGAGAGAGAGAGAGAGAGAGAGAGAGAGAGAGAGAGAGAGAGAATGGGCAAGGTTGGACTGAGGAAAGGAAAGTGGTAGAAATGATGTAAGTATAGTAAATTTTCAAAAGCCAAAACATTATACTTAAAAAAAAAAAAGCTCAAGGATCTAACCATACCTATCTCAGCTGTACATCCTAGATATGTCAATTAAAATTTTCAAATTCAATTTATATTCTGTCTAAGGGGTCTGGTAAGGACACTCTATAGAACAGTGCAGAGGGGAGTAATTTGGAGGTTTTGGAACCCATTAACTGTTGCACAAAGGTAGCTATTATAACCTTAAACAAAAAACAGAATCATCATTTTTCTTCCTTATAGATGCTCTGTCTATTATGATGTTCATTCATGGATATTGTTTTACTGGAAAGTACTGCAAAGACTAAGAGCAATGGAGTAAACAATTTAAACAGTTTCTACATGTCAACTCTTGATTAATTGCATAAAAGAGACAATTTGAATCATGCAAAGTGTTCTTGGAAACTATTCATAACAATATCTAAATCCATCTGCTCTCATGGAGTTGTATTTGTAGCACCTCCATATTGTATAACAAACCTACATTTAGTATTAGTGGATTCAAGATTAATACCTGATATATTCTTTTTATAAATAGAAGATCAATTAAAGAAATCACAATCATGAAATCACTTGTATTTATTCATTTTCTTCTCAGCCAAGAGTTTGGGGGAAAAAAGATTTAAAATGCATAGTTTATTCCTCAATAAAGCAAAGTAAGTTGTCAAAAATGTAGAATTTATATTATAAGCTATAGATATATATAGAAAGAAAGAATGAGGGTAGTATTGTCATTATGCCAGTACCTTTCTTTAACTAATCACAAAGAGATGCAAGCAAAACACTTGTGTCTGAATAAGAATACAGTATAAATTCACCAGGACTGAAGATACTCACTTGTACAAGATCTGTGTATCTACAATGTAGTTCCTTATAAGTAACTACAGCCAAATTAAACTCTCAACTTCCTCAGACTAGAACATTGATCCACTCAAATGTTCACATGAACATTTTACATGTCCTTAATCTTTTGTGTCTCACATCATAGCATTGCCTTGGCTCTGTTTGTGGTAAATCATGCCTTCTTGATAAGAACATTTGTAGCAATAATTCAGGCAAACATATTTGTGGCAAACTGAGGAGACTGTTGAGGTGAAGTGCCAGAGTCCTGTCAGGCCTCACTAGGCCCAGTTTTTATCTTCTGAAGTACTTGATGAACTCTTCCTAACTCTGCATATAAAACATTCATTTCTACTGAACACACTCAATAGTACTTGGATTCTGAGTGTCAGGAAAATGAATGCTAGGATCCATTTATCAGCAGAAGCATTTTGTACTTCCTTGGTTCTCTGTGTCTTCATTTCTGTGGTGTCAGCATCACCTCATCTCTATACAGGGCATGGAGGCAGAACAATAAGAACATGCATAACAATGACTGGACTGTTGGCCTGAAGACTCAGTCCAGGTTTCCCTCTCTGCCTTTCTTTTCCTTCTTTAATATTTATCTGTTGCATGTTGTGGTAACCACATAATGTTTATGAGTGATACACTCCAAAGATGAGAAGATGATAGTGTGTTTTTGCTAGCCATTTGGTCTATTTGAGGCCACATGTGATATGGCAATCACATGGATCAATCATGGAGCCATAAACAAAAAGCCCATGGGGCCATAGAGAACATTTAGTACAAATTACTACATTGGCAATACAGTTGAGGAAAAATGGTCTGCTTATCCCTGGAACAGTAAGTCAACATTTTCCAAATGAATAGAAAAGAAACATTTCAGATAGAAAAAAAATCTGAATGAAGCTGAGCTCTGTGGCTGTTGTGGAGTCTCTAGGGAATACTGTGAAGATGAGAGATGGATGATCAGAAGGAGGAGTGAGGAGAAAGAAACCCTTAGATGTTGTAAGGGTCAGATTTTGTACATCAGCAGCTTCATCCTATGGACAGTATAAGTTTATGGAATTATTTTAGAAGCATATGAGCTTATTTTGGGAACAACTTATTACCGTTTCATTTTTATACACTGTAGAGCATGAATGCTCTGTTGTGGAAAAATATACATTAGCTGCAGCAGACCATTGTTAATTTTTTTTTCAGGGAAATGAATGGATGCTAGTAAGTTTTAGGTGAAGCATAATTTCGGTAGCTTTTGACTTTCATGCCATGATGTAGGAATACTTTACCATTTTCTGATGAAGCATTATAACAACACGATGATGTATCTTAATAAATAGTATAGGATCTGGCAAGATGCCACAGTAGTAAATGTGCCTTGTGACCAAAGCTCAATTCATAGAACCCCTGCATTTTCCCTATGGCAACAAAGCAAGGTGGTTTTCAATTGACATGTTGGCAAAATGTTTTTTGTTTTGTTTTGTCTAAATTCAATATGAATTATATCTGGTGTAAGTTACCAGACATAAACTCAGGTTTGTTGTTGCTTGTTACTTTGAATTGAGAATTTATAATTATGGCAATAAAAGCCAATAGTTATACATAGTTATACACCTTCCATTACTGGGAAGTTTATAATGGGCATATACACACATATTTTATAGAATACATACATACATAATTACATACATACATACACATACATTTGTGTGTGCATCTATATATGCAAAATTTTCAAAAGATTTTAATCATGACACATTATGAGTAATTATGAAAAAATAAGGTGTTTTGTATAATACACTAAATTAAAAGCTTGTTTAAAAAGAGCAAGAACTAAGAAGGGAAAGAAGTTTTGTTCTTTTTTAACATCTCAGCGAGTCTCCAGATCTGAGAATTTTACGTAAGCCCACATTCATGAATTCATCTGTGAACACCCACACATGCTCTGAGCTGAACATGATGCTGTTTGGTGAAGCTAAAAGCAGGATCCTAGTCTGGTGATGAAGATGAACATGCAATATGTACCAGTATAGGTCTATAAAAAGGATGGACTGTGGAGAGTGGAAGCCAGCAAAGGAAGAGGAAACAGAGCTATCTGTCAATGTTAACTTTTTGAGTTCTGTATGAAAATAAAACTGTGTGGAATTTATCTCTCTGAACTTGGCTTATTTCATGCAGCCTGTTCAAGGAAAGTTAGGAATTGCCTTTGCTAATGTCAGTATGTTGTGGTGGGGGAGAAAGTCATAAGAAATAAGTCTAGAAGAAGAGATAGGCCTGAGATGTTGGATGATTTTACATCATGCCAAGAGCATTGAATTTCCAAACTTACACTTGTCTAAACTAATGATTATCTTTAATGATAGCTACTCACCATAAATTTGTAAGTGCTGGAAAATTACACATATATTAATAGTATTTATATATTACATATATATATATATATATATATATATATATACATAATAAATGTTATGAGCACTCAGTATAGTTATCTGTACTTATTTAAAATAGAACGGGGAGCTAAACTGAATTAAGAAAACATAGAGGAGAATGTTGTGTTTAATGTATACATTATTTGCTTTTAGCATATAATAATTGCTTGTAGCTTTACTTAGAACTAGCTGTCTAGTGATTTGCCTTTATTTTATCATTGCAAAGCATTCAAATTACTTTTCATAGAAATTCTCTTTCTCTTTGTACTCATGTTTTACCAGTTTGTATTATGACTATTAACTGATAAGGACATTAACAACAAAAACAACTAACACAAAGACACATGGGTTTGGACAACAATGTCTAACAAATAAAGGCAATTGATGAGTAGTTGTTAATTGCTTTAATGAGTTATTTCTTGTCTTAAGCATAAGATATGACAAGAGAAACAAAGTACTCATTGTCATATTTAAGTAGCAAGCACACTGTCCACATGTACCCTAGGACTGTGTAGATGAGGCTCAACACAAAATTGTAAATATGAGGGATTTAGGGACTTTTGTAACTAGAACACTGTTTTCTAGCATGAAAACTGCACATGAGGGTCCTGTTGCAAGGTCTAAAGATTAGATGTGACCTTAGATTATGTTAGACAGGAGCCCACCAGTCTTGAACATTCAGACATTATGACAATCAGTCTGATTCTCAGAAAGTACAGTGACTTTGTAGTACAAAAAGTCTGTTACGTTCTAAAGAGTGATTATTACTCATATAATTTTACATAAATAGATATCTAAAGTTGGAAGTCCTATTGTAATAAATATATGATTTCTAGTCACCTTTAACTGATATGTAAGTACATAAATGTTTTTAAACATAACTTGTTTTCATGTTGATGATTAATTTTTTTGCTGTTTCCCTTTTCATTTGTTTCACATTCATATTCTCATAGAAAGATCGGTACAGAAACTATTAAAACCTTTTTGGCCTATGCTGAGTTATAAACATACCTGAATGGTTTTCACAGAGAAGACACAGATATGAAATTGGTACAGGTTCCTGCCTCAGGAAGCTTGAATTCTAGTGGGGAAGATAATACAACCAAAATTAAAATAAAGATTTGTGATATCAAAAGATTAAAAGATTAAACAGATATAAGGGAAGACATAAAAAGGTGATAGCACGGAGCTCAACTTCAATTGAATGGATAGAATTACGTGACTGAGGCAACGGGCCAAGTGAACTGTACAAAAAGAGCAGAGGATCTGGGAGATGCTCCATCAGGAGTCTACTTCTAAGCCTGAGTTTGAGTCCTGAGAGTCTTACGTTGGAATTAGAGAACTGACTGATAGAAGTTCTCTTTGGCTTCTACATGTACACCATTACATGGTCCCACCACCCCTAATAAATAAATGTAATGGACATTTAAAAATAAAAGTAACTGATGAGAAAATATACTTTGGGATACGAAACAAATTGCTATATGGTACAGATCTACATCTTATGCCATCATCATAGTGATTCCAGTATAGATGGAAAGTGTCAAATAAGCTGCAGTTGTATGTATAGTAATTCCCATATAAATGGAAAATATTAAATAAGCCACAATTATCTGGTATGTTTCAGTTTCATTTCTTGTTACTGTATGAATGCAGTTGTTAAAGCCAAGCACTTTTTGGTCAGTGAAACTGCAGTTGGAATGACTAAGTCTGAGTCTTACGTTATTTGGGGCAAACCATGTAAGTGCTCTAAGACATGATTCCCTTAATGGAAATGACAGCATGTAGAACACACAATAAAGCTGTGTCAGGTCTAAATAAGATTAAGGTAGATAACCTGCTTCTTCCTTGGCTGATTCAGCAGCCAGCCAACATACAGCTGCTATTAAATTGGATACAGTAATAGCAGATGTCATCATTGCTTTCTTATGCTCTACACTGTTTTCAATGAGACAAAAAGTTTCTAATTTAAAAATAAATACGTTAGTTTGTTGATTGACAAACAATAACTATATATTTAGGTGGTACATTATGTTTCACTTAATTGTATATTGTAGGAAATAAAAACAACTTAGTTAATTCTCACATTATTTCATCAACTAACTCAATTTCTGTGCTGGGAACACAATCTACGACCTTAGCAGTTTAAATGCGGGGATAAATAATTGTTAACTATGGCCACTGTACACAGTAGCAGGTCACTAAAATTCGTTCCTCAAGGTTAAACTTTGTGGTTTTTCTTTTTAAAGTCAACTTCTCAATTTCTCCTCTCCCATTTCACCCCAGCCCCTGGCTATTAATTCTCTATTCTCTGTTTCTATGAGATCAACATTTTTGTATTCTACATACAGATGAAATTGTCTACTTTTTTCTTCCTGTAACTGACTTGTATTCTTATCATTTGTTGTCCAAATTACACATGATTATAAATGGTGGACTTCCTGTATTTGTTAAGGCTGCATGGCATTTTATTATGCACATATATTTTCTGGGATGGACACCGGCTGTTTGCACATCTTGGCTATTGCTGCTACTGCAGAGATAAATGAGAGTGGAGACATCTCTTCGACATAATCATTTCAAGTGTCATAAGGAGAAAAGAAAATCTTTCCAAATTTTCTCCTTTGTTCTTGTTCTTTTGATACACTATGTTTTCATATGCATTAAGTTAGTAAAATATTTTGCTTTTTATTTTGTTTTTCATGACAGAGCCTTTCTACATAGCTCAAACTGATTTACAATTTTTATCCTCTGCTGACACTCCAAAGACAGAGATTGCATGCATAGTCCATGACACCTGGCTGAAATGTGTTTTTGCTCTGTCCAAACTTTGAAATTATTTGTCTCATCTTCCATTCAGTGTATGACCCATGTGCATGTATGTTTGTGTGTTTGCTCAGCCATTAATTTCTCCTTCTTCCTACTGATCTATGTGTTAGCATCGTAGTACCAAAACTTGCATCCCTGGGTTTCCTGATGTATATCCTTGGAACCATAATAAAAATTTTATTTATGGTAGATTGTATTTGGAGAATTGTCAAGCCATTACTTTAATCACTGTAGTACAGGTAGGACAATGGGCCAAGTGGAATTAAGTACAAGAGAGATGATGTCAATGGTGCTCATCCTGAAACAATTAACTACTTAAGTACATGATTATTACAAAGCTATCTACCTGCTCGTTCATGTGTTCATATTTAATGCTAGTAAAGTGAGTCATTTCCTCATTATTCTTGGCTCACTTGCTGTGAAAGCTAAATATTCTATTTCAGCTTGAAATATTGCTTCTGAACAAATACATTCATTGATAAAGTCAGTGTATCCAAACTAGATTATTCCTCCATTATATCCCAGTATAACTATTAGTCTTGTCTCAAGAGCATGAATAATAATAATAAAAAAAAGACCTCAAGTACTCCATCTCAGAAAGTAAGAATACTCATGATAGTTTTTTTTTTTTTACTTACTAGAAAGTTAATAACAGTAGGAAAACTTTGTGCTGATAACATTTTAATTTCTTATGTAGTTTATGTCATTAGGATCATTGAAACTTGAGAAACCCAGTTACTCATAATAGCTACTAACAATTACTGAGAAGGGTATATGCTGACCAGTCTCGTACTTTACATATATAATCCTTAATCTGGTTAACAAAAGTACAAGTAGAGGTCCTACAGATTTTAAAGAAATCTGATTTTGTGTAAATGTATGCAGAAATAGTTTAGAAAACATAAGTGGATGCTTTTGCTTTTGTATATCTCATAGTCCAGCAGAGAACGGTTGAAGGTGAGAGTGGCTTTTAAATATGAGTAGTAAGGACGTTGTCATGAACTGCAGAAACAGCAAAGAGAATCAGGGAGGATCACAATGAAGCACTGTGTCTGAGAATACTGTTTCCAATATAATGGGATAGGATGAACATTCATTCTAGAGAGAGTAGAATTTGGGGGTCTTAAATGACATAAAGACTTACATAAGCTAGATCTTACATCTGAATAGATTGCTATTGCTATGTTTAGTGCCTTTCTGTTATGTTATGCTATCTTAGTGCCCTGGTATGAAAATTTCCTAGTGTATGTGGCAAATTGAGGGCTGGCATTGGTCTTTGCTGTGTTCAGGCCTGAAAGGGGGTCTCCACTAAGGCTTTTGTAAAATCCTGATCCAGGCACTGGCCTATGAAATTCTGTTCTTTGTTGAATTTTCTTGAAGATGCTGCTTCTGACTGCTGGATTAGTGTATTATCTGAACTGGAAAATATGATTTGTAACTCTCTTTATTGCTTCTTTGTAAAAGGCCAGTTGTAGACCTGAAAAGAATACAACTGGAGTGGCTCTACCTCTTGCCCTACATGTAGCCTTGAATTGTGTTATTTTGAATGCCAGGCTGTTAAAAATGGAGGTTACTTTAAGGACACTCATTTAGCCTCCTGTTCAGGAGAGATACTCAGACATTCAGAAGTTTCTGAAGCTGGGCATGTTGCCAAATATCTAGGCAAAATGGAGACCCTGTTTGATACTGTTGGGGCAAAGAGGGCTGGTAGGAGGAAGAATATCAGCGATTAATGGGAGATGAATTTTGGCAAATTATTTAATATACTTTAATAATAATGTCTTTAAAAAGCTTATTACTTTGTGCAATATTAACACTCACATACAAACATGCACACACACATGTACACTATATATATGTGTGTGTGAAGGAAAAGTTTATGTATATGTACATAGAATATACTAAATATATACACTATATATGTACATACACATATATGTATATATAAAGGAAAAGTTTATGTAAATGTCTATACATATACTAAACAAATACACACACTATATATATGTATATGTATACATATATACACACACATACATACAAACACATATATATGTATATGAAGGAAATGTTTATAAAATAAGGAGAAGAAAGATATGGCTAAGGCTGTGATTACTCACTTGAAAACCAAGGCAAGGAAACTCAGAGGAAAGTAACATTTCTGCTCATGCCACCTTGGTGTTGGACTTCAATTCTACAGAAAATGTAAGGGAAGATAACATTTCTCCCCTTTAAGCCACCCGCTGTGGTATTTTGTCATGGTAGTCTGTGAAAATCAATCTAGATTGTTAGGTTGATTGGGTCGAGAGACACCTGGGAGACTAAAATGTCTCACTCTGTGTCCACGAAGACATTTTCAGAAATGACTGGCAAGGTGAACAGCAACTGGAGGGAAGATTCTGCCTGAATGAGGGTGGTGCTGTCCAATAGATTCAGGCTCAGGTGGAGCAAAAGAAAGTGGAGGCCACTAGGTCACTAGTGTTCTTAACCTTCCCTCTCTGTTTCCTGTGCACCATGATGGGAGCCATTACTTCTATCCTTCTCCCACTGAATGACCTTCTGTCTTGCTTCAGGCTCAGTGCATTGGAGCATAACACCAGGGATTAAAACTGTGAGCCAAAGCAACCACAAACCACTGGAAAATTCAGACTATCAGTTTTCTTTCCAGTTGTGAAATAGTATATACTCTCTTTATTCTTTTATTATATGTATCTTGACATTTCCTCTTAATATTTGTTTAGTATTTGATACCTCTGCTTAAGAGCAAGAGCTATTCATCTTCACTCTTGTAGTGTCTACGACATTATTTGGGTTGAACTGAGGGCTGCATCCTATGTAAATTAGGATATAAACGGAATGAGATTTTTACATGTAAACATATCTTTCTCATAATTTAATCATTTGCCTTTGATATCAAACCTTTATAAAATTAACTACATTTCATAAGAAATAGAATTTTTAGAATAGACTTATTCTTTTTTAATATCAACAATGATGTATTTTATATGCCTTTTGATATAAAAGCTGCAAATGGTAGTAAGGTATAATTCATTGTATGGTGAAGTTCAGGGGACTGATGTACATGCTATTTCTTGCTATGGCAAGTTCTACTGATAGTGTGGCACTTGATACATTTTACAGCATCCATTTCATCCTTTCATTTCTTATTTAATATTTTTAATTCCCTAGCCCCCTTTTCCCTGCTCAGTGATTCTCTATTTAGCTAAGTTATCTGAGAGCTAGATATCATGCTTAAATCTCAGTGGAACTCTCTCTCTACTGTCACAAGTACACCCAAAATACTCCTTGGATATCACCTCCAGATGTACTTGATGCTACTTCCATGTTGAGTGTAGAGCTGTGACACACACTGCCCTCAATAATCCTTCAGCATCAGTTCTCAGTTTTTGGAACAAAACCATAGTCACCATTATTCTAATTTCATATATCTTTTCCTCAATAACAAATTTCCCCCTTTTCTTTTGAATACTTGCCCATGTATACACACTATATGCACATACCCATACATTTGTTCAAGATAATTAATAGTAAGTAAAATTATGATTGTCATGGAGTTTACTGAAATGGAACAGGATACAGAAAACAAGGTGATGCCAGTCATTAAAGATGTTTTTAAAGGTGCGAAGTGACCTGGTACATTTTGAATACAGAGACTATAGTGTGAATGAATCATGAGATCATTTAAGTAGACAAGAATATTTTATAAAACTCGTAGCACAAGCTGGAGAGAAGATAAAGCAAGTTATTTTTAGAAGGGCCTATGACACTAATTGAGCTATCCATGTAAGAATTAGAAAGATTTTCATGCAAAAATATACTAAAAGTGGAATAACTGGACTCGATGTTTTCATTCTATCAAAAGTTTAAAGAATTGAGTTCTGAGAGTTTATAGAAATTTATTGGGAACTGTGTAGTAGGGAATTAAACACATTCATGTTTCCATTTAATCTCTAAAACCACCTCACAAAATGAGTTATATCATTATGTTTTATAGATAAGCCCCATGTAAATTTATTCATTCCATCAGATACAGATAGAATTTGGACCAAATATGTCTGATTCATATTTATTGTTTCACATATTATTTTTTAAAGGACAAATAAAAGTTATCTTGAACAATCAGTAAAGGCTAAAGCAAGGAAAGGGGAGCCATTCTTCGTGCTGGAAATCAATCAATCAATAAAATGGTTAAATAAAGTCTGTGGAAGAGCTAAGAACAGCATAGCAGAAAAGAAACCTACATATTAATCACACTAGCAATAATACTCTCACTCCTAAACGGGTATATCAAAGCCAGGAGCAGGGCCTGAACCAACCACATACACCTTAGAAGATTTTTCAGCAAACTGTGTCAAGAAAAATCTACCATGGTTGAAGGCAAAAATACAGGGACAAGTTTCTTTCTTCTTCTGCTCACTACTACCCATTTCTCTTGGATGCAAGTAAGTAAAGAGTGTAAGTGTAGTTATTATTGTATTAGGACAGTGACTGTCAATGTGTGGATCATAACTCCTTTGGGATTCTCATATCCTGCATGTCAGATATTTACATTATGATTCACAAGAGTAGCAAAATTACAGTTAGGAAGTAGCAACAGAAATAATTTTATGGTTGGGGGGGGGGTCACCACAACATGAGGAACTATATTAAAGGATCATAGCACTAGGAAAGTTGCGAACCATTGTATGAGGGAATTACTATGAAGTCTCAAGGATGAGCGTTTTTCAGATGATGCTAGCTTAGAAAAACTCAAGGCTGATTAATTATTACATATGGATGTAAGGAATGAAGTAAAACAGTTCACTTTCATGATTGGCTCATGGTTTTCATTCTTGGAGTGTGTAGCTCTGATGACTGGGAAGAGTGGTGGAAGAACACTGACCAGCATTGTCCTTTATGTAGTACTAGTTCAGAGAGGCCTGGAGAGTGAGAAACAAAAACATGTCCAAGATTTTAGACTCTAAACATTTGTTATTTGAGACTTGTAATCAGGAAGCACTACAGGATGCTTATGTTCTGCTTGCCACAAATTGATATTAACAAGGGAGCTGAGTACTCAAAAGTGATTCACAAGGCTCATGCTGGCTTTTGGATGAAGTCCTTTAGCTCAGAAAGTGTGGATCTGACAACCTCTTCTGCTTGAAGGCAGCACTTCTGTCTGACCTTAAGCAATCGAGCCACACTGGAGTCATATGGGTCCATATGCTGTCAGGAAGCAGCCAGATTTCCTATTCTCAAAAATGACTGATAGACCCACTAGGCATCATTCTTAAAGGAAGATTACTCTTCAGTGTTTGGAACTTATAAGTGAGTGAAGAGATTCCCCCAGGCATCAGAATCACAGCTGGCCCAGAGAATATTGACAGAAGAGAATGGAAGTTGAATCTGAGAAATGCCTTTAATTTTTCTGGCAAACCTGCCAGGTTTCTGTTTTATGATGCAAATCTCAATTATTTGGAAAATGTAATGATTCTGACTGCTGTATCTGTAAGTTACCATAGCAGGAGGAGATATAGGGAAAGAAAGGTAATAAATATTTGGGAAGGCAGAGGAAACTTGTTTCTAATGTTATCTAGGAGGTCGACTCTGCCTAGCATAGTTTGTCCTCTCTCTGTAAGGTTGCTTGGCTGGCAGCAAAACTTTTGGTCATTTAGTCACTGGAAAAAAAAGCCTTAGATTCTCTACAAAAAATTGCATCTAACTGGACAATTCCAGACAAGGCATGTATCCACTCATCTGCAACTTGCTCACATCATGTACTTGTCAAACTTAGACTGAACTCTAAGAACTTGAACTTAAAAGTCCCAAGTGCTATATCCAAGCAACTCACAAGACATCAGAACTCCACAAACTCAGGAAGGTTGATAGGAAGGTAAGCTGTCTGGAACTTGGGATTGTACCCTGACTTTCTACAAGCTAGCTGAGTAATCCTTTTCTTGGTTTCAAGGTTTGTATATAGGAATAACAAGGTTTGTGTAGATCCTAAAGGAAAGCAAAGAGATTAGGATGGTGGGAGCCTGATTCACTTTAATAGGTTTAAAATCTTGCATCTTTTTCCTGTTGATGTACCATCCTCTGAAAGTTTCAAAGGCCAACACGGAATCCTAATTCTGCAGATGAGCAAGCATCATTTCATAAAGTGGTAATGGAGAAAAATAAGTGGCATTATTAAGTTTCACTGACAAACCATACTGAAGAAATGGTTGTACTATTATAAAAAACAAAAAAACAAACTTTTTGTAGAGTTACTTTCTTAGTCTCATCTATAGCCATCAAAATGGTTCTAAAAGAAGCAATCAACCCCATTTTACAGAAGAGAAAGTGGGCCAAGAGTGTAACTCTGAAGTGCTCGTTAAAGGTCACCATAGCTTATGAATGATAGAGATAGCATTTGAGGCCAGGTTCATGCTCAAGTGACCTTCTTCACATCTGCTTCAATCTGAAAACTCAGAGAAATATCTACAGAGTTAGTGCTTCGACTTGTGAAAGAGTCAGATTGACAATACCCATGGTCTGAGGGATGCTGTGTATTTCAAACACACTGTGTACAATGGTGGCAAAATTCAGAGTCAATTTCTAGATAATGAACACATAAAGGAAAGTAATATAAATGAATACAGGGAAATTATCTTTTTGTCTTTTAGGAAATTTTGGTTAGAAAAGGTAAAAACAGCATAACTTAGGTTTTCGTAATTTTTAATGCCGCATAGTTTGGGAGACTGGTAAAAGCTTGAGATGTCATTGTCTGGCCTGTGATACAAGAGGTTTTGTAATAAAAGGGGAGGGACCTGAGTATTATAGGGAAGACAGGATACAGTCAGTACCTCAGGTGAGTCATGTCTGCTCCCTAGATTTGTGCCAGTCAGTTTTGAAGTCCTGAATTTTGTAATTAATGTAGGAAAACATATCCCACATTACATCCATGCTGTGCTTCATATCTGATAACACATCCAAGAATCATTAAAACTTTATTTGCCTTAACACATTTATTTATGAGACAATCTCTGAGTGAAACAAATCACTTAAATTGCTAAGAAGGTAGATGCCACGAGCCTGAAACCTGAATCAGACACTTACCATGGGAAATTCACAATGCAATGATTTTTGTTTCCTAGTTTGGGTGGTATAGATGTGCTTTGAAACATGACTTAGAATAACAAGCCAAAATTTGTGGCTAAGATACTTTGACACACAGAGAACAAATGTTTTCTAGTTCTGATGTCAGGCAACTGAGTCAGACACAGCCTCTGCTCCAGTTAAAGGACCCACATGAAAACCAAGCTGCACATCTCCCACAAATGTGTAAGAGGCCTAGGTCCAGCCCTTCTTGGGGAGGATGCAATGGAGGCAGGTGTTTGTAATGGTGGAATAGGGAGGAGAGGAAAGGCATAGGGTGCACTACTGGGATGTAATGTGAATAAATAATTAATTAATTTAAAAGTTTCTTTGTTCATATGGAGAACTAGATCCTTTCCCTCTGAGTTCAGCAAAAGGACATGGCAGTGCTGAGATTCACAGTAAAATTACTTCTGAACATCCTTCCTCCTTTCTTCAAAGCCTCTTCTGGTTTAACTGGCTTTCTCTGTGCACCTGCAGGCATTGGCAGGATGTTACCAGCTGCATGTGCTTATCTGACAACTCCAAACCCTTCAGTGCCTGGGCCGTTTGAAGGTTACTGAACCTTGTGCACAATGCTTTCAGTAACCCCTCATTCCTTGGAGCCTTGTATTTTCAGCCACTGTCAACAATACAGTTGTTTTGTCTAAAATCTCCCTGTATTAGTTTTTGTAACTATTTGGTTGAATTCAAACATTTGTTTTGCTTTGTTTTGTTTTTTGAGACAGGGTTTCTTTGCATAGCCCTGGCTGTCCTGGAACTCACTCTGTAGACCAGGCTGGCCTCGAACTCAGAAATCCACCTGCCTCTGCCTCCCAAGTACTAGGATTAAAGACATGTGCCACCGCTGCCCGACTTGGCCCATAATTCTTAAGTTTTCCTATAGTCATTTGTCTCTAAAGGAACAACAAACTTATAGGTTTGTACTGACAAAATTGAGCAAGGAATCTATGCTTGAGACTCCCAACCCAAGAAGTGTAGGAGACTAAGTCTGGAAGAATAAAGCTCTAAAACAACTAAGAAAAATCTGAAATGCATTTGCACAGCTAGTTGTAACATTGAAGCACATTTTAGTCTTGCTTCTTTAATGTGCCTTCCTTCTCTGTTGCCACACCTCTTGCACTCTGCTCTGCTTCTTCATTCCCAATGCTCTCCTTTGAGCCAGAAATGCTCCTCCCTCTCTCTATCCAGGACAGCTTCTACTCATTCTTCACTTCTCAGCTTCTGTGTTGCTTAAGTGTCCTCAGACACCCCACCACAAATTCCCTGAACTAATTTTGTCCTTAGCAGCTGTTTATCTCTGCATTGTAATGAAGAGAAAGCTGGGGTTTAGAAATTGGCACTGCTTGTTCACAGCTGAACAAATGGAAATCTGATATGGAATCTTCAACCATTCAAGATTTCCTAGTGTCTTCTCTCTGTAATTCTGACCTAACTGGAGGGAGAGTAGAGATAAGAATGATAGAGCAGTTACCCAGCTGCCTGTGTCCCCCAGCTCCTGAACAATGGCTCCCCAGAGTCCTTATTAACTTTAGATTGATCATAAATCTGAGTGTAGGCTGAGGCTCTGGGACCTTGTCTCAAAATTGTAGTCCTGGACTTGTTAGGCAGGAGATTGATAGTCCTTTGATGGTGGAAAGTTGGCAGGTCTTTGAGAGTACTTGCCTCTTATTCTAGTTAACAACCATATTGAATAGTTAGCATAGACTGTAGGCCAGCCATGGAGAAGCAGCTGGCTCCTACTCTCAGGTGTGGTCTCTAGAACTATGCACATCCCCTCTGGTAGAAAACCAGACCTCCCTTATGTTTCTATTTTTAAAAATGATACTCATATACCTGTTTCATGATCACTTCATCTAACCCTCACAAGAGCACTCTGATGTCAGCATACCAGCTTTTCAACAGACTCATCCAGGGGTTAAATTCCCCATGGAGAATGAGTGACATAGTCCACAGGTGACTGCACTGGGGCTAGAAACTCAGTCTTCTTACCCTACTGTGCTTCAGTCTGTTCTACAAGGTGGCAAACTGTCATGTGAGCAGATGGACAGCTGCCTCATTATTCTGTCTGCTTGTTTGAAGAGAATCCTCTCAGCAGCATGGTGTCTTCTCTGCATGGGGTACACCAACAAAACAGAACTTTAGTAAATTCCTGCTTTGTCCAGACTCTCAAATCAGGTAGCCTCACTCCACCTCAGCCAAGTCTGCTCACATCCTGTGTGAATTGGAACATATTTCCCGACTGCTCTGTATTTTAGTGTCATTATTATCATGATAAAAGTAAGGGTACTAGTAATAATGTCCACCCTTTAGGACCATAGTCAGCATTTGTGAGTTAGCTCCATAATTTGAATAGAACAGTGTCTGGCAAACCTGAAATAGTCAAATGTTACATTTTAGCAGTAGGTGGACAATCACACTTACTTTCTTTTCTAGGTACTTTTTTATATGAACAAAGTTCATCTATTGATCTCCATACATAGAATCTGCATTGTCAAGTATTCCGGGTCTTAAATGTGGATTTCTGATATTCCCGTTCATAATATAATATGGAAAACATTCTGGATTTCTTCTGAAGGGTAGATGAAGCCATGCTTTTGCTTTTGGGCTCCCCTCCAATTTTAACTTTCTTCTCTGAGTTCATTTGCTAAATAGAAATGATTGAAACATAAATAAAAACATGCCATAATGTTGTGACTTACCAAGCCTTTAATGGCGAGGCAGGGCATGAAGCGCTGTCTTACAAGCATAGCATGGGTGTAGCACTCAACTTACAGCAGCTGCTGTTATCCACAAAGAGCTGCTCAAGACTGAGTGTGACTATTCAGTCCTAGATAAACGTTTCTGGGGCCAAAGCTCCTCTCATTGGACCTATTGGTACCCGAGGATTACTGAGGAAAGGAAGTCATTGGAAATTGGAAAGTTCTTCAAGTTCCAGTTGATAGCACACACCCATCCTCATCTGGCAGCTCTGACTAAAACCTGTGGGTCCCAAACTGAAAACAAAACAATGCAAAGGCCATAAAAGTGGAAGGAGGTCTTGGTAGGATCAGTGAGCACACTAGGGGTAGGCGGGAAGGGGGGAAGGGAATGAATAGGACAAGAAGATCTCATTATGCATGTAGTCAAAAATAAATTTAAAATTAACAGGCCAACTTTTCCAATAATCAAGCCTATGGTTCTGAAAATGCCCTTCACCTACCATATACACTGTCTCTCAGCAAAGTTGTTTTATAATAGTAGTATGTCTTAAATGACCAGCAACCAAGTCAATCCTAAAGTTCAGCCAGGAAGAGGTTCTTTTATGTAGCTCTTTTTTTCCCACACTGGACGATGCTTATCCCAGCAAGTGAGCAGCAGTAAGAATCACTGAGTCTAAATCTCAGCAGGAGCAAACTTTTAATTGCCTTGCCTGGCCAGGAGTCCAAGCCAGTGAAGTGGAGTGATTACTAACTGCAGATGGATTGTCTCATCTACAGATTCTCACCTGCAGAGATCTAGGGCATTAATTGAATGCATTTAAAGGTGATGGTTGAAAAAGCCAGCATCCCCCCTTGTCTGTGTTCTGATGTTTTATTATGCCATTGAAAGACCCTGGGGCCATTCACTGTGAACACAAAGCAGTACCTTCAAGTACTAAATCCTCTGTCCAATGTATGCCAATGTATATTTTACATTTTACATCACAAATCAACAGGGCTTCAAGCATCTGTGTGGATCTGGCTTAGGTGCTCTGTGGCTTTCCTCAGAATACCCAAGGGTTTGGAACTCCAGTTTGTTACTCTCTAAATTTTCTGCCTCACAGTAGTTTAAAAAATAAGATGAAACACCTAATACAGAGATCAGTGTGTGTTTTCTGATTTACAGGAACAGTGGGTTATTGCTTTCCAATACAATATGAAATGCATTTCTCAATTTGGTTTTTATGCCTAAGGAACTTTGAGGTTCTGGAAAGCAATCAAAGTAAATAGAAATGAATTGATTCTGAAACACAGTAACAAATTCACTCTAACAGAGTTGTATGATTTGAGATGCAATTAAATTCCTATAGATACTTACAGATTTTGTTGGCAAATATATTGCAATGCCTTGGCTAGAACTTGCAAGACACCTTTATAATGACCAAAGGTATCTATCCACTGAAAGCATTAAAAGATGACAGAATGTTCAGAATCTACTATTGTTCATGTACTCAATGTAGTTTGATCCTTTAAAAATTCACAGAGTAAAGAAGACAACAGTATTAAAGGGAAAATATTACATCCAAATATTCCTGTCCTAAGATACCTCAGGAGTCTAGCATTTGCCTCTACATTCTGGACAAGCTAAGTCTATCAAAAGTCCTAAGACTAGCAAAGAAAAAAGCAAAAATCTATCTGCCTCTAAAGTCAGTTTATTTTATATCACATATAAGCAGTATCTTTAGATAAGTATTTAGCTAACTGTATAACCTGCAAAATGTCATGCTCTTCATGAAATGATTTTGGGGTTCTAAGATTATCTTGAATAGGAGTAGCATGTCCCCTTTGAAGGAACCAAGGATATTGAGATGATTATCTTTTAACCACCTGTTAGGGTAAAGACAAATTTCAGTAATCTCTTCATGGCTTACAAATTGCTTATCAAAAAGCAAAGCTGTCAGTGGGTCAAAGTGACAGATGGAATTGGTGGAAACAGCTGATTGGGGTGTTCTGCACTGAGAAAGTTGGAGGAGGAGGACCATTGTTTGAGCAGAGCTGATGACCATATGTTGGACTCACAGAGTAAAGGACAGAGTAGAAGATGTTGCTGACATCAAAACTAAACAGACCTGGAAATGACTTTTAAGACTGGATATTTCTAAATTGATTATTTAATTTTGATGGATAGTCATGTATAGTGCCATTTTTGGCTTCGTGAGACTTCTCGATTATATACTTCACCAAGACAGAAACCATTCATTTGAATTCTTATATTAGCATTCTTTAATTTACTTGCATAAACAAATAACCCCAAACCTGATTTTTTTCATTGCCATAGCCTTGTCGTAAGAGCCTAAGATCTGTATTACAGCTTCAGAACTGCAATACTGCTTCTATCACTTGCTATATTTACAACTTTTTCTCAGTTTTATCATCTATGAAATCAGGTCCAATCACACACTAAATGTGAACAGTGACTTTAATATATGAGACACACTCAGAATTGTCTGAGGCATATAGTTAATTCTTCATATACATTGTCTGTTACAGAAAGCGCTTTGCCACTCCAGCTTCAGGTTCTGTTCTCCTATTACAATGCTGGGGAAATTCCTACGGCAACTGTTGTTCACAGGAATCACTGACCTCTTCCTTGCCATGTTTCTTCCCTCCTGTTGTTCTTGCCTGTAAACTTATAGCAAATCTATTTGTTCATCTTTCTTTTCCTTTTGGTGACTAAAACACATAGAAAGTAAGAGGAACCATTCATTTTTCTCTGGAAAAGGTCATTTGGGATTATCAGTTGCCCAGATCCATGAACTTGACTAAATTCTGATACCAGTACCATTATCTTTGGACTTTATCACATTACATTTCTCTGCTCTTGAATCAGTGCTTGAGAGAAAAACTTTATTTCTAACCCTTTTCTTTTCTTTTTCAAAAAAAAAAAAAAAAAAAAAAACTTTACCATTATGCAATTGCTTTGGGACTTTTCTCCCTTGTAAATATGTGACATCCATACTCTGCATGAGGTTAATGCATTTCTCTGGTTATTTTTGGAGCATACTGTTTGAAACATTATTTTATGAAAATACATTTTTTATCTTAAACTTGTTAAACTTGTCCTCCCTTTTATTATTTCACTGTATAGTTTCTTATGTAGAATTGAAAACTGATACAGTGTTATGTCCATGCTACAGATTTTGAAAATCAAATGTTAAGAAAACTATGTCCCTAAGTCATGTGGGTTGCAGGAAATGTGAAAAAAATTAGAGTCTCTTATTGTACATCTCTAGTCTAACAGCATTCTAACACTACTGCCATTCTGCTCTTCATAACACTGAAGTATAAATATGTATTCATAGTCATAGACTGGTTCTGTTTTGTGTGATTGACAATGATGATGATGGTGATGGCTATGGTGATGATGACCATGATGACAAAAGTTACAATTTTTTCATTGGTAAATATTCATTGAATCTCATCTTAGGAATATGTTCTAAAGGCCCAGCTGTGGTGGTGCAAACATTGAATTACAGCACTCAGTGTTCCAGAGGCATGTGTATCTCTGTGAATTTGAGGAGAGCTTGGTCTATAGAGAAAGTTCCAGGACAGCCAGGGCCATACAGTGAAACCCTATCATGAAAACCAAACAAATGAACAAAAACCATAAACAAAATAAACACAAACAAACAAAAACATGAATTCTTAGGACATTATAAACTATTCTGTCAAAGTACTGTACTGCCACTGGAGACTATGCTGAGGTTCATGGTGCATATTTTTGTCTGAGACCATGTCTAAGTTCATGATCCATGCTCCTGCTTACTGTAAAGGTCAAGGAAGTTACTTTTGCAGTGGTATGTATGAGTACAGACTCACAGTTGAGAAGGAGGAACATAGAAGACTTTTGTGACAATCCCTATCCCCTACCCTAGCCAAAAAGTAACAGCCTGGACAGAAAGCCATTGAAGAGCACTCTTAAAATACGTGACAAGGATGCTGAAGTATAACTCTTCACAATTCATATGTTCCTTCTTGTGGAGTTGTAAAGTTACAGGTTCTTTACCTTGAAATCAGATAGAAACAGTCACTGCTCTTGTTGATGAACAAAACAGCACACAAGAAGAAGAAAAAGGAGGAGGAGGAGGTAGAGGAGGAGGATGAGGGTTATTAGTTGATGTGTGTGTGATTCACGAACTCTTGGAAACTAAAGACGAATTGTCCAGAGTCCAGGAGAAAAGAATACAAATCAACTACTATGCAATCCTGTGCTGACTCTTACCATCTGGATATGAACAGATAAAATTGTGGTTGGATGGAAGAGACTACTTTTCCAGAAAGACTTTTGATGAATCCTCAGGGAGATAATTTATTACAAATGAGATTTTGCAACTCATTAATTGCCTTAAAACTTAATGACATTCTGAGACATGGAGTTCCTTTTCCAGTCTCTAAAGCACCATGCTTTGCATGAATATTATCTTGATATTGTTTATATGCAATTTGAGGTGGTAGACTTCTTAATGGTTAGACTGGAGTGTTTTTGTAGAAATATTAGAGAGTTGTCCTGTCAGATTTTAATGATTCTAATCAGGGATGCTTTCATTAAGAGATTTTAAAGTGATTCTACTTTCTAGCTAATAAGACGTTTTTGTCCCAGGCACTAAATAAATATGGCTTTTGTTCTTTTTTCTACTGTCGCTTAGTTTAATAATATTTTCTTTTTTTTAAACAAAGACCTCAACAATTTAGTTAGGAGCTCTCAGCATTGTGAGTAATCTACAGAAGAGGTCCCAGGCAACAAATCATTAAACTGTCCTCATTAACAGGTATAAATAAAGATACAGAAATATCCTGAACTGTACTCTTCTTAAGGTGTTCTGATTAATGGATTTAATTCAAAACAAAGCTATAGAAGATTCATTGTCCCACACTCATCAATCTAATTTAACAAATGTCTTAAACAAATTACTAATTGCAATTCTTGGTATTATGTTTGTGGTCTCTAGCAGCCCTTCATGAGCTGGCCAAGTATGAATTGTCCATTTCTGTTTCCTGTTAATACCACTGTGTACTGTTCTGCAAAGGTCACTTTCTGTCACAGGATCTTCCTATATCTTGTTCCATCTACCTGGAACCTCTGCCTTTGCTTTCCCTCCATTCTTATTTTCTCCTATCTGCACAACATTAAATCTGTTATGATACCATGATGGTCTATGATTTTCAGACAACAAATTGTGTTATAATGAAGTGGTGATTTGTCAGTTTTAAATTATAACTATAAGTCATAGTTTTTAGTGGCTGCTAGAATTTAAGGATAAGAATAGTCTTTGTTCTTCATGCCTGACTTGCCACAGGTAGGATATGTTTTCCTTTTATTCAGAGAAGTGAACAGTCAAGTTGTAATGTAGGGTCTTGTGTCTCAAAATCTTTATTTTACAATTTTTGGAAAGCCAATTGTTTGGGCTTAAAGTTTTTTATTTTTATAACCATTAATTACAAACTCCTATTTTAAAAATCTATACAAACACAGACTTATTTAAAGTCAAAATAAATAGAAAAGAGCAACAACTGGTTACTTACAAGGCTTGTATTCTTTAGTTTTTCAGTCTTTTTCTTCTGAATTGTTTTCTGTATCTAGGCTTGCCTTTCATCTCTGGAGATAAACAGCTAACCTAAAAACCAAAATCTCCTTATTAATAAGGTTTTCATAGGAATCATTTGTTCAACTTCATAATTGGTGTCATCTTCTCTGAGATCTAGATCAATTGGCAATCAGAACACAGAGCGAGCATGTTCCCCAGGTTAATGCTAAAGGTGAGTTTGGTTTATATGATTTTCAACTATATTATAACCTGACCACTCTATGTAAACAGTGAAACTTCTCAATGCAAGGATAATACTCATCTTCAGAGCAGACAAACATACACAAAAATATACTCACTGAATGGAGAGGCAGAAATGCAAAAGGCCGAATCCCCTATGACAAAAATTACTTCAGAAATTTACTTCTCTTAATTGGGAAGATTTAGCCAGTCCTCAGATCCTAATAACTCAATCTTCCTCTACACATAGTAAGCAATGGAACAAAGTTCTAGGGCTCACACTCAGATTATAATGAATGAACAATAAGACCTTCTATTTCCAGTTATACGGTGAATTTCATCTACTGTATAGGCAATTTCTATCAATAAATAAAGTAAACTTGTGTCAGGAAGTTGGTACCACAGGAAGTAAGAGATCAAGTTAAAGTTTTTTCTTACTTCAGCTTTTTTAATTCGACCAAAGACAGACAATTTATGTTCCTTGGAATATAGGGGATTTAATCATGAATTCTGCTTACGGAATATTAGGCAATGGCTTATGTGCTGAAGACATCTTAAAATCCCTGTGAAAAGATATGGCCCAGAGAGCTTTTCCAGACTCCAAGAAACAAAATCTGCTTCTTCCAACTATTGCTGCTGCTACTTGTATTTTCTCTTCCCTATTTATTATTTTTTTTTAAGTTTTTACTCCAAGAGCCTAATTTTCATGACTCGTTTCATTAAAGAAGTAAAACCCAAGTGTATTTCTGAGTCATTTGCCATAATATTGGATGTTGATTGAGACTGTCAATATATACTGGTCTGTCATTTGCATGTATGTACATTTTCAGGTACTCATATGAGTTATATATGTATCTGGAAATAGTACCATATATGTATTGATCTTTATCATTCAAGGAGATACAATCAACATTTATGTTACAATTTTACCCTCATGAAAACCAAAGAGGAGAGGAGAGGAGAGGAGAGGAGAGGAGAGGAGAGGAGAGGAGAGGAGAGGAGAGGAGAGGAGAGGAGAGGAGAGGAGAAAGAAATGGCAGATACTAAGCTGGCACTATGAGTTGATTCCCAAAAGGAAGGTCAATTTCCTCAACTGGTATTCTCTAAAAGAGCACAATTGAGTTAGCATTGTTGCTTACAAAGATGTGATCAAAGAAACAGTGGTTAGCTAAGGACTCTACATGTCACTAATATTAACAGTTAGGTAATCTGTTAATTCATTCATACATTGAGAAGAGTATGGACAAGTCCAGACCCTGGAGAGAAGATCTGGAGGGTCCTCCTATATTATGGGGTTCCTTCCTAGTTGCCAGGTTTATTTCAGACAAGCTGTAGTAAATTTGCATGAGGAAAAATAGAGGGAAATTGCCAAATGATGTATGCTTGGTTTATGCAGTAAGGGTTTAAATTTTTTCCTTTTGCAGAGACTCCATTAATTTAGTAGTTTCCCACATGATAAAGTTAGCGACAATGCAATTAATTTCAATTAGTTTTTAGGGGGAAGCTATTAATAAATAAATGGCTTTACATATGATTGACTCAGAAGCTAGTTGGTTGGGTGGAGCCTAAAGATGAATTTATTCAATAAAGATAAAATCTTTTTAGGAGAGTGAAGACATATACATACACACATATACAAGTAGTATACTTACTTATGGACATACTATTACATATTATATTCATGTAACATAACTTTTATAGTCAAAGGATAAAGTAGCACACAAGAAAATGCATTTTATTATTGTTTTGAAATTTTTTCTTAATGAGCACCTATGGCCCATTCAAAGTTACAGAGAGGTCTCAGTGATCAACAGAATCAAACATACTTAAACACAATGTGTTTTTATTGATTGTCCAGTGAGATATGATCCTTTAGTTTAATAAAAGAACAAAATTTGAATAGAAATTTAAAGTGATCTGTGAATCTGAAGTTAGCAGGATAGAAGATCATTAATTATTATATTTGTTGTTGTGTATAGTATGCATGTGTCTGTATGCATATTTGCAGCTATATGGGCATATATGTAAATGTGTTTCTAGAGGCCTGAGGCTCATATGAAGGGTCTTCCTTAGTAAATTTATCTCAGTTACTAAAGCAGAGTTTCTCAATGAAACCCAGAGCTAGAGGAAGGACACTGATTTTGAAGGGAGAAGAAACTACCATAGTGTTTGTTACTTAGTACAGCTCAGTAAATATTGCCATCTATTCATATTGTGTTACATCATAACCCATAGCCTGAAAGTAGAGTTGTGTCTTGGTAATTTACTTAATTCAAGTCTTTGAATCAAAAAGACTGTGGGAAGTACAATTACCTATTAGAAAGCAATTTTGTATCATATGTAGTCCTCAGTTGAGTCTGCTGTGAGTTGACTAAACACATTAATAGAAAATTTAGAGTCACCAATATGAGTCAGGTGTCATATCAAGTAAAGGAATCAAAGAGTTACTTTTGGAGTAGGCTGATGAAGTGCACATCCAGAGTTGAATTCTCCAGTTCACTGTCTGTTTCTTCTATCTTTTTAGCTTATTCTTTCTGTTCTATCTATAATCTGTCTCTTGTATGAGTCTTAATACATATCTGTAAGCATCTTATATGATGTTTTATCTGTATGGCACTGTGTGTCTCTAACAAAGGGCCCTTTTCCTGTATTTTATTTAACAGCATGAAACGCATCATATGAGAAGGAAATGTCTTAAGGTTATATCTCTGCATTAGCTTTGATTGTAAAAGTTGATTACATAGAAAGTCCAAAGCAAGAGTAAGGTTGGCCATTTCACTGTTTTCTTAAAGACAAACTCAACAAACAAGTTGATTACTCAGTAGGATAGCAGTCGTATGTCTCAAGTGACTTTGAGATACCCTATTTACTGGGATATAAGGGTCAGCAAAATATCTAGTCCCTTTGAATGTAAGATGTTTTGGTAAGAATGCTTCGTCTCAATACAATATTGCTGCAAGCAATTCAGTCCTCTTCAGAATAATTCAGGAAGATGGAGAGGTTTAGAGATGGGCTTGTCATATATACCACTGGCTCTGTGGTCTACAACTCTCTTAACTTTCAGTTCTAGGACAACCTTCCTAAGAATTGCCCACAGAGAATATGTGTCTTATGATACTACCCTAAACTCATGGACTGTGCTTCTGAATTCCATGAAACTAGATATTTCATGGTCTGAACCTCAGTCCAAATGTAGTTCACTCTCAAAGCTAGTGGACAGTGTTACTCATCTCTTTTAGAAAAGAGGAGACCAACATTTGTGCTTGTATGTTGTTCTTTTTATTCTGGTTCTCAAATTGAGGTAAATTGGTAGAGTAAGGGATGTTTTGCACTGAGCGACAGGCATGGAATCCTAGGAAAGAAAGTGCTATCTGAATTGTATTTTTAAAGTACCATAAAACTTTCTGTATAGGGGAAATACATGTAATTTGAAATGTTTTAATTTGCTCTTTTCCCTAGAGTCAATTCAAGTTTCTTAGAATGCACTCTGTAAAGTTGTCTGTTTTGCTTTTGTGGAATTGTTTTTTAGAATCTAGGACTTCAGAAAATTTTTGCTTATGAATTTAGTGTTTTTTTGCTTTCAGATGATGATGCTATAATTTATTGAACACTTGACACATGTATGGTCCTTATATTTGTAATACCTATAATCTTGCTAATTACCCTGTAGTATATATCCTGATTTTGTTCAAAGAAGCAATAACTCATATTTGACAGGATTAAAAATCTGGGCCTGTTTTGAAATACTCTATATTTTTTCTTAACATCATAGTTCCTTTGCAAGATAATTAGAATGAATTTTTGCTGCATATAATGTAAACCACAAATAATAATAGCTAAGAAATATTTATTAATTTTTATGTAAAAATAGTAGAGCAACATTGCTATGTAATAATGGGATAGGCTTTATTTTTCTGTCATGTTTTATTCCATCAGTCTGTGCTTTCTTTCTCTAAGGTCATGACCAGGCACAAGGTGGCTGCTAGAAAACCATCTGTATGAATTGCATTCTAGGTGGTAGGGCCAAATTAGAGAGAAAGGAAAGCATAGTGCTTCAGATGGCTGTCTCCAATTTAAGAAGCATCTCTGGAAACCCTGTCCATCATTTTCTACTTACATATTTCATGATTTATTCATGCTTCTGATTATTGAAGACTTGCTGGACACAGGCTATGTTACACTGGGATAGGGCCTAACACATTGAATGCAGATATAGGTACAATGAAGAAAAATAAACCTAGTTACTGCTTAAGGAACAATTAGGATGACTTATCCCAAACAACCCATTTATCCTTTAGTGTTCAATTACTTAACAGTTTTTCCTGGGCTTGGTATCTCTCTTCTTTCCTCCTTCTTGTTTGTCCTTTGCCTGGTACATATTTCTGTTTAGTCTCCCTTTTCAAAACAGATATATTTCCCATGCCCAATTCTGAGTCACCTTTTAGGTTTTGACTCATTGTTTCTCTCTGCTCTTCTGAAAGACAGAAATAGTTTAGGATCCCATGGGCTAACAGGTCATCTCCATTTAGTTCTGCTAAAGCCATTTCCATACTGTTATGAATAGTTCCATGAGTTGGCAATGTTTTGCCATGCTACCCCTAAGACTAAGAAGCTGCTATTAATATCAGCTACTAAGACTAGGGGGTCAGGGGGTGGAAGGAGATGCTGACAACTAACAGACTTGTCTCGACATGGAATACTATTCATTCTCAACTCAGAGCAAGCACAGGAAGATCAATACCCTTGCTTCACAAATCTGTGTGGAGCCAGCTGCCTTTTACTTAGTTCTGCAAATACCTTTCTAGTTTGTTCTCAGAGTAACAGAGATTAATTTCAGAAGCCAATATTACAGCAAGAGGAGAGAGGGGAAGCTAACAGCAGTCATTAAATATATTAAACCTTGACTGTCTTATTGAAAAAAGATTTCAGGTAACTCCAGAATTTTCTGTCCACATCACCTTTATTTCAGTAGTCATCATATGCCACCAGGTGCCTAAAGCAGAAAGCTCTATAACCTTCATCAGAGACTGTCATCTTGCTCACCAAGCTGTAGAACCTTTATAGAGTTGCAGTGTTCTGCTTTGTGGTCAAGAGTGGTTCTGTCTTAAGTATATATCTAACAAGTATCAGAAGGATGAACGGGAAGAAAAGAGTGGAATTCCTGTCTGATGAAACACTTGCCTTCTTAACCTGTAAGGCTTGCACTGTGGGGATGCTTGAGCAAATGTCAGAATAGTGAAGTCCAGGCTAATTATAGCAAGTCATTGTTATTTAAGACTTGCTGGGCAGAGGCTGTGAATTACTTATTTTTCTTATCAATAATTAAATCAAAACATAAAAGCAATACTTTTTAAAAAAATCCATCTTTAAGAAGGATATTATATTTTGTATTCCCTAGCACTAACTAAAATAAAGGGAGACAGATGCTATGTTCATAGATATTTTTTAAACATAAAATTCTGGCACTATCAGAACTCCTACTTTGAGCTATAAACCCTTGAAACTTAATGAAATAAATGGCCACACTGCTGTGATGTTATACATATTAGGGCGTGATGCAAATTTGTAAAGGTTCAGATTAGGACTCTACCCACACAGTACATGGGTGGTGTTAACTACTTGAAAGTTGTTTCCTTGACTGTAATGAAGATTTCACTGGCCATATAGCTAATGTTTTGGTTGGTGACAGAGTTTATAAAGTACACAACATTATTTTTGGTCAATAGAGATTTTAATGTTCATGGACTCAATACATTACCAGAGGAAATGAACCCAGAATTAGAAATTGTACATGTACCTGGTGGGCTGTAATTACTAATTGAGGATGCTTTTACTTGTGGTAAACACATAGTTGCCTATTATGAAACTCTGCTCTTTGATGGCCTTCTGTCCTGGGAAGGGCCACATTCCCAGTACATTCCTGAAGTAAAGCCTTTTCCATGGTAAAACCATGTCTTTCCAGAGTGATTTTCTTGCTGAAATGTGAAAAGTAATTTGCATGACTGCCTCTTGTCTAAACATGGAAGAGAGGGATTGTTCTCCAATCATGCAGGAACTGCACTGGTAATACACATATCTAGTTAATGAGAGTATGGGTGATGAAGGAGCCCAAAGTCCTGTAATGTAAATGAAACCAGGAGAAAAACTATAACGAACAATGACTATGTTAGTTTATTTTCCAACCCATTCAAGGTGAAACCTTACTACCTTTAAATGATGTGCAGGGTCTTCAAGTTCTGACTATTACCTAACTTAATATCATATGCTGTCTGCTCCAGAAAAGAAAACAACTTTGCAACTGTGACCATGAGCCCTGTCTTGTTGCACCTTTGTGGCCTTTGTATGTTGTTTTTGCTGTAGAGATACTTTATGGATTAGCTTAGTCTCAGTCTTTCTTTAATTCCTGATACAGGCTTTGTCTTCATTTGGAAACCTTTTAATATTTTTAATATTAGTGTTAAAAAATCTCATTTTATTCCCAAGACATAGATCTTGTTGAGACACTTTTCACTTACCTTGTAAAGGCTTCTTTTTTCCCCCACTGCAGGTGAGATCCTAGCAATTATCGATGTTACTGTTAGAATAGCCTCGGTGTCTTAATATAGACAGATTTATGTCTCTGTTACACCATAGCCCATACCTCTGTGGTGGTTGAAGAAGTTGAAGATAAGACAGTTGGATCCCATTTAGATATCAATTCCTTCTCTTAAAGAATTCTAGCCACCCCAGCATATCTGAGTCCTCTGCTGTTTGTCTCAAGCTGGCAGACGTGGAAAGCGATCATGAAGAGACTCTAGAGAGGTATTTAAAGAACTAGACATAAAAACTTGACTATTGCAAGGGATGCTGGGAAATGAGGCCAAGATGTGTGCTTTTCAAGGAAAGCAAAGATTTGGTGAATGTGTGTCACCTTATATTGTAGATGCTCATACCTTGTTAGAATAAGTAAACAACAGCAAAATGAATTGGCAAGTAAGTTTATAACAGGACACTATCATTGGCAATATACACCTTAGAAACCAGTGACTGTTAATATACTCTGTGCATCTTAACAGTTGGAGAGTGCTATGCTATTTTCTTGCCTTGACACACACACACAGTCTTCATTGATAGTAAATGTGTTTCCCTCCCAGCTAATCTCCTATGTGCACCCTTATTGTTATTTAAAACAAAATAAAACAAAAGAATGAAAGAAAGAAAGAAACAAAGAAATGAACAAAAAAATAGACTCAAACTTCCACCTCAAGGTCTGAAGCATTGTTTACCTCATTTGAGTATCCCACAACCGACCTATGACTGACAGCCACATGCTTATCTTTTACCATGTTTAGCTCTTATCTTAAATTGTCCATAAATCTTTCTCCAATGACCCATACTTTTTATTCCTCTCCCTTTTTTGTTTTGTTTTTCTCTATCACACTTAATCAAACCAGGTCTACTATATGCTCCTCCAGCTATATACAAGTGAGGTCACAGAGCTTGCTTATATTTTTAGCCCTAGTTCCTAGAACAGGTCCATCCTCTTGCAGGTTCTCAAGTCTGTTTTAAAATTATTGACTATCCTCTGTTTCTGCACAGTGTTTATCTCTTACCGGCTAGAAAGTTGATGCCCTTTATATAATAAGTGGAATGCAAGAAAAAAAAAAAGAAAATTGTCAGACGTGGTTGGCAACTGCATGTAGAAATAGGGGAGAAAAGACAATAACTTTTAGTAAATGATTTGATGCTCAGACTCAGATACAGAATGTTATCATTATGAAAGGTCACATTGAAAACTACCAAGGGATGTTTGGAAAATATTTCGGTATTTCTTCCTATCATGCAAAGGCTTGATGGATGCAGTTTGGAGGAATCAAGTGTGGAACTAAGTAAAGGATAATGCGTTATATGCCGTTTCAATTTTGTCTTATCAGGAAGGTCATTCACTGAAGGAGGCATTTTGATCACAGCAATTCTCTCCACAGGGATGCTATCCGGGAGCTGATCTCTTTCTGTTTGATTATTCATGGATACTTTTGGCATTCAGAGAGCATTTGATGAAACCTTCCTTTAAAACTCAGCTGCTTAAAGACGAAACAATTGTGATAAACACACAATTCCACCGAAGTGGCCAGGAAAATCAATTCAGCAGAGCAAATACAGTACAGCCTGCTGAACTTAGATAGTGGTACCACCCACGCAACTACAGACCAGGGGAAGGACCTTTAGGAGAGGAAAATGGAGACTGAAGACAAAGGCACAAATACCTTAGTGGAAGTATTCTCCTGAACACACTCTTAAATCCTCCACAGGAAACCAGCACTTTGTGTTTTATCTGGTGCATTCAGAATGGATGGCTTGTCTACTCTCATTCAGCAGGCTCAGGGCAAGTTGAGCTCCTGCCTAGATCTGTATTGTACAGAGTCCCTGTTATTTCTACTTTGACCCCTGAAAGAAGATGACTTTTATAACCAAAAGCTGCTCAATAATCACATAATATGTCTAAAATAATATCTCAAATATTTTGACTCCTAGGCTACTGTTTTCCCACCAGCTGTGTATTTTTGTGTGTGCACGTGAGTGTGTGTAAAAGACAGAATTCTGTGATTCTCTTATTATACCACACCCCTTCAATCTATATTCTGTCCTCTACTATTTAAACACTTATATAATGAACACATGCACACACACACACATGCACACCTAGTAAAATGATATAAAACACCTCTTTTGCTGTTTTTGGTTAAAAATTTGTCCATAGTGCCATCTTGAACCAAGGGCCTCACATGTGGTAGGCAAGCACTTTGCTACTGAGCTATATTTCTAAGCCTTGTTTTATATATTTTGTTTGCTTAATAAAATAACCTGGAATCCCATCATTTGGAGGTAGAGGTAGAAAGGCTAGTAGTTCAAGAACATCATCAGACCATAGTGAGTTTGGGATCAGTCTGGTTCCCATGAGACCTTCTCTTAAAAAAAAAACCAAACAAACAAAAAACAAAACAAAACAAAAAAACAAAAAATAACAAAACAAAGAACATAGTGTAGACTCATATTTCTCTATTAGTGTTCTCCTAATATTATTTGTATTTACACTTGACTATGAATAGGAGTTGGTTATCATGTATGCATCTCCCAGTCATGGTTCTCTGTTTTTCTCCTCATAAGAGATGCATTCCATTTTGTCTCTGTCTAGAAACATCCTGATACAATAGTTTCCATTTTATAACATTTCTTGCTTTTCTCCTAAGTCACAGTGGTGTTATAATTAGAAAAACACTGGTATTTTCCCTTTTAGACATCCTGTAAGTTGTGAATAAGATTACAAAATAATTAGTATTAATAACAGTAATGTCACACTTACTGAGAGGCCAATATTTGAATGTGCGACAAACATATTTCTTTTTAAAAATACACACTAACTTGTTTTTGTCATCAAATATTAGACAAATGATATTATTACCATATTTCCCAGTAAAGGAAACTGAAGCACAGAGATACTGAGGAAAATGCCTGCTGTTATTCAGTTAGTGGTAACAGGGCAAAGTATCTAACCCAGGCACTAGAATTCAACTTCCTAACTATCCACTGCTACTTCTTCAAAGTCTGAGTAAAGACATGTTCAAGGTTCTGGAATAGACTGTCATTATTGGTCCTTACATGTAGAAATATATTCCAGAGGCCAGGGTTATATCTAAACATGCTTCCTTTACTTCTGTGATATAAGCCGTAACTTAGAGATAACAGGTAGTTGAGTTAGAGGGATGCTGGGAATATTGAGTCTTATAAAAATTATTTCTTGAATGGAATGTCAGCAAAAGCAGACATTTTCTAAGTGCCTGAACTTGGACATGATATCAAATGACTTGGAGTCTGCATGTTCACTTACAAAGTAAAGATGGAAAGATTCATGTGTGATTTTTTTACCATTTGGCTTCCTTTAGAGGCAACACAGCTGATGTACCTTTGTTAAAGTAGTCATATGATCACATATGACTAAAATGGTGGAATTCTCATCAACAAACAAGTGATATAAAATGTCTCAGGATGGGAGATATAGCTTAGTTGGAAAGTTATTGTCTATCAAGAGGAAGGTTCAGGGTTTAATTCATTGTACATGGAGAAAAGAAAGTAAAAATCTTTGAAGTGTTAGAGGTTATCTATTAGTTTTGGAGTGACTACCTAAATAACCTGGGTTTTATTTTTAGAATTGAAAAGTAAAAAACAAACCAAAAACCCAAGCAAACAAATATAGACAAAGGAAGAGGGTAAATTTTATCAAATGGTAAAACTGAATTTAAAAAACAATACCCGAGTTGGTAGGAGAATATTTTTCTTTTTCTGTTTCTTCTTTTTATTTATTCTTCTCTCATATATCCCATTTTGACTGCAGTTTACCCTTCCTCCCCTCCTCTTACTCCTCCCTTCCCCACTCACCTCTTCCCCAGATCATTTTGTCCTCTTCTGCATATATGTTATGGTTGTGTAGCTGGGTCTTCTTGCAGGAGTCCTAACAATGTGAGTGGGGTGTGGGGTGGGTGTCTCTGGCACTTTTGCATACTTAGGGAACCTTTTTCCCCTACATGGTTTGCCTTTTCCAGCTTTAATGTAAGGGATATGCCTGGTCTTGCTATAACTTGATGTGCTGTGTTTGGTTGATATCCCTGGGAGGGCTGTCTTCTGCTTAAGGGAGAATAATATTTCTTCTCACCCTGATATAAAGCTATTTTTTCATGGACTATAATGGTTATGGCTTAAACATTTGGAGTTTTGTGTATTATTCTGTTTAGAGCCCATTTTTGTTCCATTTTCATAGCTTTGTCTGTCTTCACTTGGGTAATTGTTTCACACTTTTGCTTCTTCATCTTTTAAATGAGGATAATTACTATTACCTACAAAGAAGCTTTCCTGAGATTTATGTTATTGGTTACATGTAAACATATGTTTATGAAACATCCCTACATACACACAATCTGTGCATATAAACAGACTTCTTTTAAGGCATTGGATTCTGAGATTATAGGGCTCTAAATAACATTTCAAAGTCAAAGTCTCAATTCTAGCTCAGTCTAGTCTCTAGTTCTAGGATTGTAAACTCCTGGAGAGCCAGAAGGATTTGGCATCTCAGTTTTAATAATTCAGTTCTAGTAATATGCATTCTTACTTCAAGGAGACCTGGCCTTTTGATTTTATCTGAGTTTAAACTGATTAAACATTACCTGTTTTATAAATAGTAATTGTTTTTTTTATTGTTCACATTTTTTTACATTTTTATTGGATATTTTATTTATTTACATTTCAGATATTATCCCCTTTCCCCATTGGTTTTAATCACTCTACAGTCTTAAATGTCACCTTTAGTCAGAAGGATTAATACAGAAACACCTAAATCATCTTGCACCAACCTGGGTTTTCCATAATACTATATAGTCGATGTCTCAAATTAATTATCACAGTACCATTGGTACACTTTTTATTTGGATCCAGAAGTGTTCTCTATAAGACAGAGAAGTATAAATGGGTGGAGTGGCATGTGTAGCCAATGCTCTATCTCTGGGAATCTTTATGCAGTGGCAACAATGCTGGTAAAATCATGCTGCTGATGGAGAGGATTCAATTTTCTACATCTACAGAGTATTTTAGAGCCTAGAGTATAAACTTATCTGCAAAATGACACCAGAAAAATAAGCTGCTCACCTATTACCATATATTCCTTTCCAATTTTAGAGAATAAGTAGAATCTCAAATGAATTTGTTATACCTTTCTAATTATTGACATTGAATCAACCATGGTAATCTTTGCAGATTGTTAAATGGCATGGCATATTTTCCCACCCTAAAATAGTTCCCCATCAAGAGGAGAAGGACACTTTGAAATATAGTAACACTGATACACTAACAATACTTAACAAAATGTAATGGCATTTTAAGATGACAAACTATGTCCAGGAAGGGATAGCAGTGGTGTGAAGTGGACGAACATAAGTTAGGCTTACAAGTGTTTATTAGAGCTGAGATTATGAACAAATGAGGAGAAATTTTCACAGCGAGAAAGGAATGGAAATTCCATACCAAGAGTTTAACATTAGCCTGTGGGAAAGTATGCTGGTGTAAAAGAGTTTTGAATGCAAAGATGGTGTCCAGGTTTTGAAAGAAAGACTCACAGAGGGGCAGTATCACACAGGTTCGAGCTTCTGAAGCTAGAGTACAAATTCTACTTTGACTGCAGGCTATAAAACTGCCAATCATTTTATTTAGTTCCATTTATTTCTTTATAATGTAAATAAAGACACATAGAATTTAAAATACTGCCTGACATATTGTAAGGCTTCCTAGATATGACACCTAATTTTCATCAGTGAGTTCCTTGGCTGTGATGACAAATATACTCAAAACATTAGAACTTATAGGGGGAGATCCACTTGCTCAGTTTACATGGAAGCTCATTTTGCCGCCATAAAAATGCCCCAGATGAGAACCTGCCCTGGTTTTCTTCTCAATGTAGAACCTAAAGAAAGGTGTCTATTGGAGGCTTATGTTTCTTGGGAGGAAAGATGAAACAAGTTGATTGGTAGAAACTCAATATTCTTCTTCCAACTCACACTAAGAAATAACATACGTTATATTTCATTAGCCAATATACAGGGCATAGACAATCAAACTTCAAATAAACAGTGCAAGAATGTATAATTTCCTAAAGAAAGTAGTAATGAGGAGATAGTAATAAGTAAAAGTAAGAATATAGTTTACCTAAATCGTTAAATGTATCCTCTTTTTGTCACCCCTACTAGAGTGCTAGGGGGTAAGGGGAAGAAATAGTGTCTTCCTTGTATATATCTTCATTGTTTTCTGCTTTTTATCCTTGAAGCTATCTTTTTAAACTGTAGGCATGAGTTTGAGTAGCTGAGACCTTTGCCACATGTTACAACATGTGGTAATTTGAATTTGAATTACAACTAAGAAGAAAACAATTTATTCTACATAAGTAAATGATGTCCAGACCTCCTGTTTTATTGCACTGCAAGCATTTGTCAAAGCCTTTTATTTATTAAAATTGTACCTGCTAACTTAAAGTCAGTTGTCAATTTTGTTATGTTCTATGACTTTGTAATTAAACCATTTGAAATAGATGTAATTGGCAAATGTGGTGGCTAAATAATTCTGGGCGTAGGGTTCCTGTTTTTGATAGATGTCTGAGGAGGAGGGTTAGAATTTAAATTTTCTTTAAATGAGAATGGTACAGGAAATAAGTGCCACTTACCACTAACATTTAACTCAAAATTACGATTATGTGGAGTTTGTTATACATACAATTAAAGAGAACATTGAGAAAATTTCAAAATGTGTTTCATACAAATGTGGCTGCTTCCTTTCTTGACTTAAAAGGAAAGCTCTTAAAGAATAAAAGATTCTTTGTTATTCTGACTATAACTTTACTGAGATTAAAAGGCTAAATTCTGGTTGTCAGTAAGAGAGGCCAGTGACTTCCAAACAGAAATCCTGTAGTTTTCCTATTCACAGGCATACTGGATTTCCATAGAAGGCATTCATAAAGTCCTTAGGAGTAAGAAGTTGAAGAAAGGGCACAAAGGATGAGGTCTGCTGAAGTAAAGGGTGTTTGTCTTCTCCAACATATGTATATGTTGGTTATTGGTGATCTAGACAATGATATGCTTGTGATTGGTGATTCAGACAATAATAGAGAGAGGGGTAGAAGAAGGCAGAAGGAGAGTGAGGAAAAGAAGGAGAGAAAGAAAGAGAAGGAGAATCTGGGCCTGTTTGAGATTCTTAAAGCCCAACCCCTGTAACACACCTCCTTCAATAACCCAAACTTCCTATTTCTTCCTAAACAGTTACAATAACTGGCAATGAAGCATTCAAACATGAAGCAATGAAGCAGGGGACATATTCATTAAAACCTCACAAAATAAATAGTCAAGTCAGAACAGGAGTGGAAAAATCAGGCCATTTAGTCATACTAAATATGGGCAGAGTAAGAATGCAGTAAGTAAATGTTTCCCTTCTTTCTCATGCCTATCCATTTTATTCATTTATTCAGCAAATGAATTTTTTGTGCCTTGTTTATACTGTGGAGGTTTACTGTACATAAAACATGGCACCTGGCTGTCAGGATATCCTCTTCATAGAATATTGGAATAGGCTCTATTTTGTGTGAAATCCTAGAACTTGATTTTGGAGTCCAAGGCAACAGTATTATTATTATTATTTATTTTTTTTTTTTGAATCTGTTATTGGGTCAGGGAAAGGGAGGAGAAACAGGAGATAGTAGAATTTGCTGGATTATGTGACATCTCTGGTCACTTACAAAGTAGAGAATATGCTAGAATGGGAGCAGGATCCACCAGGGAGGAGTCACTTAACATTATGAAATGGTCAAAGTGAAGGTAGACTTGTTGAAAGTAGATTTTGAAGGTAGAATTGTTGGCTGGCAAGTAGAAGTAGGTTCTGTGGTCATCTAACTTAGTACCTCTTTCCTTTCAGGATCTTAACTGACTTGCTCAAGGAATAATCTCAGTGGCTGTGGTGGCAGGATTGTTAATATTTTAAATAGGTTTCCATTATTCTTGAGAACTTAATTTGTACACAATGAATAGGATCATATTTATCTCATATTCTATTCGAACTGCCCCACATATCCCCAACAGTCCCCTTCCCAACTTCACGGTCTTTTGTTATTTTGTTTGGTTGTTTGATTGTTGTTTTTGATAACCCACTAGGTCAAATGGAGCATGAGAAACCGACCATTGGCTGTACCCTTTTCCTTCATTAGCATCTACTAACTGCCGGTAGCTCCCGAATAAGGGATCATCTCCCCAATCTGTGCTGCAATTTGGCTGGATCTAGTAGAGGTGATCAGAGCTTCTATGAGTTTGTCAATAAAATGGCCAGTGATTTTTATCCTCCAGACAACATTTCACATAACTTTCTACTCCATTCTCCTGATCTCACATTCTTTGAGCCTCTTCTTTCCCAGTGCTCTCCGAGCTTTTATGTTGGAGGAAAGGGTATTGATATAGATGCCCCATTTATGGCTGAGCATTGAGATCTTGTTCTCAGCACTTTGACCATTTATTCATCCCTGCATTGACTGCTGCTCATTGTGTAATGAAGGTTTCTTACCAAAGTTGAGAAAACCCTAGATGAATATTAGTGCAAGTACTTATAAGGCAGTTGGACAATGTACAAATAACAATAGCACGTTCTATTTACCCAGGCAGTTATGACCTCCCCAGCCATGGACTTTGGGCCAGGATTACAGTATGAAGCATGGAATTCCCTCCTGTGTAGCAGGCCCCAAATCCAAACAGAAAGCAATACCTACTCTATTACAACTATGCTATAAATATATTATTACTGGTCATTTTTTACCTGGCAGGTTGGTATTGTAGCATGCAGAGTCCAGAACTGAGTAAGACTAATGATCTATCTGTCTGTCTGTCTATCTATCTATCTATCTATCTATCTATCTATCTATCTATGTTCTCCAGAAACCTCCATTGAACATTAATAGTATGCAAACTAGCTGACAGAGAGGACATTTCCTGGTCAATTTAAAATTGATTTCCATTTTACAACTGAAGTATGTGGTGCCTTCATAAATAAAGTCTTGGCATGCAGTTATGGTATGTAATCACCAAGGTCAATGGCACTAACTTATGTTGTTTTAAGGACCAGACCAATAACTTTTATAGGGTGGGATCTCATGTTTTGTGCTTAGATTTTCATTTAATAACTCATATCATATGAAACTCATCTCAGGTTTAATGCCTAAATAGAAGTTTTACCCAGGGCTTTCAAAATCCTGTCTTCTTAGAAGATTTGTCTTTACAATGAGATTTGCATACTGTTAGCTCCTAAAGGCTCATTATTTGACATGACTGAATGAAAGGCTGTGGAAGTTATGTGGTGTCTTACATAGTAGCATCTTTCAGCTTTTCACATAACACATCTTTCCATTTGTAGCACCCTAACACAAGCTGATCCTATCTAAGACCTCTATGCAAGAAAAAATATATAGGAAAAAAATCTACATACACAAACTCCACAGGATAGAGTGTGAATTGGTGCCCTTTCTCTTTAGCCTCTAGTTAGTATGCCATGGGTTTCTTTAAGAAAACTTGGTATAAGAAACCTCTTAGTTACTGCACATGGGATGAATACCCAGGTGGAATGGTCTCCAGACAGCCTCCCCTTCAGTTTGTGACCCACACTTTGTCTCCATATTTGTTCCCTTGGGTATTTTGTTACTCCTTCTAAGTAAGACCTAGGCATCCTTACTTGTTCTTCCTTCTTCATGAGCTTCATGTGGTCTGTTAGTTGAATCTTTGTTGTTTCAAACTTTTGGGCTAATATCTGCTTATCAGTGAGTAAATACCATGTGTGTTCTTTTGTGATTGGGTTACCTCACTCAGGATGATATTTTCTAGTTCCATCCATTTACCTAAGAATTTCTCGAATTCATTATTTTTAATAGCTGAGTAATAGACGCTGATATGGATGACAGGAAGTGCATGCTGACAGGAGCCTGGTAGGGCTGTCTCCTTAAAGGTCCTCCAGAGTCTGACATATCCAGAGGCAGATACTCACAGCTAACCATTGATCCGATCAAGGGTTCCCAGTGGAGAAGTTAGAAAGAAGACTGAAGGAACTGGAAGGGTTGGTGGCCCCATGAGGAGAGCAACAATACCAACCAGCCAGAGCTCCCCAGGGTCTAAACCACCAGCCTAGGAGCACATAGGGAGGGACCCATGACTCCAGCTGTATATGTAGGGGAGGATGGCCTTGTTGGGCATAGGTGGGAGAGGAGATCTTTGGTCCCATGAAGGCTGAATACTGAGTGTGTGTGTGTGTGGGGGGGGGTAATCCGAGGGTGGGGAGGTGGGAGTGGGGGTAGGTGGAGGCACACCCTCATAGAAGCAGGAGGAGGAGGGATAAGGAGCTCCTGAGTGGTGGGGGGAAATGAGGTAAGGGGATAAAATTTGAAATGTAAATATAATATCCAATAAAAAAAAAAGAAGGAAAAAGGAAACCTCTTAATTTATGATAAATGATCAATATATTAAATTTCCTAGTGAACCACTTCAATGTTCAAGGATTGTACTATGTGCTTCCAAGTAATCTTTAGATTTTCAAAACCTAATTAGAAGCATAGTTGTCTATGTTCCCTCTCCCAATACTCTACTCCATCTCTACCATCCCACACATACACACGTGTATTCACACAAGGATAGCAGACTGTGAGCAGCACTTCATGAAAAACAATCTTGTCAAATTTATATTCTTTGCTTGTGTTCTGGTCTTAGGCAACAGTGACTTACAAAACAGTGATCAATCTCCACAGCTCAGGGAACAGCAATTAACATTTTTATGGTATTTGTTGCTTCTAAGAAAGATTTTATAAATATATCATAGTTATAATCCCTGGTGAGGGAAATTGTGGTCATTTGTCAGGTTTGCTTAGAAAGAAGCTGATGCTAGGTGGACAAATAAGTCCCCAAAAGTCCTTATTGCAGTTCAAGGCATAGGTAGAGCACAGGTCTCCTACCTTTTAAACCTGGTCTTCTTTCTGCTAAATTTTAGTACTGCACAGAGTTAACATTGAAATTTTCTATCCATTTTACAAGGTAAATGTGTCTTATGAGCTCTAAAGGGAAAAATACTCTTTTATTACCATGTGAGAATCCTCATGTCAATAAACAATCTAATAACATTTCTGTACAATGAAGTTCTACTAAGCACTCCATGAGAAGACATATTTACAGTTGGCACAGCAATAGAAGTTGTTTTCCATGTAATTCACTGATGGGAAATATATACAGTTTAAAAAGTTATGCAAATTTATTTTATAATTTATCTACAGGCTCTGGGAAATATTGCTTCTTAACTTAATCATCACTGCCTGGATTGAAGTAGATCCACCCACTCCCAAACTGACTATAATGTATTCTTTATAAAGATGTACAATTTGAAATTAATTTGAGTCCTTCAGGTCAGAGAGTTTATTTATAACATGCGGTGAAACATTTTATGGCCCCAATTTCACTTAAATCATAGACTCAGGAAGTCACAGGAAGAACCAGGCCTACTCAGTCACCTTGTCCTTGTCAGGAGCGAGAGCTGCATCTGTGGTATGTTTTCCGTTGCTTAGGTCAATGTGTGTATTTATATCTCTCTTCATATTCAATACTGCTGATGAATGTCGCTTTCATGGGAGAAAGCGTAAATGAAAAGGCTGGTGTGGGATTTGGATTTCCTGCTCTTACAGCATGTACTATCGCAATGCAGTACAGAATGGGAAATGCTTTCTCTAAGCTTCAACAAAAGCTACCCTCTGTCTTTTTGGCCTGGGTTTCAGAATTATACTCTGGGTCAGGTTGATCTGCCCATCATATTTGATGCCATATTTGTATCTAGAGAGATGTCAGAACAGGCCTTGTGATGTCATCTGCAGATAAGAGAGACCCAATCTCATGAAAAAAAATTAAATGTTCTGTCAGAGAGAATGGACTGTTAACGTGCTCAGTGAAATATGGAAGCAGCGGGATCAAGTCCATATTCTTGATAGCTGAGAGGACGAAGTGCCCATCTGCCTTCCATGTGTGAGAGTTATCCTCCAATCTCTTGAAATATTCTCTGTGACAAGATTACCTTCACATGCTTAAGGCCTTGGCTACTGGATGCATGATGGGGGTTTAGTTGTCACATGGTATCAGTTCTCTCTCCAGAAGGGCTGAGGGGTAAGTGTCAGTCAAGTGGGCAGCATATGTTCAAGCTCCATGTAAACAACAGGGCTAAGGTGAGTTTTCCTGGGTGACAATACATACAATATTGTTTACCCATTGCTCTCAGGAGAATGGTGTGCCCATGGCTCCCTAGGAAAATAATGGAATTTCAATGTTTGGGACCTGTAGTGGATACTTTTAGTGGAATTCCATCCTAAGAAATTCTTTTATCCATTTCCTGCAGTAGGCCATGACATAACATAACCGCTGATAACAGTTCTATGGATTGTCATGATGAATTAGGCCTACTGATGATGACTTTGGGAAACTCAAGTTTTCAATATTGTTTTTACTGATTCTTTAAGAATTCCACATAGTATCTTCTGATCTTACTATTTCAACTCTTTCTCATCAGAATTTCCTTCTAGATCCTCCCACACTTCCCTCCCTACTGAACTTGATCTTCTCCCTCTTAAAAAAACAAAACTGTAGAAATCCAATTATATTGGCTGACCACTCCTGAGCATTTGTCCCACACTGGAATATGGTTGATATAGCCAATATCACTCCATTGAAGAGTCTTGGCAGCTTTCAATTGTGAATAGTTTTTTGACTAGAGATGGCCTTCATGCTCATTTCCTTTCTTTTGTGCTGGTATTTTGTCTGACTTGAGTTTGTGCATGTCCTGTGCTGTGCCACACTCTCAGTAAGTTCATGTGCATCTGCCCTGTTGTATCTGGAAAATGCTGTTTTCTTGAAGTCATCTACTACCTCTGGTTCAGACAATCCTATCCTCTTCCTGCATGATTTCTTGAGCCTTGAGGGGAAGGGTGTAATAATGACTTCTCATTATATCTGAGCATTTGAAAGCCTCTTACTCTGAACATTGACCAGTTCTTAGGAGGAAACTCCTAAACTTATAAATGGTGTCAGAGAGAGGGTGGTCTTTTGTGGGTCCTAAACTAAAACTTTATTATTGTCATTTTTTTATTCCTGTTAGCTGTGTGTAAGTTTTGTGTTCCCTGTTTCATATACTCAGAAAAGTATATCTCCCTCTATCCCTCTCACCTTCAAAGAACTGATAAAACTTGTAACAGTAGACAGTTTTATATTTTTGAATCTGTGAGACATTAAGAAGTCATGAAACCAGAATACAACTATAATGGAAAGATAAATTAACAAAATAGCATCTCAGTTAAGTCCTAGATGAAGCTAAAACATCCTTAGGAAAAAATTATGGAAGGCTCAGTAGAGGTCTAGGGGCACATCACAGAGTCCAATGCCATAGGGCATGAAGCAAGGACTTACAGGACTTTTACTAATAAAGAGTTGACAAGACAAAGGTAAGACAAAGCTTATTCTGATGTGTAGACCATAGGCTATAACTACTTTCATAGGAAGAATGCAATGAGGTCAGCTAAATTGGTCACTGTTACGGCTGTGACTTGTGCTTTTTTTTCCTGTGTGTTCTTAGAACATTTTCCACCATTCCATTACACCCTCCAGTTTGCATTTGCTTAATTATCATACACATTTTCAAGCTGAGATCAGCACATTGCCATTTTCTGAAACACCCTGATATGAACTCTCTTGTCATTGGATTAGGCTGATAATAGTGCATGTGATTGTGGTGGCTGACTGTGATGATGGCCATTACAATCCTATTGAGAAAGACTAATATATTTCAGCCAGTCATTTTATATTTTTGCTTTCTTCTTTGATTTTTATTAGCTACATAATTGAAGGAAACATTCTTATGATTTGACCTTTAGACTTGGTCATTTGTAAAATGAGAACAATAACACATATTCAGAGGACAGTGGTTAGGATTATAGATAAGCCAAATTTATCACAGTGTCAGCACTAAAAAAAAAAAAAAAGCAATTATTATAAATCGAGCCATTATCTTTAGGAAGAAAATAATTTAAATTTAAATGAGTACTTTGCTTACACCAATCCATATATTTGAAATGAAAAATTTCCATTTCTTTTGGCAAACCTTTGCATGAGGAACCCAGTAATTTAGTTATTTCCTACCCTCAGGTGATTTGCATGACTTTATGCTCAAACTAATATTTGAAATCAAATTCAAGTATGCTATTTTGCAGTGTTAAAAAAAAAAAAGGAGCAGAGTCCTGGGTGTTTTTCATTTATCGCAGTCAGGCCTTCTCTTATCTCTATACTACACCCTTTTAACTTTACTTAGTGTTCTCTGTCCCCACTTTAGCTACACCAGCAGCATTGTGAAAGTTTTTATTTTTTCTGAGCTCTTATCATTTTACATTGTTTTGATAATTCGTATGTTTAAAATGTATACTGATTGTTTTACCAAGATGATCTATGTGGTTGCATGGAAATGTCTGTTTTCCTCCTTGGTTTGAGTGAGCTGTATAAATATATTGGAACAGAGACAAGCAGTTGTTGACTATGCTTCTGAATATTTCAGAATGATTGAGCTGGTTCTGCAAATGGATGGGTTTCTTTGATACTGATGGATGAATGGGAACTGAATGTAGCATTACTACAGCCTGTCATCACTTGCCACATGGAACAAATTCTTATTTTATATGAATGTGTTTCTTTTCATGCAGAGGCTGCATGCTAGTGTGGGTTTGGTTGTGTATGTTGTCAGTATAGTCATTTTGCGTTTTTATCTACGTGGCAAAATTGACCTATTTTAATAAGCCTTTTGTTCATTTGATACTAAGACAGGAATAAATTTGTCTTGTTATTTTACTCTGAGGTGCAGATCAATATTCTAGTGGAATGCTGATTAATTTAGTGAATGGAAATGAGCTGGCAGAAAGCCATCCACAAGATTTGAGTGCTAGCTCCAAGACATTTGCATGGGTGGATGAAATGTCCCTCTGATAGAAATTAAGAGTCACATTTGCATAGTTCTGTGCCATTTGCACACATATCTCATTATCACAACAGCCCTATAGATAGAACAAAGCATGTTTTGCCTTTTCCTTTTTTAGATACAAGAATGTGAAGAGATGATAGCTTACCCAAGGTCACAGCATGAAGCCAGAAACCCAACAGTCACACTTAGGCCTTCTAGCATCAAAAAAGCCTAATGCTGTCTCTGTAATCTACATTTTCATGAATATGGACCCAAGATGTTCTTTAACTATTTCTTTCCATTTAGGGATTAAAAATATTATAAAGCAACTTATGGGATTTCTTGTTTGTTTTTTGTTTTTGTTTTTCAAGACAGAGTTTCTCTGTGTAGCCCTGGCTGTCCTGGAACTTACTCTGTAGACCAGGCTGGCCTCAAACTCAGAAATCTGCCTGCCTCTGCTTCCCAAGTACTGAGATTAAAGGCCTGCCACCACTGCCACCACTGCCCAGCGACCTATGGGATTTCTTATATGTTCTTTTCCCCATTAAGATATTAAAAGAAGTAGTATATTTCAACCAATGTGTCAAAGGAAGTAGAAAATCATTTGTGCTATTACATTAAAGATTTTTTTCCATATGAACTACATGGAGGATTGAATCAAATGTCATTTTGTTTCCTCATGTTCTTCTTGCTATTTTGCTGTTGAAATTGAGATGACTAGATCATAGGTCCATATTCCACTATGTTTCTTCTTTCTTGAGACATTAGATGACTAGAAACTAAAACAAGGGAGGATGGAATGGGTAAAGTTACTGTCACCCATCAATAAGGGGTACAATTCACTCACTAAAATTGAACTGTTACTGTCAGAAGGGGGTATCTTTAAGAAATTAGGACAGTAAAAGTGATCAGAAAATGGTCAGGTAACCATCTGAGATGAAAGATAAAGATGAGGTTCTTTGTGTGTGGTGGGGTCTCCTGTTTCCAGAAAGTATAAAAGCAAGGGGTTAGAAAGCTTCTCCTCTGAACTTCACACCAAGAGGTACTCCAATATCAAACAATAAAGCTAAAGGTTGAAGTATAGTTATTTGTGAACAAATAAACATTTCATTTGTGTCAAATATAAATGAGAGACATATTCTCTGACCTTGGAGAGAAGCAAACAAATACTACAATACAAAAACTGCATTCATCTGTAGAGACAGTACAAATAATAAGGCTTATATAAGGGTCACTCTAGGCTAGATTTCCCCCGTTATTCATTGTTTGATGAGATCCTCTTGATGACCCTGTGAGGCAGGTGATAGTTTATTGGCTATTAAAGAGAACAAACTAAGGTCAGATAGGTTAAGTAGTCTGGCAAGGTTGCACACAGACAGGTGGAAAATTAGTAGCTTGGAAAAAAATAACCAAGATAAGGTCTTCCAAATTCTTAAGACAATAACTACTTACAATGATTTGGTTGTGCCTTAGATGCTATAAACTATGGAGTTATAAGTGACCTCACAGAGTTCAGAGTAACAAATTAGGAATCATACGTGTAATAAAGTCCTTGAGATTCACTGTGAACTAGCATGAACTGATAGTCACTGGAAACTTCATTTCATGAGCAATGGGATTAACAAAAACATTCTATGGTTAAATTGCTGGTGACGGCAACGGAGGAAAAAGCCTTACAATCTTCAGGAGGACCAAAGATGTGTAGCTTGTGATACTACATACTGAAAATGCAACAAGGCACTACTTCATCCTCTTGTAAGAGATGTCATGTCCTCTACTAACAGAGCAAATGGTCTGTAGTTCCTACATAGTGTGAAGGAGGAACATCAGGGCAGAGATGTCTACAGGAAAGTCTCAGAATCCTGTATTTTGAGGCACAAAAATACTTTTTCTGTGACATGCTGTCATATGCAATAAAGTACCAATTTTCCCATACTCTTTCTTATGGTACCCCACTTTATTGTTGCATTACAGGTTTTTTTTAAAAGCTTGGCATTATTAAATTCAAAAGAGTTTTTCTCAAACTCAAGGGGAGATGTAGTTCAATCTTCCATGAGTTGATGCCTCACATGGGTGGTGGATACTTACACCTCTCAAACATGGGAGGGCGAGGCAGAAATATCACTTGAACTAAGACAGTGAGACAAAACTTAAAAATTACCAAGGACCCTTGATGTAATTGAATCTAATATTTCAGGATGTCTCACTTGATTAGATGGTATGAGAGAAAGGGAAAGAAATTCAAATAAGACTGTACCTGAGTGAAAGCAGTCTGATGATGTAAGACTATATAGGGAATGAGGATGTTCATCTAAAGCAGACAAGATGCCAAGGTAATAGGGGAATTATTAATTGAAGCAGGAATCTGGAGGCTTAATGCTCAGTAAGTCTGAATAACTGATTGTGTAATATTATTTATTATCGAGCAGGCACTGGGTGAATGTGGTAATAGGCCCATTTTGGTGTAATATAAAGCAGCTCATTTTGATATATCCTTCAGTTAAATTGGAGCTGCTGTGGATGCTGTTCTATGTATTTCAGGTCTGCAATCTATCAGCTTTCAGTAGTGAGAAACCAAAAGTTGTGTTATACCACTGCTCTCCAGTATCTTAGTTTTTAGTGAAGGCCATTGCCTTTATTTTGAAGTGCTTGAGTTTCTTTTCTTTTCTTTTCTTTTCTTTTCTTTTCTTTTCTTTTCTTTTCTGTTCTGTTCTGTTCTGTTCTGTTCTGTTCTGTTCTTTTCCTATTGATATCATTCTCATACATTCCTCTTCCCCTCCTGATCTCCCCTGTCTTAAACTCCCTCTCAACTTTATCAAACCTTCTTTAATTATTATTGTTACATGTACACACACACACACACACACACACACACACACACACACACACACACACACAATGTCTATGTTTTCAGACTCTTCCTCTTAAAACAGTTTCTTTGGGTGGTCACTCTTTCTGTTAAGCTTTAATTTTGTCATCTTTAAAATGGGGATGGTGACACTAAATATACTGAGACACTAAGTAAAAACTTTAAATTGATCTTCCTGGTAGAGGTTAAGAAGAATGATTCTCCCTCCCCAAGCACTTATCAATGGTATTAATTCCTCACTCGGTGGTGGGGCCTTGTTCAAGATCTCTTATCTTAGACATTGCATTGATCAAACATGCAGAGAGAAGATTCCATAGGATAAAGTAGAGGAGGTGATATGGGAGTGGATATGTAAATAGTTTATGAAGTTCACTATGTTTCATGAGTGAATATATAATGAAGTTCATGTACATATACATAAAGTTATCAAAAAGGTTTTTTTTAAAAAAAAAATAGAGAGATCCTGTGACAAAGAGATAGGTGGTTTAGGTTTATTGATTTGATTTTTTTATTAATCATTCCATTTGTTTACATTCCCAATAATATCCCATGTCCTGGTTACCCCTCCACAAACCCCCCATCCCACATCTGCCCCCTTCCCCTCCCTTTTGCCTCTATGAGGGTATCCTCCACTCACCCAACCTCTCCTACCCAATGTTCCGGCATCCCCCTATGCAGAAGCATTAAATCTCCACAGGACCAAGGGTTTCCTCTCCCATTGATGTCAGACAAGGCCATCCTCTGCTTCATATGTATCTGGAGTCATGGATCCCTCCCTGTACACTCATTGGCTGGTGGTCTAGTCGCTGGGAGCAGTGGGTGGTCTGGCTAGCCAACACTGTTCTTCCTGTGGTGTTGCAATCCCCTTTGGACATGAGTATATGGAAGTAGTAGTAAAAACATCATGTATGATACAATTGTGTTGTCAGAGCCTGTAGTTTCAAGGGGTATAGAATACACACTGGTGACAATTAACTTTTCTTTCATGTTCAGGTGAAAGAAAAGTATGCCTTATAAAAGACTGTGAAATGGTAGCCACAGGGATAGAGAGAATCAGCTAGAAAGTAAAATTTCATGACAATGAAGGCATGAATTAGGAGGGCATCAACAGAGCATTAGACCAGAAAGTCTGACCAGTTAAAGTTGACTTCTAGACAAACACAAGGTCTGTGGAATATTACGTTAGTAAAACTTTTCAGGAGACACAGACTATCTCAGTAGCTCCACTTTATAAAGGCATACTTCAACTACTGGACAAACCCTACACCTATAGAAACATTTGAATGTAACATGGACTTTGCTTTTATAGAAAAAAAATTAATATAACTTAATTGTCACCAGTACAGAACTAATTAAATGCCTCCTGTTTATGCGATGGTGTAATGCATGTGTTAGCACTGAGCTCAATGTTTAATCATCAGGAGAGCCTCAGAAGACGTAATTGAGAAAACGGAAATTCAGGATACTGTGAACATTGATTTGGCAAGAAACTGAGTAAGCAGCACCTTGCTCCAAAGTGGAGAGCTGCTATTTACTACTTAGAGAATCCTGGGGCACTTTTTAATGCCTCTGTGTCTCAGTGACTCCATGAAAATAAACATTTCCTAATCTGTTACTATCCTTTGCTTTAGACGGCCACTCTTTGGCCTAGCCTTTCTGAATGTTTATATTCTAAATAGCGGTCTTAATTTGGTATTTGAAATGTCCATGTCCTCAGTAACACTTTTATTTCAGCAGTGAAAACTTTTTACCTCAGTCCAGACTTTTCACATTCTATTACCTACAACAAAAACAAAACAAAACAACAACAAAAATAAATAAAACAAAAAAGGACTTCTTTTGACCAAGATTGTCACAAAGTTGAAATGAGAAAGGACAGCTGTTTGCAAACGAAGGACTCGGGAGACATGAGAGATGAAGAGGGAGTCAGAGAATAGACAGAGTTTGGAAGAAGCCATGTGAGTTATTTAAATAGAGAATATATATGTGTGTGTATGTGTTACTGTGTGTGTGTGTTATTGTGCATATGTTACTGTGTATGTATATATGTTTGTATGTGTATATGAGATACTGAGAAGGTGACAATGAATTGGTAGAATTCCTTGACTTATAGGGTATATTCATATGGAAATAAACACTATTAGAATCTACACCCTTGGTGCATCCATACAGGGCATAAAGGAGAAAGAAATTGGACGTAAGCTGCTTTAAGTATACTTCTTCTTATCGGCTCTCTACAGGAGAGATAATATTAGGGACTGCAAGAGTGTGGTTGGGATAGTCTAAAGGAAAGCAGGTAATGGGAACTTCTGAGAAACACCCCTTGAGCTGCTTTAATTCCTGAGCAGCTTTCTGAACCTATGTGGCTTTGGGGAAATTTGCACAAAGAGTCAGATGGGATAACAGACACCATTTTCTCCATAAGCCTCAGGAACAGAATCACAGGGCTAGAACATGGCTGTGGGGCCAGGCTGCAGGCAATCTCAGAAGAACCCCAACACCAAAGAAAGTTTTTCCAGCATTGCTGTTTTGCTGCAGGCCAGTTCCAGGCAGCCAACCTATCAAAAGAAAGAGTTATGTAAAAAGTTGTTTGTACCCTCTTGAAAACACAGCATCTTTATTTTCCTGTTTAAAAATATAATACAAAACACTGACTAACTCAACAAATCAGCCACATGAGCAGCTTCATGCATTAGCACCTAATTCATCAGCACGCTGAAACCAAACACTTGAGTTTCTTTATTTAATACAAAGAAATGCTCACCACTCTATTCAATTTACTGCCTTTCTCTTCACTCTTAATAGCTACCTCCTAGAGATTTGTTCTATAGGATGCTGAGTTGGTCCCATTATCAAAAATTAGTATTTTCTGTTGAGTATTGCAATTCATTTTGATACTCTGTTACAAGATTTTACGAAAGTGGCATTTGTGTACATTGTGACACTCTACAAAAGAACTGTTACTAGGGAATTAGAAATTTCCTTTTCAGAAGGGAGATTGGTTCATGGTTGCACAGAAGAGCTCAACTGTTTGGAGAACTAAATTTGGAGTGTTTGGCAATACTCAAGCTGAAGACACCAAAGAACAAAACCTATGAAGAAAAAGAAAAGAGGCTCAATTGCAAATTTTACCCAGATTGAGTGTTCTCCGGCCCCATGCCTAGGACACTGGAGAAAGTATAAAGAAAAACAGTGTGTGTGTGTGTGTGTGTGTGTGTGTGTGTGTGTGTTTTAAAACAATTACATCTTATTAACTTTAGCTGCTTTCAGAAATAATAATTCATAGGAAAACGTGATTGATTTCCCTAAATTGAGGCAGCATGGTAAAAAAGAGACAAAAGGATACAAACAAAATGAAAGTCACGGAGCTAGAGTCCTTTCCGTGGATATCAATTTAACATAAAAATTTTATCACCTAGGACCTGTGAAATATGATAGCTTTCCTGAATTCATGAACCACTGGCATAAACATTTCCAATATATGTGATATTTGCACCACAATAGGCATCCCATAAGCAGAGGACCAGAGCAGCACACTGCTCCTTGTCAAGAGGGCAGCAAAGGATCCATCAGTATCCTTCCTTCCAGTTCTAGCGTGCATTATTCTAAGCAGCATCTGATTGAAAGATTTAAACCTTAGTTGTCAAGTGATGTCATGCCATTGTGGAGCATAGGTTTTAATAGCACTAAGGGTCTGTACAAAATTAAGTCTCTCTTCTCACTAGCTGATCTGCAGTGGTTAATTTATCTCTTCTTTCTGGTCTTTACATTGAAGAGACTGCTCATTCCTGACAACTGGTGTTATTGTGGGGATGAAGTGAAGTTATGAATATCAATGACTATACCTATGACAATAATGTAGCTATTATATTTTGGAGGCTCAATAAAAAGTATATATTACTAGTGTTGATGAACAGACAGGCAGCTAAAATGTATATGTAGTATGTGATTAAGACAGAAATAAATTTTTTTCAAATACAAGTAGAATTTTAGTGAACACAGGCCAATGAGTTTGGTATGGTCTTCTTTGCACCCAAATCCTGTTTATTCTTTTATGGATGATATATTTATACTGAATTGGTATCATGTATACAACAGACAAGTATGATTTCTCATTTGCAAGTCCTTTAAGACTATTGGTTCTGTAACCAATAGCTCCTTATGGGATAATAGTCTAATGGCTTCTTGGCACACTATTGGAGTCTAATAAAGATGTTTAAATGGAAGGGCACAGAAATAGATGAAGAGATTTATAGAATCGATCCTGGAAATTTAGTTCTTACACAGGATAGAATTTGACTATCACTTGTTATTTTTAAAATATTTCATCTCATTCATTTGTTGCATATGCATGAATAAGAATTATTGTGTTCTGGAATGCCCAGGGCATTCTGATTAATGCTTTTTTTCTTGTTATTGCACTGAAGAAATTATAGCAAAATATATTTTATCAGCCACTTCATCAGGTTCATGGATTTAGTGAAGAGTATAACTGCAGAGCTAGAAAAGCCATCATTGCTATTCATGTGCATATGTACTTATGTACTAAAAGTTCTGGCCACTCTTTCTTTCACCAATTATTCAAGTAGACACCTGGGCCATGGAGATGGCTCAGTGGGTGAAAAGAAACACCTGCCAAAAAGTCTGACAACCTGGGCCTGATTCTATGACCAGCTTGCACGATATTAGGAAAGAAGCAACTCCTGCAGGTTGTCCTCTGACATGCTTATTTATGTATACACACACACACACACACACACATATGCACACATACACACATGCACATACACACAAAATAAATAAAATAAGTCAGTTACAGTTTACATATTGTTACAATGTGCTTCTTAGGTGAAGCCTTCTGCTTTTCCTTGAGGTGCAATAAATGTTCTGTGTTCTGTTTTATACTTTCATGCTTCATTTTCATGCACTGGTACCTACAACATTTATGAACCATATATATCTATTATATTAGATTTAAATATTAATAATACATGTTATATTGTTTGTAGTCTTTATAAATTTGTAAAGTGATTTTTAATGTTGATCTAGATCTAATTCATTTTCAAAATATCTACATGCACGGGTTATATAAAACTACTGACAGTTTTTATTGAGAGTGATTATGCCTGAGCTATCATTTGTACTGCTTCTGTGGGAAGAGAAGACATCTTCTCAGGAGACACAAGCACATATGCAACATTTTGCCTCTCAGAACACAGCACAGTCCTTATCATATCATACTAACATTATATGTATATCATATAATTTTTTGGTGGCTACAAATTGTGTCCATAGCAAAAGCTTTGTTTCTCTCTCTCTTATCAAAAATAAGATCCTATATTTTGAACTCAAAAGAATTGCAGTTGCCCTGCCAGGCTAATGCTTTCCAAAAGTTTATATATTAATAAAGCACTGAATTTCAGTTGTTTGTCTCAGGCTTGAAGCATGGAAATGGTTCATGCTGTGCCTGTCTTCTGGGTGCTGAGAAGCTGACTGAAGTTATTCTAGCCCCTGCCTGGCCTGACAGAGATATCAAGTAAACAGCAGAGAATTCAAGTCCAAAGATGTGGAGAAGCAGCTTTCTTCTGCTTATGCACAGACACTTTCTTAATTGCTAGTTACTAAAAATGTTGGCATCCTTCATTTGCGTCTGATTCAATTGCTTCTGAGAAGTCCTTCATCGTGTACAGTCTTGGATGTGGTCAAATCCTGTAGAATCAGTAATCTATATGAAGTCATCAACATTTACAGAATCTGTAGTAGGCAGAGGTAATTTTTTTTCTGTGTACTGTGTGCATAGATGACCTGATGTCTCATAGCCTTTTGATAACCACACTAACTCCATCCTCTATTTTTTATGACAATGAATATGTCTGAGCTATAACTTGTTTTGTTAATGTGTGAAGAAAAGATGGTTTCTCATTAGGCATCTGCTAGATAACATTTTGCATGTCAGCATAACACTTTGCTTATTACATACACATGCAAGAAAACTTGATTTGAATTCAATCAAATTCTCAGCATAAGTCTTGTTTTCTTCAGAAAACTAAAAACAAAAGCTACCCCCCCCTGAAGAAAAACAAGTGAAAGCAAAACCCTTAGCTTGATAATCTCCTCTACATCACTAGGGGCATGTCTTACATCAACTTTGTGGAGGAAAGATGGCAAATTATAGTGCCTGTTATTCACTTCACTGGACTGGGTGTTGAAGAAAAGATTTCCTATGCCCTTCCGATTCGTGGACATAACCCACTGGAGATAGGCAATTAGTAAACTAATTAGTAACCTAATTAGTAAACCTCTGTGATTGCTACACTCTGCAAAGGTGTCATGAAAGGTGATCCTAGAGAGTAACTTTATCGTTTAACCTATCTAAGATGGGTATCCTCAGAAGAAGGGAGGTACTGTCTATATCTCAAGCTGTGGATTATGGACAGCCCTGTTATGTATGAGCTGTGTTCATTTTCATAAGATAGATTTCATTTTATGTGCAGGAAATTAGATATTATAGCATCCACTTTGTTGTTAGGTATTTGAAGTTGGGAGAAATTCAATAGTTTTTCCAAGAATGCAGAGCCAGTAGCTAGAAGAAAGATAGCAACAAAACCTATGCAGTGTCAAAGCTAACGCCTCTTCCCTTACTTCTAGCTGCTTCCTCTCTACCCAATTTACAGCATAGATGTGCCTAGAAGTCTTGGTTTTGAAACTCCTGGGTAAAATTCCCATGGTAGAATATTACTTCCCTTAATGTGACTCTGCAGGGGTGGCGAACATCAAGAAGTTGTTGCAGTACGATTTCACTACAAATGAAAAACATGTTTCCTTAGTACCATAGGTTCCAAAGTCAAGCGAGGTCATGAGTCTTGAAACAGTGACTGAAAATGAGGGAAAGCTTGTAGCTTAATGATTCCCAACCCCTGCTGTACCCATCCTGTCCCCAGGTGTCCACAGTGCCTCTTAAAACATCACTTCCTTCCGGAGAGCCATCGTTCATGTTTATAGTGCTTCTCACTTGCTATATTATTTTCTTTTTCTCTCATTCCCGAGCCCCTATTCTTTCCAACGAAGACTTTGTTAGACATGGAAAATTAAGGTGATGTTTGTAGTTTAAGGATGTGTAGGGTCCCTTGCACCAGTGGACTGCTCCCACTGATAGGGGGTTTTCAATCTTCTGATTAGGGATGTGGATTATTCCTAGTCAAGCATTGAGATAGACTTAAATTGAGAAAAGAGGTCTTCCATAAAGAACCCCAGTAGCCCCAGGAAAACAGGATTATTTCCTGAGTTTTAATATTAATGAATCCACAATTAAAATAGGCCATTTAGTGAAGAAGGAAAACTTTGGCCTTTATAATCAGATGCAGGATTAATTTAAAATTAAAACCAATCTACTAGTCAATAACTTTGTATTTCTAGGCACGATTCTGATTCACTGAGCATCTTTGCCCATCTCTCACATGGAAATGGCATAGTAATACTTGTGTAGTTGACTGGAAGGATTAAAGTTTATATATGTAAAGTTCCTGGCATGATGACTCAACATATGGTATGGCTTTATCACCTGGCTGGTATTACAGTTATCACTCTTGTTGTATAACAAGGAATAGCATGCATTGCCTTGCAAGAAGTACAATTTTTACTCATTGGCTTTTGAGACATTCCTTGTTGTTCCAAGTCGAAGAGGAACACTGCAGTACCACTCCTCTTCAGAAAAGTTTTAATCTACATCAGATGCCAAGAATCTTCATGGCTAGTGATCTATTATGCTTTTGAATGTAAGGATTAGGATTCCTGCTCTATGTGATGCAATTATCTCCCATATCAAGCCAAAACAACCTTCCAGGTTTAAGGGAATACTAACTATACAATGATAGCATGGCATCAGTAATTTGTATTATGCGTTGCTTGCAAAGAAAATCTAATTGGTGCTTCCATATGACAGGTAATGCAGCACACGGGACATTACAGCTGGATCATTAAACCTTACACCTCATGCTCTGAAGCTGAATATATTAGAGCTATTACCTGTTTCCAAGGAAGAATTTATAAAAGCTATTTTGATTTCTTTTCAACTGTAGAGATTTCCTATAGAAAGTTACAGTCTCAGTAAATTCACTAAAAGGACTCCCATTCCTAAACTGATCAGCATGGAAAGAGTACTTTCAATGTGTAATCAACACCGAGCCTGACTCTCAAATAAGTCCTGTATCCTTAGAAGTTTACAGTGCACCCACCATTAAATATGTTACCAGATACCTATGGAATGGTGAAATAGAAATCAATGTAACTGTCTTTAATGGACCAGGTATTTAATGGAGTAGAATTAAGCTTAGTATGTGGTATCTTTCATTTTCTCTAACTTTCATCTTATAATGTCTTTTTGGAGAGAGAGAGAGAGAGAGAGAGAGAGAGAGAGAGAGAGAGAGAGAGAGAGAGAGAGAGAAACATATATACTGTAGCATTAGTTTAAATACTCTTTCACATAAGTCATTTGTAATTCTTTTTAAATAGCTAAATCAATATGTAGTTTCTCCCTTGGTGTTTTGTCTAGAAAAATAAAGAACACAGTTTATTATCTCACAGGACAACTATGAAGTTCCATACATTAACTGTTCAGTTAACATTATAGATCAAAAAGGAAAGCAGTTAGTTCTTCCACTTCCCAATACTGTCCACACAGACTGAAGAGACACTGTGGCTTGGCCCTGAATTACAGGTTACACAACAGGCAAGCACAAATTCTTTGTACCTCATTGTTAGGAGACATTGTCATCTTTATGATTTGCACCTTTGTGATTTTCATGCCAGTTTCCTTTAATCTTGATTGCAGCTGAAAAAAAATAACATTCTTTTGCCCTTCTCCCAATAGCCAGTACTTAGCAGTGTTTGGAATATAGAGGATACTCAATACTAGTGGTCTTATCACTAAATGTAATAAAAAATTTTTTATATTTATTGTTCTTATTCAGTTTATATCCCATATAAATTCTCTTACTATTAAATTAGGTACCAGTTTTGTATATAAATCATTTCCACAATCTGCCTTAGAATTATGATTGAGGATTTTAACCATTAATTTCTTTAAGGTTACATTCATTTTGTAAGGTTGGTAAAGGTGGTTTAGAAGTAGTAGGGTCAAAATATAACATGATAAGTTCCTATAGTCCAAAAAAATAATATTCACACACACACCCCACATACCACATGAGCAATTTTTCATTCTTAACCAAAAATTAACATTATCTCCTCTAATAACTATTTATTGAACAAGTTGACATAGTGTTGTTTAGAACCTGGTAATTTTCCAATTAAGTACAAATTTTGGAATGAATGCAGTCCCCATATGCTCAAAGTGACCTTAAATCACCCAGCTCAGCAAAATAGAATATGACCAGAATTTCTATCCAGGAAAGTTGACTCTAGATCCTTTATGTTCCCTCAATAATAATTTTCTCTGGGGGTTAGGTCAAGACCAGGCAGCATGCAGGGGAGTGCTGAGTCTCCTCTGTGTCCAAATCATTGGCTTCCCTGTAAACATGCAATTTTCTTTCAAACATTTGAGCTAGAAGAAAAAAATCACTGAGAATTCTGTCTCCAGAGATTAAGGAGAAGGAAAATTTAGATAGTTATTATACAAGAGCGTTAATAGCATATAATACTGAGCTTTTATTACTGTATACTATGGGATAAATCATGTTGTGAACACTTTTGTGTTGAGTAATGGCATCCTTGATCTAAGTCTTCACTTTCTATATGAACCTGATGTATAAGGAGGTGGGATGATTAGCTGAAGAACGTGCAGCTGAATGACAGAAACTGTGATTCAGACCAGGGGAGCTGGATTCCGGGTCTGGTCTCGTAAGCACTATACACTATGGTACTAAATTGACAGACCATACAGTAAGGCTTTCTGACCGCCTGACTGTGCTAACATCTGCCTCTTCAGCTTGCGTTGTTTTGGTTCGCTAATTTCCTCAGAGCGAAAGTTGGGCAGAAGTAACAACAGGACAACAACAATAACAAGTCTCATTTGCTTGTTTTCAGGAACGCAATAGAGCCCAGTAAAGAGATCACCAGTTGGGATGATTAGGAAGAATACAGACAAGGATTTTGGTGACTGGATGAGAAAGGTTTCCTGCTGGATCCAAGAATGGCATTTAGTGTATAAGAAATGGTATTTAATACTGAGTGGAGGTGGTACACTCCTTTAATCCCAGTGCTCAGGAAGTAGAGGCAGGTGGATCTCTGTGAGTTTGAGGCTAGCGTGGTTACAGAGCTAGTTCCAGGACAGTCAAAGCTATGCGATGACTCAAAAAATAAACAACAAAAACAAACATACAAAAAATTATTTGCAAAGCAGTCTGGCCATGATGTGGCCTGCTGGTATTGGACAATGAAATGTTTATTTTTTATTGAATTATTTTTTATTGAATGTTATTAAATAAATAATAATATTTATTATTAATATTAATAATATTTATATTCATATTATTTATAATAATATTTATAATTATTAATATTAATACTAATAATATTAATAATTATTATTATTTTACTGAATGTTATTGAAGAATGTTTATGATTCTTTTCGCTCACTTGAAAAAGCCCACCTAAAAATATTTGAATTCAGCAATGCAGGGGTTAACACTGAGTAGTATACAGAAGTACTTTTCAGCAGTGCCTGAAAGTACAGGGACAACTGTTTCTCATAGAATTTATTACCCTGAGGTCAAGAAAATCTTCATGATAAAAATCAAACTTGTCAATATTATAAGCTAGCAGCAGCTACGATTTGTTGAAATATTATTACAGAAGGCTCAAGGATACCTTAGCTTTACAAGCAAAACATAACCAAATGATGACATTTTAGTGAAAAGAGCAATTATCTGGAATGTGTTGTCTTTTTATTTCAGAACACAGAAAAATGCATTGTCAAAAAATCAATAAAATAAAAACTATGGATAGCCAAACAATTCTTTAAAAAAAAAAATAACACTTTTTCTTAAATTATAATAGGTTAAAATGTCAAGAATGAAAGTCTTCTCCCAAAATATTAGAGTTTATAATATAGTTATAACAATTTTGGTTAATTAAGGGAATGATAATAAGGGACATAGCTGGCAGAATAATTACCTTAGGAAGTCAGAGAGGAGGAAAAATTTGAACGCAACAACACTCATGACACCAAACATGAAGATCATGCACACCACAGGAAGAGTTTTTCAGCTGTTCTCAGGTTGGGTATCTCTGACATAGGAATAAAGTTTCTTGAGTTATCATCAGCATTTCAGCTGTACTGAGAATGATATCCAAGCTGGTAAAGACTTCAAGTATTAATGAAATTGAATTGATGTAATGTCAATGACATGCTGATCAGAAAGTCTGTTTCTGAGTTCATATATGTACACACACACATACACACACACACACACACACACACACACGTGGAAATTGTATCTGATGATAATAAGTCCCATGTTGTGATGCTATGGGGTCCCTATAACAATTTATGTCCTCTGACTCTCAGTGGGTGACCTATGACATTAGCCTTTAAAACCATCTAGTCAAGGGTTCCTGTTCTAGCTTAATCATCTCATTGTTCTGAATCTTAACTGTTAATTCATCTTAAATACTTTGAGTATGAACTTGTCCCTTGTAAAAAATGGAGATGATGCCTGTTGTATAGGGTTGTGCTTAGATTATAAATACCTTATGACATAGTGCCTAACACATAATAGATACACGCTAAATGCTGCTACCATTACTTTTTCTCATCATATTGGTGGCATTAGTAACAATTTACTTTTATAGTAAGTTTTTATATTTCCTTTCCCTCTCTATTCTGCACCAAGAATACTAGACCACATCAGAAGTTAAGAAATGGTTACAATTTGTGTTCTTTATTATTCCCTACTCAGGTTATTTATTTATTTATTTAATTAATTTATTTATTCATTCATTTATTTATTTTACAGTTGCTATTGCTTATTTCTAATCTGGCAAGATTTCAAGACAATGGATTGAACAAGTACATCTTATATTGAATCAAAATGAAAGCAAAGGTTAAAGCTGTTAAGTCAAAGATGAAATCATCCAAGCAGGCAAAGAAAAATTTTCATTCTAGCTTTCCAAGACAAATAGTAAAGTGGAGAAAGCAACTATAAGGAAATGCTGTGAAGAAAGCCACAGTCAGTGGAGTCCAGAGAAGCCTCATGCTAACATGTCTTGAATTTCTAACATTTTCTAAGGCTTCTGAAAAGTTAAATGCTTAATAAGAGATGCTACAAGAATAGACTGTCCTGCACACTTGTGCTAGAGATGCCCAATTTTCAAAAGAGTACAATACAGCAAACATGTTCAATCTGTGACCAGTAAGCCACATATGTTCCTGGATGGACATGAATGCTGCTAAATATTGGTAGATCAAAGGATCATTTCACAATGTCAAAAATTTGGACAACTCTAGCACCAGATTAAGACTCATTTAGGGGGCTGGAAATGGAACAACAGCCGTGAGCACTAGCTGCTATTCCAGGAAACATAGGTTCAGTTCTCAGAAATATGTTTACTTACAACCATCTGAAACTCCAGCTGCAAGAAATATGGTCTCCTCTTCTGGATTTTGCATGCACTGCACACAGGTGCTACACAGACATTCATGCAAGTAGAAGCACTCACTTACAGATAGTGACATTAGTTTTGTAGAGTCTGGAAATTTTAGAATGTGGTTCCCATGTATAGGAAGATCACTTGGTCCTTACATCTTGTACCTTCTCCATAGACCTATCCACATACAGTCTACCTCCTGTTACCCAGAAAGTGAACAAGCTCCTTTGCAACAACATCCTGCTTCTATGAAGTTCTGCCCAAGGACATGGGGCCCCATGGGGCACACTCTCTCAACCTGAACAAAACTTCATTTTTTCTCTTTGGGTGAAAGATTTCTGCAGTCATTTTCTCACGGCAAAGATGACTAGTAAATGCCCTGTAAAGAAACTCAGATTTTCTCACTATGTTCATGTTGCTAGCTTTCTACTTGCAGAGACAAGTAATAATCAAATGGTTGTTCTGCTCAATATGAAGCATGCAAAGATGGAATTGTAAACCACAAGAAGGGTTTAGAGGAGAGGGAGGTTTACTTTGACTTATGGGTTCTAGCCCTTTTTGTTATCTTACTAAGGAAATTCCTTGTAACTTCCTCCAGGTACCCTTCACTTATTTCTCTCTTTCTCTTGGCTTCAAAGTCATTGGCATGCTCTCCTTTTGAATATTTCTTATAGTTCTCATAATATTCTTTTAACTATCTAGTAAAGGCAGGGTATCCTTTAGACTGTAACTGCTTGTATTTTTTGTGTCAATATGGTACCCTAGCAAATCAGGTTAGTTAATACTAAATGTAAATTGAGTAAATTATATAATATTTGAACTACACAATATAATGAATAAGACTATCTCATAGTTAAAAGTACAGAGAATAATCCAGAACTGGGTAATTGTGTTTTTATTGTCCAGAATAATGAATACTATGTTTTTAAAAGTCTATACTTAACCTATAAATGGCACTAAAATTTTTATAGACATTATCTGTAAGGACCATAATGATCCTGCAAACTAAATGTTATTTTCAGGTATAAAACCCCAAATTCCAATGATTTAAATCACTTGGACAATAAGTCACAACTGGTAAATAGAAGAATCAGAATAAACCCTGAACTTCTGGACACCAATATCATCATCATATTGTCACAAATAACATATAAATTACTTTGGTTTTCATTAGTGGGACTTATTAAAAATAACATATATTTTATATGAGTTATCAGAGGTTAAGCTAAATCGGTGGTTGGGTAATATGAGTAAAATAGATATGGATATTAGCCTGAGAAGGAAATAGAATTCTAGAAGCTTTGGAAAAAGAATAGTTGTGATGTGTGATTGTATTTGTGTATGCATTCCTAGGGTGTGATCTGAGGCACAATTTAATTGACCCTGCTAATTGACTTTGACACTCTTGGAGACTGAAAGGTCATACACTTATGCATGCTGTGACTATATGTCCCTTCTATCTCTCAGCAAACAAAGCCAATCTGTATTTTTCAGATTAGTCAAAGATGGAAGGATAACTATATACACAGTGTCCTAAGTCATTCAAGGATGCCCACAGAATTTCTTGTTTCCAGACTCTACCCAATGTCTTCTAGATTTTCTTAAACCATGTCAAGCTGGATGCCTTCACTTTATCACTGGACTTTTACTTTTTCTAGCTTTTTATTCAGTGAAGGCAGGACCTGTTTATTGTTAAGTATGACAATTCACATTCTTTGTATGTGAAGAAAAAAACTGATAGCATGGTGGTGGTAGATGCCTAAGGTTCTAGAAAACAAAAGTTTCCTCTCATTTTTTAGCTTATGTTTTCTAATCTGTTAAATGAAAGAGATTATGGACTGTATGAAGACAATCATGAGATGGTATGAGGAGCCTTAGTCTTATAAAACACTGTAGGCCCTCCATCTTTACCCTTTGTCACAATGAGTGTTTTAAGAAAAAAATATTAAGAAAGATGTGCAATTGGAAGAAGAAATAAATTTCATGTTTTTGTGCATATATTTAATTTGTAATCCTGCTTATTTGACTAATAATTATGTATTAAGAATTATTATACACAAGAATCCAAGGTTCAAGCCTGTAGGTTATTTGTGTCCTATGTAAGCATTTTCTAACCATTAAAAAATAGGTTATAACATGTGTAGCTCTTAAGATTTCAATGAAGAATAAGGATGGTTAATAGTGAGTCAGAAGGAGACTGATTCTGTAGCAAGAAAGGACTAGTCACACATTTCTTATTAGCAAGGCTACATTGAGTTTACTGATAAGCGCTATATAGTGGGATCTATCCTTTAGGGTTCTGCCAGTATTTGTGCTTTGAGGAAAGCTCTGTCTTCTCCAGGATTCCCTGCTTGCTTTCCATAGAGGTCCTTGTTCAGATCTTCTGCTTGGTTGAATTACTGTGCTTTACTGATGAGGCTCTGAGTGTTGCCCCATAATAAGGGTACTTCCCTGTATGGGACTAGGTACAAGAGTTGAGGGGTTTAGGAACCATAGTATGAACAAGAGCATCCTGTGTGATTTTTAAGAGGGATTTTTAAGTTGGTGCCTACTGTCACAGCCAGGATCCCATTTGATTCGGAGTACCTGTCATGCCAGGCCCACACAGGGAAAACTACAGCTTTTCCATCAATATTACAGCTACTTTGTAACTTTTGAAACATTTTAGGGATGGTTCCCACTTCAGCCATTTGCTTGCATTCCAGTTTTCGTACCTTGGCCTCCTGACTGCTCAGCTGTTGAGACCGCTACCTTTTTTTTTTTTTTTTAGCCTGTCATGGTTATTGAAGCAGCTCTCCTGTCTCTGCTGCTTCCCTCTTAATGTACACTCTGCTCACACAGAGAGTACAGAAAAGAATGCTCAGTAGTGTTTGGGCCCAGTGCAAGAACTCAAAGAGAAGACGTTAAGGTAGTATAGTCCAGATCTACTGAGTAACCCTAAGCATCCATTCTATACAGCTTGAGAGGTGTTTGAAGCAATCATGGCCATTTGTCTGAACCATTAGAGATATTTGTCTGTCTGTTTGTTTTGTTTGGTTTACCAACTACAACCTTGCCTCTCAGTAGCAGTCAGTGGTCCTTCATGTAGAGTGCTAGGGGAAGTACTTCAACTCTGGCCATGAGATGGAAATAGTTATGGCACCATCTAGATTTCATCCAAGATTATGACAGAAAGAAGTCTGATGCAAACAGTTTCAAACAGCTCTGGCTGAGGGTGTTCCTCCATGAGCCAAGTAAATCAGCTGCAATCTTTGCAGAGATGTCTCAAGGCACTCGTGGAGTACTGAAGATGTTTGATGCTGGCCAACAAGTAGACCAGTTGACTGTTTGACAAACAGGACTTTCATTCCTGACAGCCAGGACAATAACAGAGAATCCAACACTTGCTACTTAGGAAGCCAAATTGCTTCACCCCCCCCCCAACATCTTTGCTTATATGCAGAAAAAATGGATATCAGAAAGATTGCTTATAATATAAATTTAAACACCTAGCCATTAAAACCATCAGCAATTTAAACAAATTCTAACAGTGCTTTACTAATTCTTAACACCTGCACAGTGCCCCAGAAAAAGGTGAGTCCCCCTTATGTGTCTACTTTTACTTTAGAAAAGTCCCCATGAGTTATAAATCACCCTAACAGTACCTTGCCTGTAGTAAACTGAGAAAAGAAGCTATTTTGGAGAGAGGATTTTTCTCATTTAGAAGGATGTTTAAAATACTCTCATAGTTCCAGCAGCAACCCAAAAGGTTAACGGCAGTCCAAACTATGAACCTTAAAGCTTGAGTTGTCAAATCATTTCAATAGATTCTCTGAAAATAGATTAACCATACTACAAGATTGACGTGGACTTGGGTGAGTGACTTGTCTCTAGTGCTAGACTTGACTCATTCAGAAGAAGCTGGATATTTTCAAACATAAATCTGAACACATTGTCACCTCACTGATTACTACTCCCTTAACACCATTTGTAACATGGGGTCAAATCTTCGTGTTATTTTTGTGTTCCCTTCCCCTGAGTTTCACTTTTTTCTCCAATGAGCACTCTTTCATTTCTAGGTAAATTGACAAAAACAAGGAGATTCAATAGAAAATTGTATTCACAATGCTTTTTCTTCAAACATGAGGAAAAAACTTATAAGCACATATTACTGTAAGGGTTAGAGCTACTTCAGTGAAATGATTGATGAGGACTTGTTTGGTTTTATCTTTAGAAGGAAGAGCAAAATCGATAGGATCCCCACAGTGTGTGCTGTGCTTGTCTATGGAGCTAAGCTTTTGATAAAATGGGCTTGTGATTTTTGTGCTTAAGGTCTGGTATAAATATTTCAACACAATAAACTTCTATTCTGTATTTTGATATTCAACTCTGATAGTGGACAAGACCTCACCCAGAACTGTTGAATATGAAAAATGTGTTCTTCTTACTGATAAATGTGGTAGTGGGTGAGAGGGTGTGACAAATCAAGCTTACTGAATACATACTGTAGTAAAGACTTTATCCTTTCTTTTATTTAACTTTCATATCAACCTATAGAAACATAGCTCTATTCAAAATTTCACAAGAAAAAAAAAGATATGTTAGAGTAATAAAATTTCTTGTCTAAAATTACACAGGTAAGAAGATCCAGGGTCAAACTATATGCACACCCGTGTCCTCCACGTCTATCATCCTTCTGTCACAAGGGGTTTAAAGGAGTTCCTATGTTTCTTGACACTCCTTTTAATTTTTCCTTTTTAGGGAAAGTTATTTTCTTCATCATCTTCATCCTCTTCCTCCTCCTCATCATCCTTTTATGTGTGTTGAGGAAGTGTTGGTAAACAGAGACATGGCATCTTGTCACACAGGCTTGAACTAGAATTATCGTGTAAGCTCCTGAGTCTTAAGGTATCTCGAAGGCACGAGTTCCCTGATTGGCTGTGTTGTGGCGCCTGTTACTTAGTATAATCGGTCTACATAGGCATTGTTCTGCAGACATTTAATAGACAACAAAGGAGGATCCGTAAAGTTGTGTTGCCATTAGAGATTCTCTTTCTGAATCTTATATCTTTTCTCTATAGCAAATTGTTCGTCTCTTTTGAAATTTTATAACAGTGTAGGAGAGTCAAGAAGTTCAACTATCCTGTATCCACTCTGCTTAACAACCTCTCACTTTCATTTACTTGCTAGACAAACCTCAGAAAATAGATTGACTTGTAGACTCATTACCAATTTACGCCTGAAAGAAATACAAATGAAAAATAATTTGACTCCACAAGGAATTCTTTGCAGTTTTCAGCTTCATTAGAATTTCCATTTTCTACCCTTCTACTCTAATAAAATAGATAAAACAAAATATGTGTGGTTTTGTAATAGAAATCCATCTGAGAACCAATGAGAATTCTGTAACAGACAAGCAAATGATAGTGTCATTCTTAATGGCTGGCATTCCTTTCAGGCAAAGAAAGGCTTGTTTCTGACTGTGGTTGGTAAACAGGTAAAACTGAGTAAACAGACAGATTGACATGGGAGCTAAAGAGCGTTATGTCCTCACTCCTATATGCCATTTCTAGAGTATGCAGAATCCAGACACTGGAAATAAATATGCTAAAATGGATTTTAATGGGAGAACATTTCAAAATACACCATTCAGTGAAGAAAAGCAGATTAGACAGTGTGAACAGGATCACATTATTCCTAAGGAAATAAATGTGTTAGGACTCTTCTTGAATGACAAATTATGAATTTGTTTTTTAAACCAGGTTTTTAAAATTATTGATTACTCAGTTGCCACAGATAAATGGATGTGACATAGTTAGTGCTGTGGTAGATGGTATTAAGAAAGTAAATGCCACTGGGTGTGGTTGCAAACACCTCTAATCCCACCACTCAGGGGGCAGAAGTATGTGGCTCTTTATGAGATCAGGGCCAATCAATCATAGAATAGAAGGTGTGAGATCAGCGTGTGAGGTCAGCCAAAGCTATGTTGTGAGACCCTGTCTCAAAAAAAAAAAAATGATAAAAGGAAAGAATGTGTGGGCCAGAGTTACCACATTAATAAAACAAAGCAACAACCATATATATATATATATATATATATATATATATATATATATATGTTTGTTTTATATGTTTGTTCATATATTTGTTTTATATGTTTTTTTATTGTGTGTGAGTTTTTTGTTTATTTGTTTTCTTTTATTTTTGATACAGTGTCTTTCTAAGATGTGGCTCTGGCTGTCCTAGAGCAATAAGAATTCTTAACTACTGAGATATTCCTTCAACCCCTAAAGATATATATTTATATTCACAGTGATGATAACTATTTTAATTACTTTATATTTATGTTTTCAAATTTATTTATTTATTTATTTATTTATTTATTTATTTGTGTGTGTGTGTGTGTATGTCCACATGTGGAAGTCAGAGGACAACTTTTAGGAATAGATTCTCTCTTTTGACCAAGTAATTCCATGGATCTCTTGGTTCAAGCTCCTTTATCCTCTGATCTTCCTTTACAGCCCTCTGTTTTTATTATTTGAAGATTCTCTTTCTTAATGGAAAAATGGAAAAGGATGTGTGGAACTCGTTGTAAATGGTTCCTTTACTCCTTTTGATGTCTCCTCCTTTCCTTCCACCTACTCTCTCATACAGGCAACCCCCTTTGTAGCTTTCCTTATCCTCCCTCTCTCCCTTTCTCTTTCATGTCCACACATAAGTGTGCATGATATACTTTTTTTTGTGTGTGTGCACATGTGTGAATATATGTGAGCCCTAACTTTGTTGAGGTTGTTTTGGCATGGAGAAACGGGAATGAAAATATAGTTACAATAACTTTCCATTAAAAATAAAACTAGAGTTTAGAAAGAGGTTATCAGAAATTTGATGAATTTTAGAGCCTAAGAAAGAACTTGAAATTTTTGATGTTTTCGGACAAGGACTGGGAATTTTTTTCTAGGCACAGCTGCCAAGATGATCAAATGAACCCAGCAGTGGACGGTCTCAGTTGGCCCCTAAGAGCTGTCAGTTTGTAGCAGTTGGAGACATCACCAGTGACAGCTGCTAGCAATCCCACAGTTACTGACTGAAGTGGGTTAGTTTGGACGATTACATGACAAAAGAAATCAAGAAGTAGAAGAGAGTACATTTTTATTCTCAAATAATTCCTAAAATAATATGTAATTTCTCTAAAAACTGGATTCTGAGTTGACACTTGTGGCTTTTACAGAGAGATGTGCATGCAAAGGATGTGAGTAGAATTTTCTTATAAAGGTCAGAAAATCCTCACAAAATAAAATTGGCTACTGTGTCTCAGGAATTGGAAGATTCTGGGAAATAAAAGGCAAAGGTTATATTATAGTTCACAGGCTGTTGCAGAAGAAGGATTCATGCTGTGAATACATGATTTGGAAACCAAGTGTTCTTGTTAGAAGGCCTGGGGATGTGCAAAAAGCTAAGGGGCTGTTCAAGATGAACTGACAAAGCATGTTCTTTGAGCTAGACAACATTTTCTTCCTCAACCACATCTAATCTCTTTGGTGATCTTTACACACCAGACCATGCACAATTTCTTTCTTTTGTTCATTTTATAGTTTGTAATTAATTCATTCATTGTATTATAATTTTATTATTTTAAAATTACAGTATAATTAAATCTTTTCACCTTCCCTTTCCACACTGCAGCCCCTCCCATGTACCCTTCTTTTTTTCAAATTTATAGCTTCATTTCCATATGTGTGTGTTTGTATAAATATGTATACATATGTTATATTCCTAAGTATATGAATACAAAGACTACACCAATAAACGTGCTATAGTGGAAAGGGGGAAGCTCAACACAAGGCCTCAACCACAGGGGAAAACAAAACAAAACCTCATTCATTTAATTTTGAGAAAAACATCAAGTCCAGAATGTTCTCAAAACCCCTATGTTGGTAAACTTGAACTTCTAATTCTCCTGTTTATACCTCCCGCATGCTGGGATTACAGCCACCCACTACTGACTGATTGCTGTCATTAGACATTGTTATGCTTGGAAACACAAGCAAACAGGAGCTGTTTCCTCCAGTAAGTCTATTTTATCAAGGGGATAGGTGCGACAGCTGCTTTCCTATATACCATGTGACTTCTGAGAGGTATATGGGTCCCTCCAAAACTAGACAGTAGGGATTCTTCAATCATATGTGCATTTGTGAGATTTAGAGAGAAAAAATAAGAAATATATTACATGGAGAACATTCTAAGTAGAAAATACAATATATTCAGGCAGAAAAAGGGAATAACATATGGATCATTTTTTATATAGTTCTTGCAATAAGAGTATCTGATATAGTTAATATTAGACAATATAAAGATAGATTGTATCAAAGGACAAACTCTAGTGATAGATAAATTCCTGACCTCCTTACTAAAAGAGTTTTTAATCAGCAACTTGCTCACTGGTCAGTTTTGTCAAGGAGCATGCTACTATTTCTAGAGAGCAGAGAGTCCTCCAAGAGCCGAGATGATGCCACAATTTCCTTGCATGGCCTGCAAGCAGTGCACTTGACAAAACAGTTCCTCAGAGGCTGTGAGATGGTTGTTTGCATAAATTGCTTACGATGCAAGCATGGGAACCAGAATGAGTATGAATCCCCAGAACCCACATAAGAAGCTAGGCAGGTATGTCAGCCACTTGTAGTCTGAATGCCAGAGAAGAGACAGGAGATAGCCTGGGAAAGCTAGCGAGCTAGATCAGCCAAAACTAGGAGAACTCTGGCCTCAGTGAGAGGCTCTCTGAATAAAGGAGGAGAGCTTTGGAGAATGACACTTGACTTCAGTTTCAGGCCTCCAAATGCCCACATATTATGTGCATTCAAACCTATGCTCACAAGTATGTTCACATACATGCAAGCACATAGACACAACACATTCAAACTGTGTGCAAACACACACATATGGGGGTAATTAATATTCACCGTAGGGTTTTGGGAAGTTCTACATACCTCTGCATTTGTTTAGAAAGTCTGCAGGTACTAAACATAAAGGAAACCAGAAATGTTAAACACTCAAGAATTGTCTTCATACAAAGAAGATGTCTAACCTGTTTTCTACCCAGAAGGCTGAGAAGAGAGTAGTTAATATCCTGGTGATCTCTGTGCTATTTGTATGGCTATACATCACCTGCTCTCCAGACCTTTATCTTTAGCCTGTTTACCTCAATGAATCTACAGAACTATCCTATTCAGATCCTTATCAGGATCATGGTTTACCTTGAGCCTGCTTCTTCAGTCAATCAACAAAACCTACATTTATGGAAGATGTTATGTGAACTTTACAAGAGTTTTGATGTAGACCTGCTTTGTTGTATGCATGGAATTGAGTTAATTATCATCAGAAAACTTTCCTTCAAAATTGCACAGTACTCAAAAATATCTAAAGTAAATTACCTGGTGTCAGACTCTCGCAGTTTGAACCAACAGCAAGTACTGAATACTGTTGAACCTACTTTTCTTCTTGATTTCCCTGGTTTAACACTGCTCACTGTCGTGTTTGCAGAGAACCTACACACACTTAAGCTTTGGAGAATAAAGAATTTATCATGATAAATTAATTTTTAAAATTAGAATACAGTTATATTATTTTCTCTTTTATGTATGTATATGTGTATGTGTTACCCATGCATTAATATAATCTGTTGAGTCCGATAGTGTTGCTTATATGCATATGGTTCGGGGATGACCACTTAATATTGACTAACCAATAGGGGGCTATTCACAGGGAAGACTAATCTCTAGCTCCCAGTATGTCTGGTACGGGAAACCCACCAACCACCCAAGGCTAATAGTGTCATAGAACGTAGAGAAGAACCTATTATCGCCACTTTACTAAACCAACATAATTCTATGCTATCCATTCTAAGTACTTACCCTTACGATCAGAGACAAGTGAAGTTCTCAACTCTCTAATTAGAGAAACTTTTCCTTGCATTCAACAAATATGATTACAGAAAGCCACAGCTGCTAAAATTCAAGAAAATAACTGATCATGGTGAGACTTGCACCACTGGATACACATAGAACTCAGTTGCTGAACCTGATGCTTGGGAAGTTCCAGAAAGTGAGGCTGGGAAGATTTGAAGAGCCAGAGACTAAGAAGTTGGCTGTGAAACTGGGCATTCATGGATAATTCTTATTATATGACTATAGTTAGTACACATTCAGATCTTTGTTTCCATTATATATAATGTTTACAATAACAGAACAATTAAGAATGATACAATCAAGTGCAGATTTGATGTTTGATGTCTGTCGTAAATATGACCAATTCTGTAAGGACTGAGAAGGAGTTGGAAATTATTTTCCCTGTACTTTCTGAGTAAAAGGAAGTTTACATTCATCAACATTTTGTTGGTAATGATACAGGAAACTACATGAATACCAAATAAGAATGTTGAATAAACGATTCGTGTCAGGCTGTATTTAAAACAAATACTTCAGAAATTGCCAGTTTTAGGCTGCTGGTGTAGTGTGTTCTGGATATTTTAAATGTGTAGTCGCTGACTCACTTGGCCTCCTGAGATGGTTTATAAATATAACAAGTGTGGAGGAGAGAGCGATTCCAGAGCACAGCTTAGAAAGCCTTCGCTTGTGTCAAGGGCTTGTTGCTCATGCACTGGTTGCTTTCCCATAGTCACTTCCGGCTAGTACAGAGATTAACTTCCTTTCAGGATTCCACGAATCTTCTGGCTGTGTTTCCAGACAGCGCCCTTTTCATTATAAGATATTCTCCCTCTAACCCCCAACCCCCATACACACCTCTGCTTTCTCCATTTCAAATCAAAGTACTTTTTCCCCCTTCGACATCGTGAATCTATGCTGCCTTCAGAGCTCTGAGTCATGGGCAGAGAGTGGCTCCCCCAGCTTTCTGCGTTGGTTCCCACATACTTCCAAATGTGCACATTTGCGTGGTGAATCAATGATATGGAGGAGGATGCCAGCAACTATGGCCCTTCCCACTGCTTGCACAGGCTGCCCATGATTTCCTCCCACCCATCTGTCAAGCATTGAAAGTGAAGAGTAATTCTGGCCAGTGGGTTGTTTGCAGGGATACCAAAGGGGGAAAAAACTCCCACCCAAAATGATGCACCTTTTCTTTCACGTAATGTAAACTTGTAAAATATTAATGGGTTTAAAGTCGTCTCTTAAAGGTCTGGTACAGATTTTAAAAGACCACGGGGAAAGGAATTTGGCTCAATACTAAAGCATTGGCCTAGTATATTCAAGACCCTGGGTTTAATCTCTAGATACAGAAGAGAGAGAGAGAAAGAGAGAGAGGGAGAGAGAGAGAGAGAGAGAGAGAGAGAGAGAGAGAGAGAGAGAGAGAGAGAGAGAGAGAGACAGAGAGAGACAGAGACAGAGACAGAGACAGAGACACAGAGAGACGCAGACAGAGAGACAGAGAGAAAGATCTTCATATTATTTAGTGGAGAGGCAATCTACTTGCAATGTAGAAAATCATCATAATAAAATAGCAGGTATTCAAGTCACCCTGATCTTAAAATACTTCACAATAAATAACAGCAATCACTGCTAAAGCAATAGTTCTGAGTGATAACAGACAATATAGTATAATTGACATTTAGTTCTTCCTCCTTGAACCAAAGATCTACTGAATTTTACGTGGAAATGTAAGGGAAAGAGACAATGTTAATATTGTATCTGTGTTGTGCTTGTCATTATCCGTTATGGTAATATGACTGACCATCTCGGTCTCCAAATCAGTTACCTTCCATACTACACTGCAGCCTTGTTCATCATGGAGAGGTGCCAGGTTTAATAGATCAAAAAAACGGTCAAAACTGTGTGTGACTTCAGACTTCATCTTTCTGCATACTGATATTTTTAGAAAAGTGTCTGTCACTGGATCTTAAATAATGGTAATCTAGGCCAAAAGTGTTTCTGTCTGAACTTTTAGTATTTTTATCACATTCCTTCAGTAGAAATGAGGTCTGGCTTTTGTGGGTCCTAAAATTGTCTTCTCTGAGTACCTATATGTTTCAAGCAAATACTCTTGGAAGAAATACTAGGACACTAGAACGGATTTGATTTCTAATTTCTAGATGACACTTAAACAGTGTGACTTGAGCAGGGAAACTACATAATTAACCTAGTCATGGTAGCAACTAGTTATAAGGAAGCAATGCACAAGCAGCCCTGTGCAGAACAATTGGAGCAGACAGTTTTGCACTCCAGCACACTTGCTCTTTCCAACACATCATGCACTGTCAGAGAATAAAACTCTCTGTGAAGGATGGTATTTTAAGGATATCCACTCAAACAGTGACAATAAACCTTAGGGTTTTTTTTTTTTTCATTCTGCAAACTTTTAATGACTTTGTAATTGAGTGAAAGTTGGATTCTTTAGAATCGTTAACTGTGTTGTTTGCCCATGTCATCATGCTATTCTTACATGGAGGGAGTGCTGAGCATCCGAGGGAAACATACCATTTGGTCTGTGAGCATTGTGAAAATACTGATAAACAAGCAAGGGGGAAGAGCCATAGAAAATCTCTGCTCCTCTGTTTCCATCTTTGCTGTGTGACAATGATGATCTTGATGCATTGTTATGTTAATAAGAATGTATTTGGTAGACCCCATTTCTCTCTGAACCATATTCAATCAGTATGTGGAGATCTAGTGCATATTTCAACCACAACAGTCAGCCTGATTTTATATAGTAGTCACAATTACAGAAATAATCATAAAAATCATTTGTTAGATGTTAATTGAGTTTCAGGAAGTATCTGAAACTCTGTATGTATCATTGAAAACATTGAAATAACTGAAGTGAAATATTATCCCAATTTAGAAACAGCTATAGACACAGTGGTTCTGCCTGAGGAAGTAGTAATAGTACTAAGATTGTAGTGACAGCTTTGTTAATACATCAGGTCCTCTGTGTAGTTATGGAATGAGCAGTATAATTTTTTCCTAAAGTCTTTAAAAAACAGGAAACTATGTTGTTCCTAAATCTTTGATTCAGTGAAGTAAAGTAAATGCAGAGATGTCTGGTGATAGAGATTATTCAATGATTCCCTATCATAGTTTATAGTATTGGTATGAATCTCAGTGAATACCTCCTGAATGCTGACTAAGAACACTTAGGAAGACACTGAAGATAGAAGAGCAGAGGCACTCTAGCCTCTACTTAAGACTTCATAGAGAAGAATGACAACAAAGGAAATAAATTACAGTATCACAAGATCTTAATACTCTGATGATTGGGTAATCCATGTAGAGAACAAAAATGCTTTATTTATGGCATTTATGATAAGGGCAGAATCTGTTTCAGATTATTCTAATAATTTGTTTTAGGGAGATTAGGACTGAATTTGTATAAAAAAATACAAATGTAGATGTGGGGAAATTTATGAAAAAAATAATACTAAGGATTTGAATAAATGTGTGTGAGAGGTCAGAATGTCTTCTAGATCCTTCTTGATCATGGATCACATGGCTGTCTTAAGTAGATGTGTATAAATAGGGATTTTTAAGATCATGCTATGATATATGCAGTAATCAGAAGGAATCCATTCACCATAATGCCCAAGACCACTGTAATCAATGGAAATACATTTTGCAGAATAATTTGCATATATAGGATGGATGAGAGAGACATGGATGTAAAGTTGAATGGAAACTGCAGGTAACAAGACTTGGACTGGCAAGGATATAGGGTTTGAGAAAGTGGATATGTAATAGCATACTTACAGAATATTCAGAAATTGATTCATGCATGTCCCACAGTCCTCCGAAGCCACAATAGATATTGCACTGAGGAAATGTCCTATGAAATAGATAAAGAAAGGCTTTCAACGTTTCCCAAAGATTGACGTACCATTTAACCTATAGTGAATTATTTTCTGTATAGCTATAGTAACTAACCCCTTATCCTGTGACCCATCATTTCTTCTGCTGGGAATATCAATACCCACTCATATGCATGTCTTTGCTCTTTAAATGCAAGCCTAACAGTTGTACTCACTGTGAAACCCTCTTTGCAATGGTATCTCCTCCACTGACTCAAAACAGCTACCGCTGGCACATGCATCTCTTACAGTTATTCATCAAAGCAATGTGTGCAATATGCAGCCCATTTTGAGATCAAATTGTTTTCAAGGATTTATCAATAAACAAAGATTTGGAGGTGGGAGAGATGGTCAAGTAGTTAAGAGAACTTGTTGCTTTTCTAGAGGACCAGATTTTGATGCCTAGTACCTTTGTCTGGTAGCTCACAACCAACTGAAACTCCAGATCCAAGGAAGCCTACTACCTTTTCTGCCGTCTGCCAGTTCCTACATATAGGTGGCATACAGCCACAGAGATAAAGATACAGTCCCATAAATAATAAAAAAAAAACATATCTTACAAATATAGCATTTGGATTTCATATCCAATATTTCTCGTGTTTATCCTGCTTAATACCTGGTATTAGTGACCAGTGCTGTAGATGGTGAGGTACTGTCATACATGTTGCCTGCAAAGTCTATTATCACATAACAAAGTGGATATATGGGACATTTTATCTTTACAAGTCATTAAAAAAGAGAGAATTCTTCAAGATAAAGTTACTTGCAAAATATAATTATTTTTTGCAGTTATGAAGGAAGGCAGTTCTCTGTCTTCTATCATGGTTTATTTTGCCAAGGGTAATTTTGAAGCAAAATCCCTGAACACAGATCCAACCATTTTCTGTGGACACTTGTTAAATTATATATCAAGCAATAACCTTTGATGATAGAATGTGTGGTAGGTTCACAGCATTTGCATTTTTGTTGGCCTTTATAGAATAACAACAACCTCAAAATATTGTTTTTCCAATGCAAAACTTCAACAAATAACTGTGACCTGTTTTTTCTCTTGAAATTTCATAGAAAGAATAGAGCTAAGGCTTTGGATGGATTTGTGGTAGGACTGTTTTCCAGCCTTCTCTGTTAATGATTTTCAGCATGTTACTGTTTTCAGGAAAAAAAAATTCCCATAAGTATCTTTCATGCTCATTCTCATGTCCTCATTGTTTCTAGGATGCAGGTACTATAGATACCTGTCAGTTTCAGTTTTCACTGCTGCCCATTTGGATTGAGAATGATGCCAGCTAATTGCTAATGCCTCCGGGTAGGAACTGAGCAAGAACGCAGTGCATCAGCCAGTAGCTACTGCTTTTAGTTTACTTCTAAACTGCTTGCATATTTATTTCTCTCTAAACACTTATTGGTGACCAATGAGCACATTTCTCTATGGGCCTAACTTAATTTTTATGCCCCATAAACATTTGACTCAATGAGTAGATAAGAAAATGAAGTGTACCCGGAAGTGCCATTTACTTTTTAGGAAACAAAATGACCCTTCTAACTAGATAAGATAATGTATACCTCTTCTACATTCACAAACCTACTGTTTAGCTAATGTACCTTCTATAGAGTGGCATAATCTCCAAATTCCTGATTCCAGCTTCCTCTGTATCCATTCTTTTCTTTGTAGTTTTTGATATAATCATGAGATCAAGGTAGTCAGTTATGATTTTCAAATCCATAATTTACTAAATTTATCTACCTTACTTACCAATGACTAAGAATGCTGTTGATAACCTGTCTTTTGCATTTTGTTGATGTTAAACTTTCCTGTTTCCCACATATTTAGTAACTAATTCCACATGGACATGCTAAGCTATGTATGCCAGAATTCTGTTATCCTTGTAGATAGCATGTCCTGAAGGCTAAGTTCTCACTATTTTGTCTTTTCACTTTATGCTGCTCATATATGTTCATAGAACTTAATGGGAGGGCTGGAAACCCAAAGGTCAGTGTTGTCTCCTAGACATGAGGCCTTTAGTCTATACAAAGAACCTCAGACAAGTAAGAAATACTGAAAGGGGAAAAATAGTCTTCCCAGGGTAGAGCATACCACTTGGTTTTCTAACACTAAAATGGTCAGGCCTGAAAAGGTACATACAAAAACTATTATGCAGACTGAGCCGGCTTTTGACTGAGGTCAAATGGTTCCTTTCAACTAGGGTTCCACTGGTCTCTTTTAAATACCCCCTGTCATTTTAAAACCTCAGCTTCTATGATATCAGATCTATTAAACTTTACTTTTCCTCTCAGTAAAACGACTTTTGTTTTATTGCAGCCCACTGTTGTAGTTTTGGTTGACAGGATTTTATTTATGTATTACAGAGGTAGGCTTTCTTGATTTTCTTTACATTCTTTCAGGATTGTGATGCATTAAAACTGACATGATGTCATTTGTTAAAGACATCGATATATTACAGGAGGTCCCACTCTAGTAATGTCCTGTACGGTACTGATGAAAATGAAAACATATTAATATAGATTTCCATCATGTTACTTTACTGCTTAAACATCTCCCAGTATCACTCAGGACTAAGCATGTTTGTAGACAGGAGCCTATGGTCTATCCTTTAGGCAGGAAATAGAAGGTAGGACATCTGGGAGGAGAAAGAACTCTGGGATAGAGCCAAGGCAGGGAGATTTGCAGGGAAGATTTGGTGAGATGGACCTGTGGTACCTGACCACAGCTAACCAGCCACATGACAGAATGTAGGCAGGAACAAATTGGATATTTTAAGTTATACCTAGTCAGAGAAGAACCTAGCCATATGGCCAAGGTAATTGTAAATATATGTTGAGTCTGAGTCTTATTTCTGGAAGCATGGGGCTGAGAGAAAGACCCAAGGCAAAATTTCTACACATGTTCACTTTAGCAAGAGCTTCTAAGCCCTAAAATTCAGTCTCTTCCCACGTCAGCAATACCCCTTGCCTCTTCTCACCCACATGTAACCTTCATTTGTTGATACAAAAAAAATGGACATTCCTTTTAATATTTCAGCTTTCTGGCTTCAGTGTGCAGATCACTTATGGTCTTCCATTTCCTAAGAGCAGTTTAAGTGCCTCCTTTTAAAGTTCGGGTTACAATTTACACATACCTATTTCAACTTTTATATAGTTGCTTTACTTTCATTGTTCACGTTTCCACCAAGCTCTGAAGACAAAATGTGTTGTTTGTTTATAATATTCTTTGTGTAGCTGTATTGTCCTGTTGGAGTGAGTCTTCGCTGTTACTTTTTTTCCTGTGTAATTATTACTAGTGCTTTCTTTCGCATTTGAAAGCGGTGATGATTATACAGCCATCTTAACACTCAAATGGTTGAATGAATGGAAGAAGAAGGAAGACAGGGCACAGGGAAACTTGAAGCTAAAAAATTAAGCCTGGTATATTTCTAAAATATTGTCAAATTTTTCTTGTGATTAAGCTCACTTGTGGGCACATGCAAGAAAGCCCAGGATCAAAAGACCTTTAATCAAGTGGAGGGTACAGAATGTTACCAAGGGAATAACATAATCACATTTTGACTTTTACAAAATCACAGTGGGTGTAATTAGAAAAATGGATTGGCGAAGGGCAAAATTACTTGTTTTCATCTAGAATCAATCATTAAAAAGGTTATGTTTTGTAGCATATTTCATAACTGTAAGAAAAGAGAGTTTTCTCATGAGAAAAACCAAGGGAAATGTCTATTTCAGAATGAAGCTTGAGATAGTGATTCAAATGCATTGTATTAAAGAGTGTGGTTTGCTAAGTATCTTCACAGAAGTGGTTTTTCTTTGTAATGACTGTGCTAAGTAGGCCATTAAAGTGCTGTTGTCATCATTCTCTTTAGATAAGATATGGACTGTCTGGGCTTAAGTAGTGTATTAAAAACTGCATAGCCTAGAAGTTCTAGTAACCTGTCTTGTGGTTTTCTGACTTCAGAGTTGGTTCTTCCTACACTAACTCATCATGACTGTCAGACTTTATGAGATGCTTCAATAAACTGATTTACTGGAAAGTGTTTTATAAAGTACAGAAGGATACCCACTGTGTAGTGCAGTTATTGCTGCTAAAATCACTCTCATAATTTTTTTATTATCAGAAACAATATCCTAAAAGTTTACAGTCTGCAAAATTATCTTAAGCAATTTGTTTACTGAACTAATCTGCTCCATTTTACATAAAATCAATTCAAAAAGTCAAAACCCTCCACCCTACTTCCATTTCAGGGGTTATTAAATTGAGAAGTAACTGATTTAACTCACTAGGTTGTCTATAGCTACAAAAACCATATTTCACAACTTAAACTCCAGTCATGAAGTCACCTGGAAGCTTTCCTATCTCATTAACTTGCTGATGCTTGTACTCCATGTGACAATTCAAGTCCCTTATACACTTGCTGAATGACATAGAACAATCAATCTCTGATTGGGAAACTTACTTTCTTATGGTTAGATTTCACCATGCTAGAAGATGCTACATAGGATTCTTGAGGGGGAAAAAAAGACATTGATGGTGGTAGCCAGTGCTGGACAAAGTATGCTACAATACCAACCTACTGGGCAAGATATGCCTATTGGTGCAATAGAGGCATTATTGTTATAGGAAAATTAACTGCTTTCTGATTGGTTTTAAAGCCTGTTCAGTGGGAGGGAATTACACATCTAGAACTGTTGTTAATTATGGTCAAGAGCCTGTGGCTGGGAATATCATAGGCCCTGTAGTAGAACCTGTTATTTTTATTTTGCTAAATAAATGTTTTGACAGTGACAAACTTTGAGATTTATTTTTCTCTTAGATTAGAGATGGATTGGAAGATATAATATAAAGATAAATTATCGTAACATTTTTTTTAAATCCAGGTTATTTATTAATTATTGAATAGCAAGACTCTGGATATCACTGGATAGTATCTCTGGAACATTACTCCATTTTATATCCCCTATTTTATATCCCCTAAATAATAATAACAAAAATATTAACTGAGTATGTATTATAATGATATATTATAAGCAACATTACTATATCTAAACAACATTTTAAGGAAAAGATAATGAGCTTACTGTTGGAAATGATACCTTCAAATTAGTAAGTAATATCTTACTTAAGAAATATATCATTCTCCTAAATGTGAGAATGATTAATACTGTAGAAATAGGTACTTTTTACCAAATATTTTCATACAGTTTGAACTGAAACCTCAAGTGGCCATGGGCAGAAATCACTTGTGTTAGATTACTCTGTTGACACTAGTTGCTTCTATGATGATATTTATTGAGAGCACACTAAATATGTGTAGCCTATGCACTCTACCAATCATCATTACTTTTGTAAACTGACTATGCTATATTTAATGTGGTTACTGAAGTCATCAAATAACCTGAAGTTTCACACATTTCCATTTCCTTTCTCTACCCAGAAGTACAATCATCATACCCAATGTGTTTCCAGAATCTTATTCTTCTGTGACCCATACAATTACAAGTGACAGAACAAGTCGAGGGTTAAAAGTTTTCATTAAGCCTGGATCATCTTTCTGAACTGTGTGCTGGCTTGAATGCCTGGCTGAGTAATTAAGTGAGGCTTTCATTGAAAAGTTCTATCACTCATCTTTGTCTCATTCCTGCTGGATTAAGTCATTAAAAAAAAAAAAACCAAAAAAAAAAAAAAAAACTTGGCACCACTGCTAGCTCATGAAGCTATTTCTGAAACTCTTACAATAGCAAATGTAGATCATAGCACAATTAATTTCACCTCTGGCAAATTGATTGTCCAGATGCCACAGATGGCAGAATAGTATAGCAAAGATCCTCACACATATTGTGTGATATGGTGCTCTTCAACATATAAATCTTTCTCAAGATGTTTGTGTGTGTGTCCTCATACTGCAGTTAAGTGGACAGGCAGTCATTTTAGAGAAATAGTTAGCACCTACTTACATAAATCCAAGGCAACTCATCTCCTTGACTACGGCTCACTTTACTGACAGAAACTGTTCTAGTTGCAAATTTAGCCTGCTTTCTCTATTATGCAACCTCCTTATCTCCATTAGTAGGAGCAGACATTCAAGCACTGTATTATTTGTCTGCAAGTAACTGATGATGTAGTGTTACCTTGCACTCTCCCATCAACTTTAGACATTTTCTTCCCAGAACTGTGTCAGGAATTGCTGTTCTTTAAGGGATGAAGGGTTAACTTTGGCTCCTGCTTTCAGAACTTCTGCTCATCATAGGAGGGAGGGCAAAGTAGAAAACGTGGCTCACATGAGACAGGATATACATGTGCTCCTGTGTTGGCCATTCACGCCCTCTTCTTTTGCCTACAGTGTTATTTTATGCCTGCTTATATGGTCTATTATGCCAAGAATTATTTCTGCTATAAAGACATCATTTGACTTCTTTGCTTCTTCTCAAGGAACATCTCCTTTCAAGTCTCTTTAATTACCATACTTCTTTTTTTTTTTTTTTTTTAGGTTGAGTTTCTTTTGCTAGACTCACTGGCTATGTTTTGATTTCCCTGGTACCTGTCAGAGTTCTAGCTGTGTCATAAGCATTCAGAATATATGTGTTAAAAATTTATAAGTGAATACACTACCTGCAGTGCTATTTTTCCTGCCTCAGTTTAGTTGAAGTCATTTGTAAGTTCTTATCAGTTGCTAAAATGCAGGCATAGACACTAGTCCTTTTGACAGAAATATTTTGAGGCAGAGTCAAGGCAAGATCATTTTAGAGACAAGAGTGGAATGTATTAGTAACAATAAATGACTACCTCTATCATATACCTATATAAGGTCACTTGAAGCTGATGAAGAGTGATCTGTGGCTATCCCAAGGGATGATCACTGCCTGCTTTTCTGTGATGAATTTCTATTACTGGCTTAAATTGCCTAAGAATGGAAATCTTAGAGTAGTAGGCTCTGAAGTAGCTTAGCAAGTTCCAAAGAAACATTTAAACATTTTTTTTTTCTGAACTATTGTCTGCTTATTATTTTATTCTGACAATTAAGCATTGAAACTTTGGTATTTACTTAGAAAATGCAACTCCAGCAATAATAAAAAAGGTAACATTTAGTGAACACTTGCTAAGGGCATGGCATTATAAAATTCATTGTATATGCTTTCTCAACTAATCCTGAAAGGTTATTGATTTAATAGGTACTGTTTTACGGCACAGAGTAGTTAACAAATCTCAGAGGAAATCCAATAATTTATACAGACTTAGTAGCTAGAACATTTTAGAGGTGACACTTGGGCACTCACAGCAGATCTGACTGAGGCCACTGGTTTAGTATAAAACCCTCAGATTAACCTCCAGGGATTGATCTTGTCTCTAATGATGTAAATTATAGAGACTTTTATACCATGGTTATGATAAAGAATTATCTAGTATTTTGAATCAACTTGCTAAAATACAGTAGATATAAAATACTCATATTTTCTCCTTATTTAGTAATCCTGAACCTTGTGTGAAGCCTAGGTACAGAGAGAGAGAGAGAGAGAGAGAGAGAGAGAGAGAGAGAGAGAGAGAGAGAGAGAGAGAGAGAAGTCTTGAGATTGTTGCTAGGAGGAATGAAAATGAGATCAGGGCAGTCCCCAGTGTGCTGCAATGTTTTCCCTTAGCCTAGCTACCTCACAGAGCACAGCAGTGCAGACTCTCTAACACTTGCATCCAGAAAATCAGATTATTCCACCCACCCACCCCATTCTAGAAGCACACGTGAGCTACTACCATGATTCAGAATTCATACAAAATATTGAAGAGAAAAAAATGTTTGACACAAGGCAGACCTGGAATCATATCAAAAGAGACAGAAGAGGATAGAGAGAGAGAGTTATTAAGGAGTCATGACAATTAACATTCATATCAATGCTAATAGTTTGTAAAAACTTATTTTAGATTGTGAAACTAGTATCTATTCATTGTAGAACAGTGACAACTTAAATAATGACCTTCATATAAATTTTTTCTTGGATATTTTCTTTATTTACATTTTAGATGCCGTCCCCTTTCCCCATTTCCCCTTCCTAGAAACCTCCTATCCCATCCCCATCCCCCTTTTAGTCATTTTAATTACATGGAAATATTAAGGTCAGTTCTAGGTTGAGGAACTAGCAATACAATAGATGCAAATGGTCAAGGAACAAGCAAGACAGTAAACACAAATAGTCAAAGAACAAGCAAGGCATTAAACAAAATTTTATGAACACTCCCATGATCACTGTTTCTAAGGGCTTATCAGGACGACCAAAATATCTGAAATAAATTCCCTGTCCTAGCCCAAGGTCATTTTTATGTCTCAATCCTACTTCCTTGTTCATATAAATTTTAATAGAAAATATGTAAAACATTAAGAAGAAAGCAAACATTAATAACAGTATTTGTGGGTGGCATAGTCAAATGTTTTTATTCATTATCAACTACATACCATTGCATCTGAGCCTCCATGGATGTAATTGGTGCTCACTAATGACAACTGAGTTACTTGTATGTATTTTCTTTTACAAAAACTGTCATAATGGTTATTATTTCCACATGTATCTTAGCATGCCACAAGATAAATTGTTTGATTGAACGGTAAATATTACAATCCTAGAAGAATACATTAAGATAACCTGTACCCAAGCATGTGTGTATACCTGACATCCTATTACTGGATGCTAAGATTATTTTAAAAATAATTTATTATTAGTTTTTCTTCATTTTTGGCAATTTCATCTATACAATGAAACATGATTGTATATTTTTCATCCTATACCTTCTGACACATGTTTGTATCCTCTAAACAAATTTATGTGTTTTTATAATAAACCACTAAATTGCAGCAGCTAAGGTTACTTGCACAAGATCTGAGTTAATATCAGGCCATCCAAAAGACTGGTATAGATGAGGAAGAGTTTTCCAGGCTCTATCCCTCACTAAGGGGCTATAAGCAGTTGCTATTTTCTGAAGCGGAGAGAATTGTTCTTTAGTTGAGTATGTGGCCACAGATAACATTCCCAAATTGTTTTCAAAGTATTTATTTTTAGTACTTTTAATTATATGTGCATATGTATGTCTGTGTATAGGCATGCACAGAGTCCAGAATACAGTATTAGGTCTCCTGGAACTGGAGTTGTAGGCAACTATGAGCTACCTGCGGTGAATACTGAGAACAAAACACTGGTGCCCTGCAAAAATAGTACATGTTCTTAGCCACTGAGCCTTCTCTCCAGCCTCTAAAATTTTATTTTCATAAATAACATAATATTCTTGCTGCGATTAAAAATTTGAAGTTTGTTTTAGCAATTTGGAAGCACTATCAGCTATCACTGCAGTCACTATGCAGTTTGATAGATGACTAACATTGATTTGTCCAGCCTTATTGAAAATAAATTGCCTCTATGCAATTATTTGCACATATCAATAATTTAATTTTTCTATATAGAAGATTAATATATTCAAATAAATATTGGTTTAAACTACTATTAAACCCTGAGATTACTTTAGACCTATCAGTTAGTTACTGAATAGTTTAAGGTTGGCAAAAGATACTGTAGTTGTAAATTTGCCAGTATGTTCTAGTTACTCCGATCATAATACAGCAAGGCAGGGGATCCGATAATCTCACTTGATTATTTTGTCCTTTGACTAGGTTCCACTTTACCTATTTTTATACATATTAGCTCATTGAATTCTCCCTTTAGCTTTGGCAAAGGGATGTTAAGCGATTATCAATGTGAAGAAACTGAAGCTCAGAGTGATGGACTCATGCAAGGTCAGAGTCAGCCCGAGTTAGAGGTGAGAACATATATGAAGTCTGTCTAGTAACAAAATTTATTTTCTTCCAGCGCACACACATCTCATAAAAGTCATTGGACATTTTAGTACATCTATGACTAACCAGGAAGCAAAGTGTTTTTCCCTTTTAAATGAATAATACTAATTAGGAAATATCGACTGTTGGTATTTGTCAAGTAATAGTCTAAGAGGCACTGCACCATTTATTCCTGCAAGTTCACTCATGATGTATATTGTTGTACCTAGCACATCGGTGAGCAAACTCAAGCAGAGAGGTTAAATTGTCCATGCAAACAGCTCACAAGAACACATGCAGAGTCCAACCCAGTTTGCTTGGAAGCCAGCACTTTCAAACATTCCGCTATATTTTTCCCTCTGAGATAATTATCCATGTAACAATATTATGTAACTTTAATCAGGGTAGGGGTCATAAACAGATATTCTGGAGTCAAACTGCTGCTACTCTTTTGATGGAAGGTCTACCATAGACAGTACAGTCCTATGGCAAGACGCTCAGCTTCTCTGTGTTTGAGGCTCTTTATAGAGACAAGGTTAGTAACTACTGTATGCACTTGTTACAGAAATGAGCACTTCCATAGTATTTAAGAAAGTGTTGGGTATCTACTTACCCTACTTAAGCATTTTGTTGTTGCTGTTAAATCATTCATAGTTTGAGCTCTGTTATTCCCCCTTGCTCGAGGAAACCCTGGCAACCTGAGATGACCAGACACATCTATAGCATCTGACTTAGCCAAGCAGCCCTGCCCATAATGATGCCCTGGTAAAGATCTGGGCCCCAGGCTTCATAGTATCTTGTTTCTGTGAGGTCTGCTTTGCCAGCTTTCCAAATTTAGCCATAAGTGGGTCACCTAAAAAAGTAATGCAGTTTCCTCAAGTAACCTTTCGCTTATGTTAATTTTATATGAAGCGTCGCTCACCGAGCCTCAGCACGTTGTGAATTTCATGAGTCACTGCATTGGCAGATATGTGAGTGAAGAGTATCATAGCTGGACCATTGCTGTAGCTTCATTATCTGTCTCTCTGGAGACTGCTTCCCCCCAAAAAACAAACCCACAAAGGGAAAGATGCTACTAGGTTTTTAAACATTCTTTTTCTCTATTCCTATTGTAAAATCTTCAAGAAGAAATTTTGTCTTGAATGACTTTGGTCACATCCCTAGTATTGTTGCTTCATAGGCAGCAGTCTGTTTGATGTGTGCTCTAGGGACCCAAAGGAATTTGATCCTGGTTCTGCCTTTAAAGCCAGAATAGCCTCATTTTGACCAGAGCCTCTACAAAAATGGTTCTGAGGAACTGTCTTCAGTTAGGGGTCAGAGGGTTATTTTCTCAAGTCTGCAGCAGTAACGTTTGAATCATTGTCTGACATCAGCACCCTCTGTGTCTACAAGCCTAATAAAAGTTCTCAGAGGGAGTGGCTCCTAGAGTCTTTTTTTTTTTTTTTTTTTTTTTTTTTTTTTTTTTTTTTTTTTTTGTCTGCAGTAAAGAGCTAATCTCATTCTAGGGGACAAAGGATGTGAGGTTATGGTGAAGCAAGGTCACCAACAATTTTGAAGGGCTTGTGACAAGTCAAACAGTATGTTGGACATTACATTAGTCTACCAAAACCCTACTTCAGTCCTTAACAGTGGGTATTGGATTCCTTGGGTATAAAAATCTGAAACCAGATAATTTTAAGTAAGGATATCTTGACCAGGAAGTAGAGTGTGGAACATAGATACTTATCTATATAGCTCCACTGTAGAAATTAGTTCTACTATAAAGAAAAAGAATATTGAATTTAGGACAATAGAAATTCTAATCAGGACCCTTAGAATGAGAGGGCTTAAACAGTCACTGTCACCATTTTGCTGTAAACACTATCCTGTCATCAAATAATCTTAGACTTTCTTTATGAAGACATCATGGTTGCCTGCTGTTGTTGTTTATGCTCTGAATGTCCATCATATCCTTAGCCTCATTTGATCATTACATACTGTATACATCTATCAAACCATCACTGCCCCGTACGTGTGTACAATTAAAATGATAACAAAGAAGAAGTTGGGAGTTTCCTTTGGTTGTCTCACCTTACATGATGGAAGAAGTAGACACTTGTAGTTTTGTACACTGAGATCTCCCTGTTTATGTTGAACTCTCGAATGTAAATAATAACACCTCATTTGCAGTGGTGGTCTAACATATAGAATTGTTGTTGCAATTCAAATGACAGTTGGGAATCAAGAAATTATGCTTCTTTCTCCATCCTTTGTGGTATGAAATATTGATGACTTATTATTGAAGTAAAAAGACCATGTACTGTTTCAGATTATTGACATACTTCAAGAACATTTAAGAAATGAAGTTCTCTTGGAGATGGAGAAAAAAATTAAAATGTATAGATAGTTTAAAGGCAAGTTAAATGCTTTTAGAGACAGTAGTTATAAGTAGAATAGAATTCCAAGAATGTCCAGGGTCCAATACAAATGAGGGTCTAGTTATGGTCCTTATGGTGGAAACATCAAAAGGGCTTCAGGAAGGATGAATGCCACACCAGTCAAAGAAAACCTTAAGCAATTGCTGTCTTCTGCAGCCCTGTCCTCTTGTCCTTGTTTCTATAGCAGGAGCAGAGAAGTTATTTGCTGCTTTCCCCCCACAAACCTTGCATTATACCAGTGCAGCTGTTTCACTTTGGCATGGCAACAACTATTTATCTTCTTGTCAACCTTAAAAAAGAGCTCAGTTTCACATGTGCCACAATTACTATTCTATTAATTAATTAATTTCACGTATGTGTCCTGTAGCTTTGCAATTGTTATTTTAAAAGACATATAAAAGCGAGGTGATTTAAAATAATATGTATGTATGCAAGTACAACCAATTACTAAGAAAGAGCCCATATACTTTAAAAAGTAGAAGAAGGGGTATATGGGAGGGCTTGGAGGGAAGAAAGGGAAAGAGAAAATGATGTAATATATCATAATCTCAAAAAAGAAGTAATAAAAATAGTGTTTGCTTAATATAGAAAATGTGTAATGGATAGAGGCATACACAGAAAATTACTTGGTGTCCTGGGTCTATCAAACAAATATACTTACAACTTGTATTTGGAACATTTTTCTTCAGCTTTTGTCATTTTTCATTTATATTACCTTTAACTGATGTTGTGCATATTTTATGTATTTTATTATTAGCATGCTTGAATATAATTCATGAATTTGCCCTGGTTTATGCAACCACTTCTCTAATGTGCATTTAAATGTATGCAGTTTTAACTGTTAGATATGAATTCTGGCTAATATTTTCATTATTCTACTTAGGGGGCTGTCTTTTTAAATATACATTCTGATTTTGGAATGTATAGGATTAATAATTATTTTAGATATATTTGAGTACCCATTATGTTTTTGGTTCTATGTGTAAGGTAGCTTTTTCTAACTAAACATGTCCTCAGAAAACAAAAAGTAAATTATTACTGCCTTAAGAAGAGAACAGAAAAAGCACATAGAAATTCAAGGACATAGGACTGTGACTGGGATGCTAGGGCAGTTGCATTTAGATAGAGACACAACATAGCCTAACAATGAAATAACAGAGCTGATAACTGTATATGATCACAAGTACAGAGAAAAAAGCATAATTAAATGATAAGAAACAACCCCTTTTGCAATGAATTTAAGAACCAGTTAAGGATAATGTAGTTTAGAAGCATGAAATGTAAACTGTGATCAGTAGGCAACAAATGTCATGTGACAAGGCTTGAAAATCTGTTTAGGAGACAGTGAAAAGTTCTGGGGCTTTTTACAGCTAATAACAAAGTGTGATAGCTTGATTCTCATAAACAGATGTTTATGGACAGAGATATTTGCTAACAATGACAAAACTGTGAATTAAAGCAACATCAAATTTTACTGATTAGATTAACAAAGTTTTAAAGATTAATGGTCAATATGGATAAAGGAGAGCAAGACAGCTATTAGCATCTTTGATGTAAATTATAGGTAGTTATAGAATTCAAAGTTGGGATAAATGAACAATATGGCAAGAACACACATCTGTACTCAAATCTTGTGTACTCTTAATTCTGCTTCTAAATACATAGCCTAAAATTTAGAAGAGAAACGTTCAAAGATAATCTTATATAATACTATCCTGGTACAGCACCATTCCAGTCTTCTCTGTATCATTCTACTTTGAGTATCAGTGCTGCAATAACCACACACACACACACACATGCATGCACACATGCACACACATGTACACACATGCATACACACGCACACACACATCTATATATATAATTTTTGTCTAGTACTGTAACATTGGCATGCTCATTAATTGGAATGTCTTAAATAATTTATGGGCTAAACCTTGAGAAAGTGCTTAAACTTTTGGTTTTTCAAAAGGATCAATTATATATTTATGTGCTTGAATAATAATTATTTGCCATGCTTTAAAAATAAGTTGAAATGAATCCCAAGTAGAAAGTTTGATCTCATTGACACAAAAGGAAAATATTTATATTGGTAAGAGTATACCATAAAGCAAGAAGTAAAAATGATAATTAGGGAATGAAACAAAAATAAAAATAAATTTTCCTTTCACTTAAATCATACACAATTTTTAAATTAACAAGTAATTCATTATATATAATGTATAATATATTATATATAATGTATAATATATATTATATTATATATACATTATATTATATACACTATATATATTATATATATGCAGTATATTATATAATACATTATATATAATATATTACTATATATATAATTTAAAGTGCTAAAATTGTTACTAAGGTATTATCAATAACATTATTTTTCTTTGGGCTTTGAATGTAAATGAGTTAAAAGCAACACAAAATGAAAGGGATCCCTTGAAATGGTTTTCCTGTCGTCGGCTAGTGACTTTGTCTCTTTCCATCATCCCTCTTTTCAGTCACTTGTAGCACTTAGCCATGTACTATCCTGTGTAGCACGTTTATTGTGCTGAGGAGGAGGACCATTGTTTATCCATCTTGGTCTCTAGCACTTACAATACTGTATAGTTGGACTCCCATAAGCTAACTGAAAGTTACCCAGTTGTGTGGCTGTTACAACATTTGAAATCATTTCAAAACAACTTGGCTATCTGTGTAAGATTTTACATACTTTAGATCCTGATAACTTCTCTACTTTCATTATCTATCACACTCCAATAAGATCACTGCACATCCTGCTTTATTCAGCTGCCTTACTATGTACTTCTCTTTGATTTTAGACCTTGACACTATGTTATTCTTACTGCTTTAAATATTGGAGATCTTTTTTTTCCTGTTTACCACTTAATAACAGAATATTTCACAAAATATGCCTAAGGCATAGCTTCTGTACATTAAAGGCTGGATTATCTGCTTAGTTGTTATGTGGAGGAATGATTAACATGAAAAACTGCTAACAGTAGCTTCTGGTACACAGTAGCCATTCTTGTTCTATTAAAAGAGGAGTGACAGTAATGATCACATATGTAGTTTGTTCATTATGGTAATGGCAACATCGTGGTTTTGGAAAACTTTCTTCACTCTAGAATGAGTTAGGTCTCATTGATCCATGTCAAATTTTAATTGAATTAAATAATATTGGTTGTGGCAATGGAAAGAATGACAAGCAAACATGACTCAAGGTTAAAGGATAGTGAACCAGGAGATTAGGAAATCCATTAAGAGGCGAATAAAAAAGACTGAATAACCCTGGCCATTCTCGATCCTTAAGGATTATTTCATAGTATAGGACTAGTAGAGGTACTGTGCACTTTTACACTCAACACTTGGCGTTGTAGGTAAGTATAGAATTATAAGTATTTGTGAAGATGCGCAAACTGAGAATTGTGATGGAAATGGTTATCTAGGTCATGTTTAAGGAAAGAAAATGTCACATTTCAAATTGAAAATAAAGGCAATATAAATCATTCATTCACCTTCCTGGGATATATAGAGAAAGGTGTCTTTGTGTGGAACATCGTTACTCCCTTGGGATATAAAAAAAGGCACAGCAGCTCCTGCTTAGGGGTCCGCCACTCAACTTCAAGGCAGAAAACAAAGACTCATACGTGTTTTCAGACTACCACAAACAGTACAAAGAATTATCAGAGAGGTAAATCACAGCTCTCAAATGATGCCTCATTTGACTTGGACCTTTATGTTTACTTTGTTTCTAGTATTTTATTCCATTAGTTTTCTTTCAAAATAGTCTAGACTTGAGTTCTACTTTTGCATTTTTATTTCCATCTGTATGTTCACAAAAGAGCATTATCTAGTGCACGCCCATCACCCAGCTCTAGAGTTTATGTTCCTGTAAACTGTTTGGCACTTTTTTATTTATCTAGGTAACAGCCACTCTCTGCTATGAAGAAACACTGAATGAATTAATGTTTGAAGTGACAATTATCAGCAGACTTAAAGGCTTTCTCCAAAACTAATAACATGTTGAAAAAGCTGACTTTTAAAAAATATAAAAGGAAAGCCAAATGTGATTATTTCAGAGACTCTATGACATAACAAATAAAATAAAATGGCACCCTCAACTTGGTGCTAATAGAAAAATACATTGTTTCAATAGATTTTTTTTAAAAGTTGCACTGGCATAAATTTAGAATGAAGTTAGAATTGTAAGGTTTATGAGCTGAAAAATAAGTTTAATGGCAATGTGCTGAATCTTTTTGCTGTCTTATAATGAAACAGATTGGAAGATTAAATATAATTCTTAGTAGCACAAGGTTTTTTATTATTGCACTTACTTATTAATACTTTTCTGTTACAACTTTTTAAGATTGGTTAAATTCTCTTAATTTTCTATATAGGTTCTCTGATTTTTTTCTAATTAGTAAATTGAAAAATTGAGGGAATTCTAGCTATTTTATGGGGTCATTGAAATAATGCACTTAAAGTGCTAGTTTACCTATTTGATGATGGACCCTCTTTTTCCCTTACATCAAAAGGAGTACTTTTCTGGCATCCCCTTCCCTGGGTCATCAAATCTCTACAGGATTAGGTGTATCCTCTCCACTGAGGCCAGATAAAGGAGTCCTCTGCTACATATGTCTCAGGGGCTTCAGACCAGCCCATATACGCTCTTTGGTTGGTGGCTTAGGCTCTGGGAGCTTCCAGGGGTGCAAGTTAGTTGACAATGTTGGTCTTCCTATGGGGTTGCCATCCCCTTCAGCTCCTTCAATTCTTCCCCTAATTCTTCCATATGGGACCCAGACCTCTATCCAGTTGGTAAATGTAAGTATCTGAATCTGTCTCAGTCAGCTACCAATAGAACTTCTCAGAGAACAGCCATGCTAGGCTTTTGTATGCAAGCACAACATAGCATTAGGAATAGTGCTAGGGATTGATGTTTGCCCATGAAATAGGTCTGTAGTTGGGCTGGTTATTGCTTGGCCATTCTCTCAGCCTCTACTCTATTTTTAACCTTTATGCAGCCCATTATACTTGGGCATATGAGCTTCTGTTCTAGTCATCTACATATTTCTTGAGGATTGGCACATACAAGATTTGGGTAATAAATGCTCTCCCATTGGCTAATACTTTAATGAATGATTGCAAAACTTGATTTTATTTTGCATGTTTCTCTAGTCTGTGAAAGTTTTTCCTGTTGTTGAGAAAGAACCAAGAATGTTAAACTCAGGTAGGCATAGGCTATCCAAAGTTCTAGGATAGCTGTGCTAAACTGTGGGAACTTGTCAGTCAATAGTTGTTAGTACATGTGTGCATGATGACCTTTTTTAACTGCATCAAAAATTAAAAACCGACTATTCTTTCTTTGGCCTCTCTAGCAGCTTGTGTTATAAAACAAATTGCTTAGCCTCATTAATCCTAAATTAATCTGTAGGAAGTAACAAGAGTTTTATTCTCTTCTTAGGGTTGCTGGTGAACTTTAGAGAGAGTGATTGTCTATTATGCAAATGTGCAAGGAATTCTAAATACTAGCTTATAATAACAAATGATTGGCACTTAGTTTGAAACACTTCAACTCTCATGAAAGCCTGGTAGCAGGTACTCTGCCTGGCATTCAACATTCTCACCTGGGAGTTTCTAATGATGGAATTAAGAGGTAGAACCTAAACTGGCCTCAGAGGAGCATTTCCTCATTGAGAAAACTCTTTTGGCTCCAATCTGGAAGGGAGGATGTCATGTTCTCTTCTTTGTGGAAATAAGATATTTGAATGGTGATAAGGAGCGTCTGAGATGGAATGAAGAGGTCCAGTCTAAGGAGCACTCTTCACTTGGTTATTAATAGAAAACACAAGAGTAAGAAAAAGCATGGCAGCTTAATTTTCCTGGAGAAAGTCATCTATACCTAGATTGGTCTGTACTACAGAAGCAGAAATTAAGGAGGAGCAACACGGGGGTGAAGAGTTATGATTTTAGTAGCCCCAAGTTTGGTATGGCTCAATAAATTCTGATCCATCTGTTTCTTAACGTAGTCAAAATACAGGCAGAGGCAATAAAATGCCTTATTCAGGCTAATGTGTGTGTGTGTGTGTATGATATATACATATACATACATATGTGTATGTGTGTGTATGATATACATACATATACATATATATACATATGTGTGTGTGTGTTATTTTTATTATATTTTGGTTAAGCCTTTTACTTGGAATGAGATTCTTAGACTTAAAGAATTTGACTTAATGGATGAATTATATTTCAATTTATACATCTATTTCTGTTTTATAATATGAAGGCAGATTTTATTTGTGCCTAGAGACAAATGTATGTGCAGTGAGTCTTCATCAATATTGTCTTAACACTAGCACTGCTGAGAAAACAAACAATAGCAATATTCTGTATTATTTTGGATGCCTGTTGGGTTTTTCTGAGCAGCAACACACAGAGAAGATCCCATTCCTGGCACTGGGATTCTTTAAAAACTATGGCTTCTGGGTGGAATGTTATCCACAAACGCAGGGTACCTTTGTTTAAACACTTTTTAAAATTTTGTATTTTAATTTAAAGTTATGCAATAGTTTGTTTTCTCATGAATATTCAATACATTCTTAGTTTTGATTACTGTACCATTGCTCACCCTCTGCCCTATCCTCCCACCCATCTCTGCTTAAGCCTTTTCATCCCTCCTAACCTTCCCACCACTCATCACATCACATGTGCTCCTTGTGCCTTAAAGCCTCTTGTCCCTTTCCTACCTTCCTGGCCTTTAAGAATTCACAGGGATGTGTCTTCAACTTGGAGTGCCTCCAGAGCTAGGGAGGTGTGTTTTTAAAGAACCTTTTATTATGGAAATGTTCAAACATGCCCAAAGCAGAGAGAATGCACTAATCAGTCCCCATTTTCGCCTCCTTGTTTCATCTCTCCACCCCTTGCCACTTATTTAAATGTTTTCATGCTAGAATAATTCAAATCATGTCATCTTCTTCTCCAAACGATTCAGTGTACTTTTCTAAAACATCATTTTAATATAAGCAAAATATAATTATTGAATTGAGAAAAACAAGTTTCTGGCCAGATATCTCTCTCTCTCTCTCTCTCTCTCTCTCTCTCTCTCTCTCTCTCTCTCTCTCTCTCTCTCTCTCTCCTTCTCTCCTATATGCACTTAAAAAAAAAAAAAGCCCAGGACCCATGTACCAGAGAATTTCTCACACTGAGTTTGGCTGTGGCTGCTCCAGATTTTTATTCACTGTGTCTCCCTTCTTTTTTGTCTTTCTTCCTGTTATCCACTATAAATTGTGATAGGCTGAATTTTATTAGATTTTTAAAAGTATTATCTTTTTTAGCGATATGAAAAGGGATGCTGTCTTCTTATTGTGTTATATTTTTATTATTGTGTTATAATCTTAAAATTAGATTCATTAATATCAGCATAATCCATTGATTAGCAACTTCAAATTTGAGATATGGAAAGAGATTTACCCTGCTACTGCCCTCACAGTTCAGGGCAGCCATGGTCATGCCATCTGTGCTTTCTCTTGAATTTTACAAATAAGACGAAAGCCAGGGACTGGAGGTGTTTACACTCATTATATTTTTGACTCCTTATCATTCCCACAAACAGCAATCTCATTCCCATGTAAAATAAACATTTTATCACAATTTTTGTTTCACTTTTTGTATAATATAGTTGGAAGAAAATGTAGTTAATTTTGAAATGGCAGTTTGTTTATTTGTTTGAGAAAAAAAGATATTTGTGTAAGGACTGACCATAAAGAAAAGAAACATAAACTCTGCCCATCTTCATCCTCCACTGTAATAAACACTTGCTTATCTTTCCCATTGGACTTTAAGGCACCATCCTCTCAAGAGTTTCAATCTGCCATTATTACTTGCACCTTCGTGGCTAACTTATTTCTGTTACGTAGTAAACGTCTTACAACATGTTTGAAATGGGCCATATTAAAATGGTAGTACCACCAAGACTTAATTAAATGGTTTAATCTTTTGTGAATAGATCCTCACAATTAAAAACTTAAATAAAAAAACTTGTCTGACAGTTTCTGATGGGGCTGCATCCATGAAGGGCAGCGTAGACAATTTCAACTGCTACACCCTTCTTCTAGCAATTCCAGTTATTACAAACAATCAATATTTACTTAAGCTCATCTGAGATTTGCACACAGGCAACATTCATATTAACAGACCCAAGGTGGTTTTTCTTCCAGACAATGAAAGACATGTGTCTCTTAGACACCGTGTCTCCTCTAATATTACCTTATGCTAACAGTTTATGGAGACAGAGTAATAAGACAACAAACAGTCAGTTCTATAAAATCTGAGTCAGGTTTCTTAATGGCTTGTCTTTTATTCTCACATTGATATCCTTTTAACCCTTAAGGCACTGCAGTATTATTGGGTTTAAATTAGTTTAATTCTCTATTAATTCTTTAGACTTTACATAAAATTTATGTATAAAATTATGTATAAAAATAATACCAGAGTATATCTCCTTGCATAAAAACCAATCTTTAACCTGTGACTTAAAACCAAGAAAGTAATTGGAATAATTGTGATAATTGTGTTATATTGGTATGTGTGTGTTCATTTATGGCTAAAAAAAACACCTCAACCCTCTATTGACCAATGTGAATAAAGCAATATTTTAAATAGGACTACTATGCAAAATCATTCCTAATTTAAGTCAAGAATATAAATATTTTTGGCTCTTTGTCACACTAGACTTCAGGTCTAGGTGGACCTGCTCTCCAGTATCTGTGTAGCCCTGTGTTGAACATGAACAGTTAGCTACACACCTACTGTTTTTATTCAAACAAACAGCAAACAAGAACAACAAAAGAATCATATGTTATATAGCAGTTTTATCTCTTATGAAGTAGCTCTGATATTAGCTTAAATTTCTATTATGGTACTATGGGTAACACTTCAAATTTTTCTCTCAAATGTCTGCATGCAAGAATATTGCAACATCCCTTCAAATAACTCTAAAATGAGTATCATTTTATAGAGCTCAGCTGTGATTTTTTAATGACCTACATTTTATGATCTATTTTTTTCATAAAGTATTTTGATCCCCAAAACTTTTGAAACAGCAGTTGAGTTATGTTTTGGAAATGTGCCTGAGAGTCCTGAGGTAGGAGGGTTGCTTTAAAAACAGTAAATATCACATGATGCTCCATGCTCGGCTAAAAAAAAATAGCCCTTATGCCTAGTTGTAGCCATGGAAACCTGCAACAGTCCCATGACTGCAATGGGTTACAAATTGGTCTCCATCACAGGTCTATCCACCTCCAGTCTCTCACACTGTTGTCCAAACATCTTTCTATAGCACAAATATAGAATGTCATTCTCTACTTTATACCCCATCTTATACAACTCCTCTGTGCATGCCATTCAGAGTTCTTATATTGGTGGCTCTGTCTACTGTTCCAGCTTCACGTTATCTTTTACATTGTATTGATTTTGTGTATATGGGTGTTATGTCTCCACATGTGTTTAACCTTTAAACAAATTGTGCTTGTACATGCCATAAGAGAACATTGGATCTCTGTGATGGAGTTATAAATGCTTGTGAACCACCAGGTGGGTGCTGCTGGAAATTGAGCCTGAGTCCTGTGGAAGAGAAGCCATAGCTGTTAATCACTGAGCCATCTCTTCAGCACACCTCCCATACTACTGTGCTAAGCCACACTTCTCTTGTGTTTGCCATACTCTTCTTCTTCTTCCTAATAGTTTTTTTCACACACTGTTGACAACAAGTTTGTGGGTGTGTCTTCCTGAAATCTCAGTTGTAGCAGTCACCTTTTTTTCTGCATACAGACACAGACTAGACTCAGAAGATGCTAAGAATACATGAGCTGAGCCGTGATCCAGTGCTACTTTGGAATATCAACAATGTTTTGTATTTCCTTGCTTTTGTTTGACGCTATCAATAGAGAAGACAGCCCTGAGAAAATCAAACCCACTCACAAGTAAGCTGTGCAGTTCTCGCTAAACCTGAAGTGGTGAACCATTATTCTTTCTAGTACTTTTTAGATTTCCCTTCTCCAGCTCTCCTTTTCCATTCTGCAAATATGACCTAGTTTTTCTTTTTCTAATGAGATAAAAAGGCCTCTCAAAGCCATTTTTTCTTCCTCTAAACTACAGCATTACTTTTATTCCTGTTTTTACTTAATATCTTGAAAAAAAAAGTAACAAAAAGTCTATTGATATCTCTCTGTAAGATTAATAGGCAGTTTTTGTTAGGTAGTATTAGGAGTAACTTTAGAGTGTAGTGGATGAGCACAAGTGTCTCTGTGAAATAATCTCTCAGTGGTTAACATGAATTCTAATGCTACAGAAGAAGGGAATGATACGCTTCCTAAAATAAGTATGGCTTCCTTTTGCTTCTTCATTGCTCATACCTTAACTTGGTGAGTTTTGGAATAGTCATACATCACAGACCTTAAAAAATGCTTATGGATATCACAATAACTCATTGAACCTTTAGGCTTAGTCTAGGTTGCAATTCCTCCTGTGATCACCTGCTGAGCTTTAAAATTCTTCTGCTTGGGCCTTTCATTCAGTCTTGTGTGTGTGTGTGTGTGTGTGTATACATATACATACACATACACATACACACACACACACAGAGAGAGAGAGAGAGAGAGAGAGAGAGAGAGAGAGAGAGAGAGAGAGAGAGAGAGAGAGAGAGACTATAGATATGACCTTGTTGGTGAGGTTTGTAAACCCATCCTGGTAACTTTAAATGCAATCAAAGTTGAGAACTGCAGCTTATTCTTTGAATCTGCAGTTAATTCAACATTTCTTCTATCCTAAGTTTAAAGTGTTGAAGACCAAAAAATAAAGAGCTGAAAATAGAGCTCAAAGATAGAGACCTTGCCTAGTAGCTGTGGAGTCCTAGATTTAATTCTCAGTACTACACAAAAGAGTATGTTATATTGTATTATATCGTATTGTACTGTACTCTATTGTATTGTATCATATTGTATTGTATTACATTGCTTTGCACAGCACAGCATGGATTGTTAATATAGTAAAAATGCATGAAATATAGTCTAAAGTACAAAAAGATTTATGACAAGCTGCTATCAGGCACAAACAAAATCCTAATCAACTTCATCTAAGTGATTAGGATTAATAAGAAAAATTTTGTGGTGATTCCATTATGAATAATATACCAGGAAAAGAAAAACTTTTCTTTGGAGATGAAAACTCCAAAGAAAAACTTTCCAAACTTTCTAACTTTCTTTTTTGGAGATGAAATGAGCCATCAGGTTCACTGGAAGTAACATGAATAAATACATTGTAGACACTGTTGGAAAAGAAGTTTAGAGTTTCACACATTTTGAATCAGAGAGATGTGAGATGCTACTTTCATCTTTCTCACATCACTTCACTCCCAATTTGAATTTCTCAGGAAGCCCGTTCTTTTCTATGTCCCACCATTGATTTTTGTGGACTTAAGTTTTCAGTTTCTACATTCAGCTTCATTCATTGTGTGGTTTACAGGGAGCATGTACCGCACTGCCTTTGCGGATGTCATAGGATAAGTAGCAGGAATAAGTTCTCTCCTGCTACCAAATGTTGGTGTGTGATTCCTGGGGTTTGAACTCAGGTCCTCTGGCTTGCCAGCAAATGCTTTTACTTGCTGAGCCATTTTGTGAGCCCTATCATAAGCTTTCAAATTTCTATCATTACTTGGTAAAACAATATTCAATATCAAAATCCACTTAGGATTATACATGCATTAATAAAGGACTTCTGTATTATTCAAGTACACATTTACAAGGCTATGTTAAATACAGATGCTCCATCTGTTGGGTGGATGAAGCACTAGAGCAGAGGTAACAAACACTACCATGTTTTAAATAACAGCATTTAGCAGTGCCTTCAATCATAGAATTTGAAATTAGATCTTTATTTCCTATTTTCTCTTGTAAACCATCACCTCCCACTCCAAGAATAAAAGGAAGCAAATATTTACAAGACATTGTTTACATTTTTTTAGTTACTATGGATACTGGCAGATTAATTTGTCAATGTGTACTTATTCAGTGTCTGTCTGTCCTTGTGAAAAGCATGAAAGATTGAGCTGTTAGGAATGTTAAAAAGTTCAAGATGTGTCTACTCACCTCAAAGCTGCTATAATTGGCAGAAAAGAAGCATCAAACACCAAGAACATCTTAAGAACAAGAATACAAAAATGTGCTAAGTATCTGAAGAACTTAGGAGTAATGGGTTCTCCTGGGGCAAACTGGGCAGTGATGATCATGGCAAACGTTTGGCTGTCACCACATTTAGATGGTAATTCAAAAGTTAATCCCAATTGTACACTGTTCATTACACACTAATTATTATTTGCCTTGAAGTGATTGTTATGTGCAACCAGAAGTTTAAAGGCGAATCTAGATGTTTTCTATGACTCTTCTGGGGGGAGAGAGGAATTATGCTGCTTTTAAAAGTTGGCAGCTTAATTCTTTTCCATATCCTAAGATGCTTTTCAACAATGAACATTTCCAAAGTGTATCACTATGCTTGGTGCGTTTACTAAATACATACCTTAAACAGAGATGAAAACTCATATATTTTTGCTAATAAAAACTGTAGCATGTATTTATGCATGTATATGTCTATGTATGGAAGTATGGAGCAATACTTCAAGAGATGCATTTTAAAACATATTTCATTTTTACAGTGTATATTTCTATCTCTATTGCTCATTTTAAAGTTGCTACATATATTATATATGATATTATATGTAATATATACTATATATAATATTTATCATACATAATATTAATGTATAATATTATATAATATATGTCATATATTATATATAATATATTTTTATATATTGTATACATATATATAATTAAGTTCTTATAGTATGCAAAATTCTGGTAGGACATGAGGTTATACAAATGATTAATTTGGGTATAAGATTTCTGTTCTTAAAACTTCAAAATCTATAATTATACATAAATATAATTATAGAACAAACTAATGAATATTAATAAAGGATATTCTCAACACACACACACACACACACACACACACACACACACACACACACACACCAAGTGCACATTAAGTACCGAACTTCTTTATCATCCTTCTAAGTGTTAGTATTCAGAACTCATGTAGGTAATTATTACCTTTGAATTCTTTTGGGAACTTTTAGCTTTCTGATATCCCTCACACTGGGCAGATATTTTAAAATTCCATAGTATTGATTTCACAGAAGTCAGCTTCTGAACTATCAATTAACACTATGCAGTACTTTCCATAAAGACCAGGACATGTGGCTTGATCTGAAAAGGTGGTTTCTGATCTCATGTTTTTTTTGCCTTACTGACATACATGAAATTCACTTTTTGGAGCTGGAAAGCCTATGCTCTTGGATTCAGCTTCTTTCTGAGAACTTTCTTTACACTATCATAGCTTTCCCATCTTTCCAGTCAACAGACCTACTACTTCCTTCTGAAACATCTATAATCTCTTCTATCTAGTTCATGAAACCCAGGGATATTTCCCTCTGTTTTCTCTTTCAATTATTGAGGATTAAGGTTCTCTATAGGCACTTCCTGAGCAAAGCTGTGGCTTCACTGTCTTTCCAGATCCACCGACCTCTACTTTCTTCTCAAGATCTTATAATCTCTTCTATCTAGTTCCCAAGATTCATAGACAGTACTCTTTTCTGTGTCTTCTGTAAATGGCCACAGCATCCCCACTCTCTTTCAAAACCAAGACACTGAGAAGAATGCTTCCAAAAGGGCTTGTGACTTTGGGTTGATTATATTACCAACCTTCTCAGGACTCAGGTGCAAAAAATAAAAATGAATAAAAGGAAAAATGCATGCATGTGTGGTGATAATAAATATATAGACATCATATTTCATAGAAATACAAAGAATACAAAAGAGTGAGTGCCTTGTTGTACAAGCCATTTAGAGAGTTACAAGCAGAAGGTGGTGTAGGGTTGTCTGTGGAGGACCACTAGGAGCTGAAAGATTATTTTAAATAAAGAAAACGTGTAGTGATGTACATAGAAGAATGGAGTTGCATCTGCTCACTTTCTATATTTCCGTTTGATACATAATAGGCAATAAATATTGGCTAAAGGAGAGGTGGGATTGTGAAACTATTTCTATAATGACAATAGTCTGAACTGACACTGAGTATAATATAATAGACAATGAATGAGTGTGGAACTGTGAAGCAGGAGGAGGATAGGGAGAAACACATCTAGGTTCAGGGGGTCACAGAACAGTGTAGCCACATAGGTCATCCTAAAATATTTGAACTTTATTTTGTGAATCACAAGGGACATTTAAGCTTGTTAAATCAATGTGTGACATTGCCAGAACAGAATATACTCTGGCGAAGGGAGTGGCAAAATCAAATTTGGTATCGATTACCTTGATGGTCTGTAAGAAAAGAATAAAGTAGTTGGGCTTTTGAGGAAAATGATTCTGGTTTCTTTACAAAAGGACAATTGACTTTTCTACCAGTCAGAACACAGATAAATATCAAAAGTTGCATAATTCAATGGATCTGGGTTTCCACTGCATTCCTTAGAATCACAGAGGCAGAAGTCAAATCCTAGGAGGAGTTTTGCAAACACCACAGGTGCAAATCCTACTCAGGAATGAACCTACAGACTCAGTTAAGTTTGGAATTGGGTTGGAGCAAGTCAGTTGTCAGATGTGTGGGGGAGGGACATTTCAATGTTCTCATTTAATGCCAGAACTATATTTTTAAAGAGTAAATTTTTTTAAAAAATTGAGATCCTGTCTAGAATAAATGTTACTTTGTATGTGAAAATGAAACTTTAAGAGAAAAAATAAGATGCATAAGAGAAAAGTATCTCTGCTGTAGTCTATATTTGCTACAAGTCTTGATTTACTGTTTTAATAGAGAATAAATAATAAATAAGTAGTAAATGTGATTTAAAAATTCCACTTTTTGTAATATTTTAGACTACATGATTTAAACATTATTGAGTTCTTTACAGAAAATGACTTTTCTAGGACATGGTGGTGCCTTGCTCATTTTCAAAATGGTCAGAAAGTATGACCATATAAAACAGAAGCATCAGTCAAGGTGTGATAATACAAGTAGAAAACCATGAGCATACTTGTTTTATTTAGATATTTACTAATAAAACAAATAGTTGGGAGGTGGGGATAAGTGGACATGGCTAGTGACGGCTAACACATAAGCCAGAAATATAAATTCAGATTGTCCTGGCTCTACAACTCAATTCTTTCTGTTGTGTTCTAGTCACAGGAGCCAAGAGTTGTTTTCTTATAGCTGAGCAGGTGGAAATATTCCACCTAGGTATTCAGAAGCATGATGTGATACTAGTGACTTGGGCTGAAGCAGTGATTGGTGAGGTATTGCAATATTCAAGTTATATGGAAGAAAATTATTTTTTTCATGTTTTAATGAACAGCCCAAGAACGTCAATAAAGAATAGAAACAAAAATGTAGAATAACACAGAAACACAAATTAATAGGAAAATAACCTCAATAATAATAATCACCAAAGTATTTTTAAACATTCTGGTCACAAGGCAAAAATTACATTTGAATAATTCTCAGAAGAAATCTAATATGCTATCTGACAGACAAAAATACTTAAATTTTAAGTGCATAAAAAGTTTGAAAGTAAAATAGTGTAAAAAATGATACTAGATAATTTTATTTTATTTTTTAATTTGTTTATTTCTTTACATTCCAGCCATTGCCCCCTTTCAGTCCATTCTCCCACAGTCCCTCTCCCTTTTCTCTGAGGGTGTGCTCCCCCCCCTTGGTCTCCTCCTTCCCTGGGGTCTCAAGTCTCTAGAAGATTAGGAACATATTTTCCCCCTGAGACAGACCACACAGCCCTCTGCTATGTATGTGCCTGAGGCCTCGGACCAGCCAACGTAGGCTGCCTGGTTGGTGGCTCGGTCTCTGAGAGCTCCCTGGAGTCCAGGTTAGTTGAGACTGCTGGTCTTCTTATGGGGTCACCCTCCTCTTCAGCTTCTTCAATCCTTCACATAATTCAACCATAGGGGCCCCCAACTTCAGTCCAATGGTTGGGTGTAAATATCTGTGTCTGTCTCAATCAGCTGCTGGTTGGGCCTCTCAGAGCACAGACATGCTAGCCTCCTCTCTGTAAGAACATCATAGCATCAGTAATAGTGTCAGGCCTTGGTATCCCCGTCCCCATAAGATGGATCCCAAGTCATTGAGCCACCTTTCCTTCAGTCTCTTCTCCATTTTTGTCCTTGCAGTTCTTTTAGATAGGAACAATTCTGGGTCAGAAATTTTAACTGTGGGTTGGTAACCCAGTCCCTCCATTTGAGGCCTTATCTAGTAGAAGTGGACTATTCAAGTCTCCTCTCTCCATTGTTGGGCATTTTTGCTAAGGTGACCCCCATTGAGCATTGAGAGTCTCTCACTTTCTAGTCTTTTCTACTTTCTAGAGGGACCCCCCACTTCTCACTTCACAATCTGCATATTTCCATTGATTCTCCTGGCCCTCTGGGCTTCAAGCCTGCCCCGCCCCACTCATACCTGATCCTGTTTTTTCTCCCACCCAGGTCCCTCCTTCCCTCTGCCTCCCATGATTATTTTCTTCCCCCTTCTGAATGGGATTGAAGCATTCTCACTTGGTTCTTTCTGTTTGCTAACCTTTTTACTGTCTGTGGGTTGTATGTTAGGTATTCTGTACTTTTTGGCTAATATCCACATATCAGTGAGTACATACCATGCCTGTCCTTTTGGGTCTGAGTTACCTCACTTAGGATGATAGTTTCTAGTTCCATCCATTTGCCTGAAAAATTTATAATGTCCTTGTTTTTAATAGCTGAAATAGCATACCATTGTATAAATGAAACACATTTTCTGTATCCATTCTTTGGTTGAGGGACATCTGGGTTGTTTCCAGCTTCTGGCTGCTACAAATAAGTCTGCTATGAATATAGTGGAACACTTGTCCTTATGGTATGGTGGGGCATCTATTGGGTATATGCCCAAGAGTGGTATAACTAAATCTTCAGGTAGAAATATTTCTAATTTTCTGAGAATTCTCCAGATTGATTTTGAGAGTGGTTGTACAAGTTTTCAATCCCAGCAACAATGTAAGAGTCTTCCTCTTCCTTTATATTCTCACCAGCATGTGCTGTCATTTGAGTTTTTGATCTTAGCCATTCTGATTGGTGTAAGGTTTGAAAGTAAAATAATGTAAAAAAAATACTAGGAAATTTAAAATAAAATAAAACTAAGGTATAAGTACCAGAAAATATGCTCTGAATTTGAATAAATTTAAAATGTGCTTAATATAACAACAAAGCATATAGTATGTATACAGACACTATGGCATCTAACACCAATATATGAAATGATCAGATATCTCTTAATTGTGCTAAGAAATAAAAAATTAATACAGTTATGGAGAAAATGAAAAGATCCAAGATTTCTAATAGTATGATAGACTACTCCCAAGTTAAATGAAATTAGAAAAGGTAATCAAAACATCACACAGTAGATTCTGTGGAGTGTGTGTGTGTGTGTAACACTATATATACATACATACATATTTGCTGAATAGGGTATAACACAAAATTATAAACATCCCCCCCCAATGATATATTTTAGAACATCGAATTAGGTGCTGGGTAGATACCCTCATTGGTTAAGAGCAGAGGTTGCTCTCCTATAAATCCCAAGTTTGGCTCCTTATAACCTCCTCTTCAGATAGCTCTCAACCACTTGTATCTCCAGTTTCATAGGATCCAATGCTCTCTTCTGACTTCCATGGACACACACACACACACACACACACACACACAATGAGCATGCATACAAGTAGATTAAAACTGAAACAAGCATTTTTAAAAAGCACAAAAAGAGTTTACTAGTCAGAAAATGAGGAAATCTGAGAATGGGAAAATTAATCTTCTCCAAGGATGAACCACTTAATTGATTATTCATTATCAAGTCACCATCCATGAAATGAAACACTAAATGTAATATTAAACAGATTGAACAAGTTGCTTTTATATATTTAGACATCTCTCTCTCTCTCTCTCTCTCTCTCTCTCTCTCTCTCTCTCTCTCTCTGTGTGTGTGTGTGTGTGTGTGTGTGTGTGTGTGTGTGTGTGTGTGAATAATTAAAGTAAAAGAGGCTTGGGAGGATCTTAAGTTTGAGGCCAGGCTAGGCTACATAGTGAGACCCAGTCTCAAAAAATCAAAACAAACAAATGAAGCAAGAACTCTTTAAGGTAGAGAGAGGGAGAGAGAGAGAGAGAGAGAGAGAGAGAGAGAGAGAGAGAGAGAGAGAGAGAGACATAATCACAGACAGAGTAAAATCGCCAACAGATAACCAACCTCAAAGGTAATGAAGAATCAAAAGTTCAACTCAAATTCATTTTATACTCATTTCATTTTATTTTCACAGAAGCAAAACATAGGCTTCCTGGCACTGTCAGATGCTCCTAAGATAATTATTTTACATCACTGTGATTATAACATTTTGGGGGAAACAAATTAATATCATTTGTCAAAACTGAACATTCTGACTTAAAATTTCTCTTCCTAGTTATGTTTCCCGGAACAATGCAAGCAAAGTTCCCGAGTTAGCTTCAGTCCTAAAGTGAAAAGGCAAAGCAAAACCTGAAAACAATACAAATACATATCAGAGAGTAAAAGTATGATATATAAAATATTTGTGTAACAGAAAAATATATGCCATTAAAATGCATGATCATGGATAAATCAAAATGTGCATAGAGGAATCAAATAAATTGTACCAAGAGCTACAGAGATAAAATATCAGAGCAGAAAACATACAGAAATATTATCATAGCTATTTAGTCAGTATTAATTTTATTGCTATGTTACAAAACTTCCCTTTAGAGTACATATATCCATTTGTGTTTATCAAGCATTATAGAGTCAAAACTCTGTTTTTTTCCATTTTTTATTGGCTATTTTATTTATTTTTATTTCAAATGTATTCCCCATTCCTGGTTTCCTCTCCAGAAACCCTCTATCCCATCCTCCCTCCCCTTGCTTCTGTGAGGGTGCTCAACCACACACCTTAAGACAGAGACCAGTAGTGTGGTTAAGTTTTAAAGTTCCTGACTTAACCCTTCAAACACAGGTGGATTGTGAGGGTTTCTCCATTCATTGCTTTTTAGGTAACAGTGAACTTCCGGCATTAGACACAGCTCCTCCAAACAGCAGTTGCTCATAGTGACATATCGTTTGCATCTGTGATAGCAGATGCTCTTAAAAGCAGCAGAGAAAGGGAGCAGGGGTAGGTGGAATCAGAAGCAAATGCTTATTCATATTCTGCTGCATGAAGCAGATCAACCAAAATTCTTTCAGATATGCTTAAGAATAACCCATCAGTCTGAAATTGAAATATCTGGGACCATTGAACTGTTATCTGTAGGAGCAGCCACCACAGGAGGTTTGATGTTGAAGAGACACGTAAGCCCAGATCACGTGGATAGAGTAGACCTTGAAAGGAAGCTTCAAGTTCTCATTCTTTTATTGGGTTGAACATAAGCTATCAATGAAATTGGCATCCCGTACTTTTGGCAACATCTGGGGCAGGAATGAAATGGGATTAGGAAGACCCATGTCTCTTAGCCAAACTCCTGAAAATGCATGGACATGCCTCCCCTGCTCCACATGGATGAATTGTATAGTTTCTTCACACTACATTCTGGCAATTAAACCTGGATTTTTACAGAGAAGAGTGAATAGTTTTATCATTTATAAAACAGCTTATCCATGTATCAGAAATACTGTAAAATATTACCCCTTAGTTCTTTTGTTGCTACAAATCATTGACATATACAGACATGAATATACAGACAGCTATATCCATATGTACATACAATTATGGATTTGGCCCATCATGCATTACTGTCTTCTTTATAAATTATAGTGTTATTCTTTTTTTTTTTTTTTTTTTTTTTTTTTTTTTTTTTTTTTGGTTTTTTTGAGACAGGGTTTCTCTGTGTAGTCCTGGCTGTCCTGGAACTCACTCTGTAGACCAGGCTGGCCTCGAACTCAGAAATCCACCTGCCTCTGCCTCCCAAGTGCTGGGATTAAAGGCGTGCGCCACCACCGCCCGGCGTATAGTGTTATTCTTAATTCTATTTATTTTCATTGCTGAAAACGAAATCTGTGAGTTTCCTTTAAAATATTTTCATCACTCGCAAGATTAATATAATTGTGGTCCTTGCTCTTCAAGTCTCTGATTAGCCTAATGAATCTTCTTAAAATATAATGCTCGTTACATTTCTTTTTTACTGAAGAACTTAACTTGGAGTCTGAATACTTATGCAAGCAAATTGAGCCTGTTACACTGTAATTTAAAGCTGTAGGTCATCTGGCTTCACTTTATCACAGCAAGCCAGCCTTTGCTTTTTCCCCATCAGACAGACCTCACTTTATCACAGCAAGTCAGCCTTTGCTTTTTCCCCATCAGACAGACCTCACTTTGAAATGTTGTTGTTACTTGAGGCCTAAGTCATTTGTAAACCAATATGTATATATATATATATATACATATATACATATATATATGGGTGTGTGTGGGTGTGTGTGGGTATGGGTGTGTATACATATATATAGTATTATAACATATATATTATATATCCTTTGTATTATAACATATATATATATATATATATATATATATACACACACACACACACATTATGTTTGAATTGGGATAATAATACATACCATGTTTTGCAAACTTCCAAATAATTTATCTTTATTATTATATTTATTCTTTGATGATGCCATACATGTATAAAATAAAAATATGACCTACCATAGTTTAAATGTAAAATTACATTTTATAAAGGCAGAATTGTCTTATGGTTGTGGTGCAGTTTTTCTGAAATTTTCATCCTCTTTTCATCTCACTTTAGGGAAAAAAGTAATGGCTTATTACTAGAGGGAAGAGCATAGGAATGATGCCTCACAGAGGGAGTAAATATAGCACATGGTGATGATATTTTTCCTAAGACAAGCCTGGCTATGAGCAAGGCAATGGGATGGAGAAAAACATGGAACGTCCTTTGTATTCAAGTCACTGTTGATGTCATGAGTCAAGAACAAAAGAGCTTTTAATAAGAATACACACTCTCTACAACTTCTCATAACTTCTTGCAAAAGTGGTACTTCTGTTCTCTAAATATTTACAAAATGAAATAAAATGATGAATTCCATCACAAGAAAAGGGGTAAGCAGTTGTGTATATAAGTGGAGACAGGATGCTTTGTTTGATTTTAAGACACACATTCCCCCTGACTGAATTTTAGCACTTTAATAACTGCTCTTTCTTCTAATGAAACAGTTCAATACTAAAATTTCCTTCCAGAGAGCCTACATGATAGCGGTAACAATTTTCTGTACTGTGTAGTGTGTGTGTGTTTTTAGACAGCATGTAGCAACCAAATAGAAAAGAAGTGTCTGACCTTTTAGCACGTGACTCCTGGAGTGAACTGAAATGAATTGGATATCTGTGAATGACTTCACTTAGAATAAGAACAGAATTGAGAACTAAGACCAACATTCACTCCAAAAGGACTGTAATGTTCAAATAGCTTACTGATTCTTTCTACTTCCCAGTGTGTCCACAGTGATCCAGTATTTCCTATTATGACATACAGCCAGCTGAGCACAGTTACAGCTTGCTGACTTTGACACCAAGCTGGGAGTGTTGGACTCTTCTAGATTGGTATCTGAATGGTTGCTCACAGAACCCCAGTGCATACAATGTCTCTGAATGGTTTGACTCAGATTCTTTAAATGTTTTCTCCCACAAACCCAAAGACAGACAGGATGCCTATATGTCTCTGAAAACATGGGTGTGAGGGCTATTCATTGTGAGACCAAGACTATAGAAACAGAGGCTGTGATTAGTGTGATCATTGGTTTCTTTTCCTAATATCCCATGTAGTATTTATACTCCATGTTTTAGGATCGTCAATGTATTTAACTATACACTTTCTCCACATTTTAAGAGCATCTATGATGCAGTACACCCTCTATGGCTTAGTGAATTCCCTGGAACAATTCTGCAAATATTTGATGGGGTCTTGAGGATCTTGGGTGCTCACACTAGCTCTCCATTATCAGCTCTGGCTTAATTTCTCCCACTGATTCTAAAAGTATGTCAAGTCATCTTTGCCTTGGTGTTCTAAAGGACTCCAGACTTCCCATGGCCAAATGTGCTCATCTTCCACCGCCTTGTCTTGCACTCTCATGGTGAGTGGCACCTTCCAGGCATTCAACTGCTGCTGAAAACTTGGGAGTTAGCCCAGTCGTCTCATTCTCTATCGGCCCCCACATCCCATCACCCACAGAGTCCTGTCACATATGCCTCCATCTGTTTTTCTCTCCCCTGACATTGCTTTAATTTAGCACTCTCTCCTCTCTTATCTGAATTACATTTATAGGGATCATTTAATCATCCTCTCTTCCCCTACTCCTCTCCACTAATACACTTATTTGTGACAGCTCTTTACCCTTTATATACTCCACTTCCCCAGCATGTCCAAACTTATTCCTGTACCATTAGCATCATATCCATTATCTCACAGATGCACTTTGCCAGTACCCCCATATGCCAAGGGCACCCACAGGGGTACTCATTTTCATGCTTTTGGAACTTGCACATGCATTCTATCCTTGGATGCCTTTCTTCCCTTCATTTTCTCTGTGGTCAATTAATATCAGTCCTTGATTTTAGTTTAAGAAAAAACTGGATGAAAACATTTTCCTCCTCTAGCAAAAGTTTCTGTAGTTTTTATGCTGCTTCTTATATAAGCTTTTGGTGGTGCATACTACTGGTTTTGAATGTATGTTGAATAATTAATTGAGGTCTAATAAGAAAAATTCAGGCTGCTGTTGTAGCTCATAGGATAAAAGCACTTTCACCAAAGTTGAAGGCCTGAGTTCAACTCCCAAGTTTCCCATGATGGAAGGAGAGAACCAATAAGCACAGTTCTCTTTTCACTTCTAGTTCAGTACCATGGCACACAATGCTCTCCAACACCAGCCATAATAGATGATAGATGATAGACAGACAGACAGACAGATATAATGAAAAATTAAATACTATTTCTCATCCAGTGTATGAGATGAATAGATTTGTATACATTTTTAGTATATCTTTCTAGTGTGATAAGTTATCTTTTGGTATATAATCATACTATGAGAATATATCTCTAAATTTACTTTAATTCTATATAAATATGTAACATTGCAGTGGCAGAGGGCTTGCCTACCATGTTTGAATCAGTGAATTCTGAAATCTGGCATTTTATTTTCAGAAAAAGTAATACTAACAATAGCATTTTACAAAAACATTCCGTGAGTGATCTTTCTATTTTGTTGAATTAGATGTGCCTCATCTGAGAGTATAGACACCCTACTGTGCTGCCAAGAGTGGAGAACTGACTCTAAATTATTCCTTTTATTTCCATTCTGAATTTAATAGTGGAGGTTAAACTCAATTTTTGAGTGCCTCAACACTGTGTCTAGTATATTATGGCTACTTAACAAAACCTTTTCTCTGGATCAGTGAGTTTATCAGAAAAATATTTGCTCACAGTTTTTATAGATATTGCTTTGGACACAATATTACCACAATCATAAAATAAAGAGATTTAGACACTGGTACTTTTGTAGTGCTACATATTACAGTGAACTGTGTAAAACTTACATTCAAAGAAATTAATAATAATGAAAGCCAAGAAAAAGATGGGTGTTAGTGATAGTCACCCTGTGTGTATATATATGTGTATATATATATATATATATATATATATATATATATATATATGGCATATGTATATACACATAAGATATATATATATATATGTATATATATATATATGGATGTAAAAATCATGTAGAGAATATTTGTAACATGTGTACACATGAATTATCAAAACAATTATTTAATTCATATATTCAACCTTTTTGAGCATTACCTCTATGCTTCACCACATAGACTCCTCAGTTCCTTGCCTTTGGACTCTTGCTGTTCACTCCACCAGAAGAGTATTTTGATGTTCATAGACCTCAATAGTTGCCATTTACTGAACTTTCAGATTTCTGTTTACCTAGACATTTCATTCCAGCAGTTGGGTTTGTTCTTGTCTTTAAATAGGCTCCTCCATTGCATGTAATCATCAGATCTTCTGAGGAGTATTCCTTGATTCATAGGGAAATAACCACCTCCACTTAAAATCAAAACAAAACAAAACAAAATAGACATATGTTGCTACTAAAACAAACAGGGCAAATATAAATTTTTAAATTCTTTTACTAGAGAGGAGAAAGAATATAGGAGGAGGTGAAGGTAATAATATCTACCATGTGAATTTGGGGAGCCAGAAATAAATAAGATTTATAATAAAATTCTAATTGTGTAACACTCATAATAAATATATACTACTAATCAAATAATTAAAAATGCAAAAAGAAAGGTGATAAAACCTAAGACAGAAGTGCATTGCTTTTGATAATGCATATTCCATGATGGGTAAGGAAGATATTCTTGTCAGAACGACCTAAGACAGGCTCAGTCTTATTAATGAAATAAAAAATGGGGAGAAGTGGGGAGCCTTTAGGACTGCTTGGCAAGAAGCTGACATGGGCCAAGGACAAGGAAATGGGCTGCTTTACAGGAATATGACTTTGGCCAAGGACCAGGAAGTAGGCTTCAAGGAGGAATCTGACATTAGACTAGAACAAAGAAGTAATTTCAGGTAGAAATCTAAATCGTAGGCTACAACAAAGAAGTAATCTCAGGCAGGAATCTAAATATTAGGCTAGAACAAAGAAGTAATTTCAGACAGGAATCTAAATTTTAGGCTAGACCAAGGAAGTAGGCTTCAGACATGAAAATGACCTTGGGCTAGGATAGGGAAGTAGACTCAGATAATTTGGTGATCTGAGAAGCCTTTAGAAACAGTGATCACGGGAGTGTTTGTGTAACTGTGTTTAATGTTTTGCTTTTATCTTTGACTATTTGTGTTTATTGTATTGCTTATTCCTTGACTATTTGCATTTATTGTATTGATAGACCCTCAACCTAAAACTGACCTTAATACATGCATTTAATCAAAATGGTATAAAAGCATAAAGCAAGATGGGGTATAGGATAGGGGGTTCTAGGGAGGTGAATCGGAAAAGAGGATGACATCTATATTGTAAATAAATACTATATCCAATAAAAAAATCAAAACTCAGAAAAAAGATTAAATAAAAGATTAAAATAGGCATCACTGAGAAAGCAGCATCAGAGACAATCAGAGACATCAGAGCAAAGCAGAGAGAAAACCAGCTCTATTAAAGACTTCATGGAATACCAACAATATTGGAGTATGTCCTTTCTGGAGTGTCAATAGTATCCTGAGTGAATCAGCAGCAGGCTGTCTAAAAAAGCCTTACCTTGGGTATGGTATGGTCCTAGATACATACCAGTGTGACTTTTTTAGATCATTATGGTCCTGTGATCATTATAAACAGCAAATTTCCAACAGAGAGATTTAGAGATTTAGAGTTACTCTGCAATTTTATAAAAATAAAAGGAGAGTTGCTTTTAAACTTCTAAAATGTAACTTTTAGAATATATGTTGATAAAACCTTTTCCAAAGAGAAATAAATAAAACAGGTAAGTATTGCCATAGCAAAGGATTACTTCATTTTCCTTTTGCAGGCTTTGTTTTCTCTTTGTGTCTTTGGTATGTATGCATGCATGAGTGCATTCATGACCACATACATATGCTCACACATGTATGTGCAGGTACACAAGTACTTGTGAGTATGTGGTTCATATGAAGGCTGGACAATGACCTCTATGGGATTCCTCAATCAATTTCGGACTTATATATTGAAACACAATCTCTCAATCAGAAACAGAAGCATCTCTGATACCGCTAGTCTAACTAGATAGACTCCTGTGTTTCTGCCTTCTGGGCACTGGAATTATAGTCTGGCCTCCATGCCTGCCTAGCATTTACGTGGGTTATCAGAAACTCTGGTCAAGTCCTCATACCTGTGGCAAACACTTTAACTGCTGATATATTTCCCTAGCAGAGGTGAACACTACTTTTGTAATAAATACTAAATAAATAAATGAGTAAATAAATAAATAATGCGATTTTTTTCTTTTACTACTTATAGGCAATATTAGTTTAGAGAAGGCATATATAACTGTGACATCATTCCTAATACAGACACACACACACAGAGACAGAGAGAGACAGAGAGAGAGAGAGAGAGAGAGAGAGAGAGAGAGAGAGAGAGATAGCACTTAAAGTGAAGATACTTTTCTGCTTTTCTCGTCTCTTTGATGAGGTACAATAGTTTAGCAGTGCCTGGATTTTTCTGAACCCCAGTCTCTTTATAACTCTATCAGATTCTCTACATCACATATTAAACCCATGCCAGGAATCATGGAAAAAGTAAGACATGGAAAAGACCTGAATGGAGAGTTGAATGGAGAGTTGAAAAAACATTAGTTGAAGTCCACTTGCTCACTATTGATTCTTTGTGGCCTAAAACAAGTTAAGCATCTCCCTTGCTCTCATTTTCCTTCCTGTGAAGTAGAAGAGTTGGTTGAATGGTTAATTGAGAGCCTTCCAGGCTATCCTATGGTTAATTGGGAGCCTTCCAGGCTCTCCTATTTGATGATTCTCTCTATGGAGTTGCTCTGAGAAATGCTCATAGCCCTGTATTGTTCTTAAGTATCTTTGCAAGTGACTCAGAGTTTGTCAGCTGGGAACATGAAAATGATCCATTATCATAAACCAACATTTTCACAAAGAAAAAAAGATACTAAAAGAATAATGCCCAGATTCATGAGTATCTTTTCCTTCCTACAGCATCTGGCTTTTCTTCTGTTGACACAAATTTCGTTTTGTGTTAACAATCCTGTTTGATCCAAGGATATGTTTATAGTTTCATTCACATGTTTTAAATAAATCAGAATAATTTTGAAGAAGAATATCTTGAGTGGCTTTTCTATTCATTGTTATTTGAAGTATAACATGTATAGATAGATGTATGCATTCTTCATTCTGTGGTGCATCCATCACTGTGGTTCCCGATCTTACAATCAAAAAGGATTGATGGAATGATTAATAAAAATTGGTCATCTTTGTACCACCATAAATGATGTTTAATGTTTTTCTGATATCATTTAATTCAATTTTATATATGTATTACATATTTACAACTATAATCACTTATTGTTAAATAGATTAGTAAAAAAATTAATAGTCTAATACTACTTAAAATTGAAAAGAAATTATATGACTCATAGATTGTCTTATAGACCTATCTATCACTTATTGTGTTAGCTTCTTTTTTTTCTATATCTATGATAAAACATCTTAATAGAAACAACCTAAGAAAGAAAGGTTTTATTTGGCTTGCAGTTCCAAAGGGATATATTCTACTATAGTGGTGGAGACATGACAACAGGCAGAAATGGCATGGTGGCAGAAACAGAAGACTTGCTGTTCACACTGCATCAACAGACTTGATCCATAAAATACAGCTCTAAGAAATAGCCTAGGCAGAGAACGATCAATATTTTATACTTTTTGCATGTTGAGGGATGATAGACTATTGTCTGGGAAATAGATTATTGTCTGAGAAATTTAAGACAAATGGCCTTTAAATGCTGTTCTGAGCTGTGGGACCTTAGAATGGGAAATTTGGTTCAGTTCTACTGGTCATAGCAAGGCTTGTTGGATCTCACATGAGGTTCAGGGGTCCAGTGAATTATAGCTGAGATAGCTGCTCTCCGTTCCCCGTGGTGCCTTCTTTTGTAGCAGACTAGCACTCAGTTGTTTCCATGGTTCTTATGAAGGAGATCCGTTTTGTGATATAGCTGCAAAATGCTAGCATATCACTTCAGCTTCATTTCTTTGGGTAAACAACTTGAAAAGCATAACAATAAGCTATATAAATAATAGGGCTTGATCTCATGAGAGAAACATGAGAACTTTTGTAATGCATCATGAACAGAGCCAAGCATCTCCTTGCTTTCCATGCGCCTGTCTTCACAGTGTTGTCTTTGTGCCCAGTAATAATGTAGACCTGGGCTATTTGGAGTGTTCACAAATGTGTGTGTGGCCTCATCTCACTATTAACAGAAGTGTTAACTGCTCTCTAATTTTAGCACGTATCTTTTAAATGTCAAAAGACAGATTTTCTTCCAACCCCCTTGCCTAGTCTTCAAGCTTTGAGTCACAAGAATAACTTTACTCTATGAAGACTTTGCCAGGAACGAATAGAATAAAAAGCAGAGGAAAATTTGACAACTTAATTTTGACACTTTCCTAGGCCGGTATGTATCTAGCAAAGTAGGCAGTGAAATATATTTTCTAAATTGAGATAATCGAGAAAAGTAGAAAGGAGGAAAGTTGCCCTTAGAGACAAGAATAGTAGAAACCCAGGCACTGCCTGCTGTAGGGTCCAAGAAAGATATGGGCATTAAAAGTGGGCTGGAGTGGATAGCTGATCTTACACAAAATCGGAATCAGCATCCTTGTATCTACTGTGTATTCTGTGGTACCTACCATGTGTCAGATACTGAATTTTTGATCACTTGCGCATCTTCCAAAAACGCTTACACTTTAGACAGGATAGATAGACTGGAGGAAAAATGTCTACAATTAGGTGAGAGCAGAATTAAGTCAAATGTGTTCCAAGCACCATAGGTGAACACAGGGGTACCCTACCAGACCTCTGGAAGGAAAACAGGATCTAACTAACATTCAAGCTCAGTGTTGCACAAGAAAAATCACATTTAAAAAAATAGGAAGAGAGCAACATATTCAATGGTATGAAATGAAACAAAGATGCCTGAGCTGAGAGACAAATTATTGGTATATTTGGAGAGTGGAAAGCTATTCTCCTTACAGAATAATCCATGTGCCATTGCACAAAATTCATCTGTGTTCAGCTATGTACATATTATGAAGTTCTTAATTAATGTTTAGTCATTATTCGTAGCCTTGTTCTACCATTTATGCAAATATTCATTCATCTGCCCAACACCCACCTTCCCCACGATGTGTTAAGAACAGGAAAGTGAACACAGCTGTTTACACTGCTGACAGCTGACAGCAAACCAAAATAGCGTAGCTTAACTACAGTAAGAGTTCATTTCTCTCCCATAGCAAAGCCCAGCTGCTCGATCTCAGGCTCTAGGACTTCAGAGGGTTAGTTACCGAGTTCTCTCATCTTGCTCTTCTAGCACAGATGGCCAGAGTCTCAGTCAACATTACAGGACACAAAAGCACTGAGGAAGTGTGCATTGTATCTTAAGGAGAATGGGCTGAAAACTGACACAGCATATTTCTGTTCATATTGTTTCACTAAGCTTACCATATAGCAACATGGAAATCTGAGGAAATATAGCTTATTTTTGGTAACAGTAATGGGCAATAAAATTTATGCGATAGCAGCAATTAAAGACAAGAAGGAGTAAAAAGGAGACATAAGGTAAGTGACTAAGTTTTAATACTACAATATACTTATAAGTTCTTTGCAATCCTCATTAAACAGCAGGGAACTTAAAATGGGGAGAACCTGTTCTACACCACATGGGATTATGGATGGCGCTGTATTAGCAGTTCTCTCAAGTGTATTTGTATCCTTCCTAACATTGTCTGAGTTCTATCATAGGTGAAATTTTGTTTTACCTTTTTGAGTTTTCCCAGGTTGATGAGAAACTTAGCTTGATGTGTAGTCAAGACTGACTTGGAACTCATAATTACTTTGGTTCCATCTCCATGGTTTCCATGTTTGCATCACCACACTGAGTATGATTTAAAAAGAAATTTCTTGTTGTATCTTTATATACACACAATTTGGGATCCTATTAACATACAAAAAAGGAAATCAGGCAGTATGGCCCAATCCAGGTCATTTGGTACATTTTATGCAATATGAGTATTAAGAAGCTGTGTGTATTATTGAAGTGCTGACTTCAGTAGGATTGAATTCCAAATTAGAGATTCAGGAACATTCTATTATCAGGTATGTCACACCTAACAGATATACTAGGTACATGAGAAAATACATCAGACTGAATGATTCTGTGCACACTCTAACAATGATGTCAAGCTCATAAAATACATATAAATTCAGCAACTGGCTTATTTACATCAATTAATTGACTCAATTAACATTTATGGTGTTCTCTTCAAACGCTTGCATGAGGTTGATTGCTGGGGAATTATGAAAATGGCTAAATAATAGCCTCTACTGCTAAAAAGCTCATAGTATATTAGACAAACATAAAATTTGATTGTTTGAAAAGTGCTAGATGACAGTAAGAAAGTACAAAACTGTGTTATTCAATCTAGTAATGAGAAAGGCAATTAGAAGAGTTAATACTTGATCTCATCCTTAAAATATGAAAAAGGATCCACCAAGGACTTGTCAAACACATCAATGGTTTCTTTAATCCCAATCAGCACTTTATTTGTCTCAATTCTAATTCATTAACGTAGCTTCTCTTCAACCACCCCTCACCCGCATCCAATAACATATGCAACCATTGATGAGCACTGCAGTAATGCACTTTGTAGTGTTTGCTCACTACCTGGGCAAACAAACATACACACAGTAGTAATGCACTTTGTGGTGCATAATGCTCTTTGTAGGGTGTTTGCTCATTGCTTGGGCTACTTTGAGATTTTATACATACAGTGGTAATCTCTCTGCTCATTATGCTTTGGGTCATAATTGCCCATCAACCTGCTATTCCATACACGTCCTCATGCCCTCCTTCGGCTCTACCTGTTTGTCCTTTCAATTACACTGTGTGGCTAAGTCAAAAGCTACCACTTGTACCCTGCAGTGCCTTTTCCTTCTCTCATTTTCCTAGGCGAAATCTTTTCTTTTTTTTCAGTTATAGTAAGCATGCCACTGGAAACGTGACGCCGATGTGCTCCCCGCACCAGCAAGTATTTTCTGTGTTTCTCAGCAATAAGTGGTTATGTGCTTGAGGCTCCGAGCAACATCTGAGTTCCCAGCAGCTGTGTTTTTCATTGTCCTCATTTTGTATAATTAAGAAAAACAGGAAGCCAATCACTTAAGTAAAGCTGACCCTCTTCATTCTGCAGACCGGAGCGAGGAGTGCATCGGGATTTTTATAGCACAGTTGACAAAGTTTACCCTGCAATCCACTTGAAAGCAGAACAAGGTTAGAGGAACTGGGAAGGCATGGTGGCCTTCCTCTCGAGTGCAAGCAGCTGTGCTGTTCTGAAACCACGCAGTCCAGTTTTGACATACTGCTCCTATATAAGCAGTTATCGATAGGGTCTGTCCTGCGACGATAGAGGATTTCCTCTCACATTCTGTGTACCAACTCAAATCTTGGGAGAAGTAGGCATCTTAATTTACATTTTTAATTAGCTCTGCAGCCAACTTTTTGCCAACAGACTCTTCCCTTTTATCTCTTAGACAAAGTTACAATTCAAGGTACCAGGTGTGAATGAGTGTGGTGTGTGTATGAGTGTGTGTGTGTGTGTGTGTGTGTGTGTGTGTTTGTCTGCACATGTGTGTTTAGGAGAAAGAGGAGGAAGAGAATTTGAATTACCATTCAAAAGAAATACAAACATTTTTTAAACTCAGATTACATACAGACACATAGGAGTAGTTTCTGAGGAAACTCAAGGCTTTTATTTGATTTTACTAAAAGTCAAACTAATAGTTTTTTCTGAAAGAATGTTCTTCCATTTCTGCTTGAGTTTTATTTTCTTAGATTCAAGAGAATGACAGTTGCTTTTTTTATATATAAAATTTAGTCTATAAACAGTGGTTATATTAGTAATCAGCAGTGCCCAGTTCAGTTATTAAATATTTACTGAATGGGTCACATTTGCTTATCATTATGGCTAATCTAGGTGATATAGAGATATTAAAAAGATAGACTTTACCTTATTCTGCATATAGTGTGATTAATAGATAGGCCTCAAAGCATTTATTTGCTTATAAGGGCAGTCAGCATGAGGATGATGTAAGGTGACCCACGGTGCAATATCACATGATCTGGGTAGTCTTCTCATAAACACCCATTGGGATCAGACCTATACACCACTTGAATATGAGTTTTGGCATCAAAGCCTATCAAGGGGCCCTCTGAAATAACCTTGACTGCATACTGATTCTTTAATTTAACACACACAGTGCAGACTTTGCTTTAGCTTTTGTGATCAGCTTCCAGGACTCAGACATCTTCTTCAGGGACATACATAGTGCTCTGTGTGCCTGAACGATTTAGAAAAAAATTTTTAACACAATATTGTATTCTAATTTTGTTGTCTGAAGCTCTTCGAGCTAGGATTACTTCTATTCCTTGTTACAGATGAAAATCACCTCAATGAACTCTAATAATCCTTCCGGTGTGGTGCAGCAAATAGCTATGTATTTAAACCCAAATAGTTTAAATACATAAATAGTTTAAATTCAAAGTAGTCTTATTGTTTACCACTCCACTACATTTGACTTTAGCTAAGAGAAGCACATGATGAATATTTTGAGTTCAGGATACCAACTGAGCACTATTTCATGTGTTACAAGCTGTTCTTGCCAGCTTTGTACCTAAACCACCCAGCTACAGTTTCTTCTGTTAGTTCTTTCTCAAAAAAATGAAAATACTTGTGCTTTACAGTTTGAGGATTAGAGTAAGTGTTCTGAAAAAGAGCAATGAATGCATTGAGGAATATTGTGTAATCCAACATAACATGATGGTGGGTGTAAGAAAATAGGAAATACATCTTAGGTTCTTTAAAAAGACAGAACAATGTTTTCATGTTTTACACAAAGTCATATGGACTAGATTATATTAGAGAAAATTCAGTGTTTATAGTCATAGTATTGAAATGTGGAATGCTCTCTCTAGGCTGGGTAGAAACTACACACAAACCTAGAAATAATAAGTAATGACTAGCTGGTGGGTTACTATAGTTCATGTAGGTGATATCAGGTGGCTCTGTCAGATACCACTGCTATTTGAGAGAAAAAAGGTGTTGATTCATAACCTTAAGAGGGACTCTAGATAATACTTTGTCCACACCATTCACAGTTATGGAAAATATGACACCCATAGACATGAATCAATATCACTCTATGAGAGGAGCTTCTTATAAAAAAAATCTATTTATCTATTAATCACACTATATGCAGAATAAGACACAGAGGCACCATTGAAGAAATATATAAAGCAAAAGAATACTTTATGCATTTTGAAGAGTGCTCTGTCTTACTATTCTTTTTCAACCCACCCCCTTCTTTCCAGTTTACTCCAATAAAGGAACAATCGGCTCTTAATTGGGACCTCTTGGGTGGTTGCAAATCTTTCTTCTGGGGCATTTGCTCTGTCTTCAAACAGTTTATAGAAAGAAGTTCTGCAGATACATTGGTCCAGATCCCGATAGGTCATTGCTGATGGTGACTTTATCTAGCTTTTAAAATCAAAAGATCTCAACTTTTTTTTTCTTAATGGCGTATATAAAGTATTGACTCATCTTTTCATGCATTCAAGTTATTATAACATCCCTCAAAATATTCCAGAGAAGAGAACATGGGAACCACCCATTAATGTCACCACATGTGTAGGCTCCACTACAATAGTTCTAACCTACATCAAATAGGCCATGTGTTCTTGTAACTGCGTTAAATGCAGCATAGCACAGCATCGTCCTTCTGCTCCTCAAAAGCAAACATACCAGCCGCGAGTAAAATCACATGCTGTCGTCTCTTCAATATATTCAATTTCATTTTTAAGTTTTTATTTGAAATCATTTATGATTAATAATAGTATCTGTAATGTTCCTAACAAGAGAGGGTGGTAAAGCAGACAGCTACTGTTATATCCTATTTTTCTAAATAAGAATTTGGGGATGAGGAAATCTCTACCAAAATAGGTATAGTACTTTTCCCTGGTCACACCACATTTTGCAGTCAGGGGCAGGACTGAGATAGAAATTGTACTGTATCTACTATTGTCTCGATTTATCTTTCTAATAAGCTTTCTAAAAGTAAGAGCCAACTGTGCAGAAGTTGAATAAGAGTAAGAATAAGACTGGCTTGATGCTATGCACTTTGCATGCTACAATTTGAGACACACGTAGCATCTCCAGCAGCAGGGCCACCTTGCCTTATGATCTGAAGCATTATGACCTTTGCAGCAAGCTCTCAGTACTGCTCTTTGCAACCAGAATGGCAAGTTCTGGAGAAAAACCATGATTTCTTCCAACTCACGGGATTGTTGTCTAAATGTCATTCAGTCTTTGCTTCTCACTAATTATGTTGGAAAGAGGCCCCCAAAATGTCAGTGGTTTTCTGAAAAAAAAAAAAAGAAAGAAAAAGTCAACATTTATGGTGCACATCTGAAAACCATAAATCACATGGATCATTTGTTCAAGTTGCCATCATCCTTCAGTATTGAAGACAACTCAGCATCAGATGTGCCTTGAAAAGCTGACAAACACCAGCTGGATGCTCCCTCCCTTTGCTGATTGAAGACAGAGTCTGCTAGTCACTATGTGCTAGGAATGCAACATGATCTGAGTTAGTTTTCACACAGGTGTCATACAAGACACACTTAAGGTAAATTACAGCTTATAGGTGACCAAATTTGAATAACTAAGAATTAATTTGTGTACATGTATACTATACATGAAACACACAAACTATCATTGTTCCTTGGAGGAATGTCAAAAACATGAAAAATTTGCAGTCAAAATTTAGTGTAAGATAGGGCGTATGTAGTTTGTAGATTCTCATTTAATAAGTGACACATACCCTATCCTAAGACGTGGTATAAGTATACTATTGTGAGCATCAAGTGACAGGGAATGTTCTCAGAAGGTTGTATGTAGACTTGGAGATAGCTCTGGACTATTCCTCTGAAACCAAGTACGTTGTCTAAAATCAAGAAGGTACATGATTTTTTTTCTCCTTGTCATTTTACACATCCTAGTGGTTTAAAGGTTACTATTATCAGGAGATCTAGGGAGCTGTGAGAAAAACTGGCATTATTTAGAAGTTAGGGAACCAGTATATAGCAATTGCTCAGCCTATGGCAGCCATCATGCCTAAAGCAGGTCCTTTGGCAGCTGGAAGATCAAAAGAAAGGATATGTCATTGATTCTTTCGATAACTCTTGAATTTGCATCTTTACTAATGTGTGTTTTCTACTATGATAAGAGTAAAGACAGAAACAATAGTACACACCTTAATTATCCACGTATGTTCTATTCATTTGAAACCCAGATATTCCTTATTTGACACTCATAAATATCCATCAACACAGGAAAGAACACAAGTCCAATTTACCAATTTGTAAATCTGCAAATTGGTATGTATTGTGAATCAGGTGTATGTTCTCATGAATAACGCTTTAATGAATAATTTATCTTTCAAATATTTCCTGAGCATTTCAGGTGAAACGGTACCCATGTTTCTAGTATATATTGCCTTCTTGTTGTAGAATGTAAGAGCAATTTTTATTTTCTTCGTTGATGATGTAGTAAATATTTATTGAGGATCTATAAATGCCAAGCACTGAACTCCTAGAATCAGTGACTATAAAGAAATAAAACACAGAATATAGTCTACTTCTTCAAGAAGATCCCAGTTCAGGGAACTGGGAAATAACAAATAGATCAATTCCCTTTCAAATTATTAAAATTTAAGCCAGATCTTTGAAACACTTGGAAGAGGCCGTCATAAAAAAGTTTCAGAAATAAGGTGACATTTGGCCCATGACTTATAATATAGACTGCAACAATGACAACTGTCAGGCTACAATCAACCAATTGATATGTGCAGTGGCATATGCCACCATGGAGTCCTGAGGAGCAAGAGTCCTCCTTTATGATAGGATACCAAGAGAGTATCATAAGAGAGATATAAAATATGAAATTATACGAAAAGACCTCATGCCAATAGAATAGACACCCATAGAAGCAGCTGTCATGTTTATTATCACCTGGACCTATTAAGCCATATGATTCATATTGAGCCTTACTACTTATTGCTAATGTACACCAAATGCAGTGTATGCTTTCTTCAAGTAACCTGTTGTTTTAGCAGTGTAATTATGTACACTTAGGCATTTAATATCTGCCCACCCAACCAGATTACCAAGTCCATGAAAGAAGGGAGAAATAATCTTTTTGGTTAATGTAGCCAAGGACAGAACTCATCATCTGTACCTAGCAAACCATTGTTGGGGGTTATGATCACTGGACAATAATGAGTGATGATGGATCATTGCCAAAGCACAGCATCAGTCCTGTTGGGAACATGTGAGTACTCCAGTTCCTGAACATTATTTGTTCTCTTTGACAGCAAAGTCAGTAACCTAGACCTCCTGAAATAATACCCTCTCCCCTCAAAGTCAAGTTCAGTAACCTTCCCCGTCTTCTTGCCTCAGTAAATCTTCTATTTTTTCCTGTACATAAATTAGCTTCAAGGATGCAACCTGTGCATGGCTACATAAACTGGTACCATGGTGTTAATCGTTCTTCATCTGGATCATTGGACACACAGTACAGATACATTCATTTCATTTTGTCTAGGAATGGGAGATGCACAGTCTCACGGGTCTCCTCCCTTCTTTCTAGAGAGCGGCCACCTCTCCTGGAAAGTTGTTAGAGGAGTCCTGTCAGATCCCCCTGAGACTTCATTACTTCCCAAGGCCCTGACGAAGCATTCATCTGAATAAAATTAAGTTCTACTTCTTCCAATTAACAGCAGATGATGAAAGTGCCTGCCAGTTCTGTTGCCTTTCAGCTGGGTGTTTTGCTCTTGCTTGGTCATTTGTAAAATGTGAACCATCCTAATGGGGACCTAGTTAGTCATTGGATTAATGAGTTTCAGCTGAATTAATAGTGCCTAGCACACTGTGAGCATTCAATAATAGTCACAAGCAATTTAGATGCCGACTTAAGTTGCCCCATTGAAGAACATTGGCTGAAATCAATATTGTGTAGCTTTCCTACTGCATTTGACTTAAAGAAAAAGATGCCTCCTGTGGATTTGGAGATCAGATTATATGTAGTCCTGTAGCTGATGGTCTCTGAGTCTTAAAAAGAATTTTCAAAGGGTGTTGAGACTACTTTTTCCCTATGAGTTTCCCTTAATTATACAAAATGTATAAGTCCAAGGTGATAAATCTTTTGGAGCGAGGCTCTTCTTTCTACAAGTTTAGGTATGTGGATATCTACTTTTATCTCTCTTTATCAGTGCGTAGTTCTCCATCAATGTGATGGTTAAAAGTGAGTAGAGAAAGTCTGTCACAAGCAGCTTGTTAGGGCTCAGCCCATACCCTTGTTCCAGACAGGTACTCAATAACTGTAATTTAATTAATTTAAAATTAAAATAGAATTTGAAAGCTTACAAACGCTAACCAAAAGTGTCAATGAAAGGCAAAACAAAAAAAAATTCCGATCAGCAAAGACTTACATTGCAGAACTTAGGAGGTGCGGTTTGTGCTTTGATTACAGTAAAGCATATGGTGCCCTGTGCCTTATGACATATATTTGCATTTTTGAAAGCTTTTAATTACAAGGACTTGCAGTTCCACTGAGATCCCCATAGCTCTAGAATGAAGTTTAAAAAACAAATCAATATTACATGTTTGTTAAATTATAACCTTGGTTGGAAATCAATATATGCTTGCTGAGAGAACTATTTGAGTACTCCACTGAATTGTGGCAATTCTTGCCGAAGGCTAAGTCTGATTATTTATTTAAGCATAGCCATTAAGTGAACTACTTCATTATATCTGTATATTATAATGACTCTTGTACACATACATATCAGCGACACTAGTTCCCAAGCTAGGCCATCTCCAGCTTCCTTAGGCTTCTTCTTCACTACTCTAGGGTAGTAGCATCACCTCCTATCTCTTCTTAACACCAAACTTTATTTTTAGTTACTTTTAAATGATTTGGCTATAATAATAATAAGAAGAAAAAGTACACGTTTTATAATATAAGTACTTGATTAATTACTACATATATTGTTCCAAATTAATTTGCCTTCTCACCAAATAGATAGTAGATTCTATTCTACAGGCACTAGAACCCAGCCAAAGAAAACTCTCTTCTGACTACCTGTTGGTCAGTAGAAACCATTTGAAAAGAGACAGATTAAAAAGGTTAAAAAAAAATCTTTGCTGGAACTCGGCAGTTCATTTGGTGTTTGAAAACATGTTGGCATGTTGGGAGCCGGGACTTAGAAAAGCCTTTGTATGGACTGTAGCAAAGCCATAGATTTAAGTTTGCAAGTCAGGCAAACAGAGCAGAAGTTCAGTCAGTGGTCTTCAGCAAGTCATGGAAGTATGAAAATCAAAGTATATCAACTGGAGAGAAATTAAGCACAACTGGGCCATATCCTAGGTAGTGAAAAGTAGAAGAAATCAGTGGGGTAGGCGTGGTGTGTGCTTGGAGTAAAGGAGAAATAAACGGAATATCTGGGGGTCCAGAGTCAAGGCAGTATGAAGAAGGCCCTGAACGTGTGGACAAGGCATCCGCTATGTATGCTGGAAATAAGGAGCAAAGAAACGAGGATGCAAGCGAATCGCTGACGACTCCAAAGGTCAACAAAGGGGTGGGAGGGAGGAGATAGAACTTTATTTTCCTGTAGAAGACAGATAGAGGTGGATGGGTATTATACAGAGAGATTAAAATTTGTAAGAAAGAAGCATATGTGCCGCATCCATAAACAATCTATTGACTATAGCCTTTTCAGCTAAGTCCAGTGCATTTAGAGGTGTAATTTTTATTTGAACGTGCTTCGCTCGCCACCTTGTGGCCAAACGCAGATCCTGCACACAGAAGAACTAAAAGGGGAAGCGAAACCAAACCTCAAAGCAATTAGTGAAATATTTGTTTATCACAAATATTTGAGACAAAGAATTAACAAGAATCTCACTCCTAGAATAAATACCAATAATTACTAAGATAAACCCCAAACTATTTTTGATATAAGCTCCCTCAAAGCTCATATATTTCGCATGTTGATTTGTTTTAATCTTTATATTATAATCTTTATATTACATAATCTTCTTATAGGTTACAGTTATTTTCCTGGATGACTCCAGTTTTTTAAATTTTTCATTTATTAGTGGATTGGGCCTATGATGTGTGAGTGCAGCCGGACGGGAGCATGACGTGGTGCAAGCGTGGAGGTCAGAGAACAACTTTCCCCAGAGTTCTCTCCATCATGGGATCTTGTGACCAACACAGGCATCCAGGTTTTTATAAAAGGAGATTTTACCCTATTTTCAACTCACTGGTCTGATAATAGCGAATTTTACTGAGAGTATGAAGTAACCACAGCTCTCATACATTACAACAGAACACAATGCCTCAGCCGATGTACAGCTACATCACAGAAATTTGATTGTCAGAATTCCATTCTCTGACATATGCCTAAAGAGTCTTGTATACGTGCACCAAGAAACACATGCAGGAGCATTGCAGAAGCTTTTGTAAACTTTTGTTACTCCTGAGGAGGATTCATAGAAATAGTAAACTGTATAATGAAATCTTGTACAATTTTTGAAAGAAATTAACTAGGCTTACACATATCAACATAAGTGAACTCTGTAACATTGTGTGATACTATGAAATGTAACTACAACAATACTCCTTATGTAAAATCTGGAACAAGACAGAACTTGAGTCTATTTAGATATACTCACAAACATGAATTTTAAAAATCTATATTAGTCAAGGTTCAGAGAAACATCTATCTCTCTGTCTATCTATGTAATCTATTATCTCTCTGTGTACTGTATTTTTATTATACACACACACACACACATACACACACACACATACACACATATATATGGTGGCTAGTTTTATGTCAGCTTGACTCAAGCTAGAGTCATTTTGAAAGAGAAAATCTCAATTGAGTAAAAGGCCTCCACCAGACTGGCTCGTCAGAAAGCTCATGATTTTTTTTAAGTAGCGATAGATGTGTGAGTGAGTGTCCACCCAGTGATGAAAGTGCTACACCTAGGCTGTTGGTCTTGGGTACTAGTAGAAAGTACATTTAGCAAGCCGTAAAGAGCAAGCCAGTAAGCAGCAACCCTTTGTGGCCTCTGCATTAGCTCCTGTCTCCAGGTCCCTGTCATATTGCCTGACTTTCTTTGATGATGGGCTGTTAGGTGGAAGTGTAAGCTGTAGCAAAGCAATACTGTCTACCATTCCTATGCTTATTATGTTTGATCATAGCAATACAAACCCTAAAACCAACAATATGTAGCTATTTCAAATAGTTGGCTTTTGTGGCTATGGGTCTGAAAAATCCATAAGACAGTTTAGAATCCCTTGTGAGGTTTATCCTTCATTACGGAAGTTTCAGTTTAAGATCCTTTAATTAAGGCTGGAGAGATGGCTCAGCTATTAGAAATTCTTGCAGTGCTGGAGAGATGACTCGGTGGTTAAGAACACTGATTGCTCTTCCAGAGGTTCTGAGTTCAATACCCAACAACCACATGGTGGCTCACAACCATCTGTAATGGGATCCAATCCCCTCTTCTGGTGTGTCTGAAGACTTTAACAGTGTACTCACATAAAATAAATAAATGGACCTTAAAAAACATTCTTGCTGCCCTCACAGAAGATCTTATTTCAGCTATGGGGGATTTGATCCCTTTTCATAGTTTCAGCAGGCAGCAGTGCAAGGTGTGTGTGTGTGTATGCGCGTGCGTGTGTGTGCGCGCACGCACATACAAATGGGTGCACATACACATATAAAAATACACATTAATGAAAATTAAAATATAAAGACACAGATATGCCATAAATGTGTACCAATATAATAAGACATCAACATCAGTAGAAATTTATATATTCAGTATAAAACTTCTAAAGAGTTAAGTTCAAGTTTGAACACCCTGGGGCCTCTGTTGAGCATACTTATTTTTATGTTACGTTGTTCTCTGTTGCTACAGGAGACTGTTACAAACACATGCATCATTTCATAATAGATCTCAATCGATTCTTACCACAATATGAAGTACTTGTTTTCTGAAACTCTAGGGGTTCTCCCTGTATAATTTGGGAACTTGGGGCTCTTCCATCTGTTCTCAATGGTTTTAACCATTTAAGGCTCTTCCTGTGAATCCAAACAGAACGATGAGTCAAGAAGGAAGGTTTCTCACTCAGCATCACACCAGATGTTCAGATTCATTAAGAAAAATAGTGACCATTTGCATGAAATGTCTGCCTCAGGGGCTCCAGAACCTACTGCACACAGCGCCCTTGTCCTGAGCCTAGAGCTTCCCAATGTCCACCTGCCCCAGACCCCTTGCTCTGTTTTCCCAGGTGATAGATTGCCTCAAAAAAGAGCTGATTTAGTCACCAGCTCCTACAAATTTCCTTTTATTCTTATTTCTAATCTGCTCTGAGAAAAGATGTGGGGCATTTAAATGACTAAGATGTGTGATCATTTGAAGCATTCTTGTCACTACATGGGAAAATGTTTAATTTATGGACATTGAATTCTCCCTCCTTAAAGTTGGACAGAGGCAGATCTCAGTGCCCTGAAGACTTTGTAACATGTCTATAGACTCTCCCAACTACTCTACTCCACTTCTGCCAGCTTTGTTCAACAGATAGAGTGAGCTATTTTTACGTTATGTGGTAGAAACCACATAACGTGAGATCTTTAGCGTCTTCACCATTTTAGATGCATTGTTCAGAAGCATTAATTATATCCACCTTGAAACTCTAAGGCAACTCATTCTCCATGTTCCCCTCTTCCAGGTGCCGGTAACCATCCTTCTATTAACCTTGTCTGTTCATTTTCTACTCTCACTACAGCACATGAGTAAAATTATACAGTAGTTGTCTCTTGCTGTTTGCCTCTTGGCTCCGTATACTATCCCCATGGTTCATCTGTGTTGAAGAAGCTGTGATTCTAAGGCTGAAGGAGAGTTCATCGTCCATATTATGCAACCTGGTTTCCAGGAAGCTGTCCTGCTTCACAGTCATCCCCCTTCACTCAGCCCTCATCAGAACACTGTATCAGTACTGCTTCACACTGAAGTTTTCCTAACTCTGACTCAGGACAAAACTTTGCATCCTTTATAAAGCAGTTGTCCCAGCTCCTTCCAGAAGGTCATCTTATCCTCTTCAGTTCCACTCATTCACTTTGGATGGTGTCCCCACATCTTCTAAGGAACAGGGATCTACAATGGGACTCTCTTGGAGTATCTTCTCACTTCTTTAATTTCTTAAACAAGTTTTTTTTTCTTGCTACTTTGACTACAACTAAATTTCCACACACAAAAAGACTATTTTTTTCTCATTTATTTTTAAATCCAAGTAATTCATGACTACAACTTTTAACCTAGATTATTCTTCCCTCATGATTAAACAAATTGAATAAAATTAGGGAGGACTAAAGAAAAATAAGGTAAAGAATATTGTATTTGAGGAGTTCCACTGTGCTTACTAATTCAGTATACTCAGATAAAGCATGTACTTAATAAATATAAGGATGAAGACAAATGAAAAATAATAATGTAGCAACGTCCTACCAGGGCCAAAATATGTTTGAGGAGAGAGCAGAAATTGTTCATGGATTTTAGAGGTAAATTTTGTTATGGTTGGGGAATACACACTAAGTGAATTTTATTAGCCTGGTGGGAACTTTTAGTTATCAACAAACATTGTATAAAATAATCATACAGATCTCACTTGAATCTGCAGTACTTCAATTTTTTTAAAATACGTATTTCTCTCAAGTTTCACGGTTTTCTGAAATCTTGGAAATTTTAAGAGGCTGTTGGGTTTGTCTGTAACAGGGATGAAAATACTCTATAGTAAATTTTAATTTCACTCTAACACAACTTTTATGATTTTGTACCAAGAAGTTTCAAGGAACCCAATATAACGAACTATCTACAAGCATCTCAGTTTCTGAAAAGGGAAAATTATGCTCTATGACTCATTTACATGACTTGTGATCTGTTGTTTTTTGTGCCAATGTGATGACCTTTTGTTCTTTAGAAGTAATCTGAGGTGTCTTATACTTGAGGAAATTGCCCTGTTAGAACCTCAATGCTGGGTTAAATGCATCTCTGTGGGGACATGTGCATTGTATGTTTTATGGAGTGTTTTCATCATTTTGGAGATGTATATGTTAAATATAGAATTTCTGAAGTTGTCCCAACTGACAACTTTCAGTCATGCTTGCCAAAGAAGGAGCCCAGTGAGGGCTGGATCCTGAGTTGTCTCTGAATATTGTCACACCTACTCATTCATTGTAAATGCTTAGTGGAAGGGGGAATGAATGAAAAACTACAAACTCAGTGTTGGCTTATATCCTTGCTAAGAGATGAGAAGTCCTCATTTTGGAAGAAAGATGTGGCAAAGGTTATATAAAAGAAAGAAACACAGCAATAACAAGAAAAAAGCCAAAAATTCATATACCAACCCATTATCTAGAGAGCCATGTTTAAACATCAAGAAGAACAAGAAGTAGGGAGGTAGAAAATACCAAATGGCTTTAGAAAAAGAGCCTCTCAGCTGGTCTGAATGGATTGTTAGTATGAAGAGGTATGCAGGAAGGGTGGGGTGTGGTAATATCAACACTGTAGAAGATGGGGCAAAGAGATCAAGAGTTCAAAGCTTGACTCAGCAGAAGATCCAGTGTATGTAGCACCAATGTGTCTGTGCTTTATCTTGGATAGCAGAAAACTTTTGGGAGGTTTTAATACAGTCAAATGTTTATTTAAAGAAGTATCTAGGAATTGTTAAGTGCTTTAGTTGATGGAGAGGTATTAGTCAAAAATGTAGTTACTGGATGGCTTTATTCATTCAACAAGCATTTATTTAGCATTTATTAAATATTTGTCATAGCATTGCAAGATCTTATAATCAGTCCAGGAGAACATACAGTCAAATAAATATGCAGAAAAATGATAGAAAACAAAAACATTTGTGTATGTGCACAACTTTGCTGTCAGCTTTACCCCAAGTTCCATTCCACTCTCAAGAGTGCAGTGGTTAAATCCTGGAAGCTCATGAGTAGTGACACAACCCTACCTGATCCCCAAAGTGAAGAGATGGCAAAAGGCCTCTGCGGGAGGGGCCGAGTATCAGGTGCAAGGTTCCAGAAAAGACTTAATTACTTAGGTTGCAAATAATTAGGGATGGTTTAACTGTGCTTTGAGAGGATGAGATATAAAAAGATGAAGAAGTAGAGGATAAAAATCTGGGTGAGTGGGAAAAGTCTCAAAATGTGTGTAGAAAGGGAAGCAGGGGAAAATTCAGAGACTCTTGGTAGTGAAATGAGATCCTGGTGGGAGAATTAACAGTGGAAATGAACTAAGAAGAGTGAGAATCCCTGCTGAAACAGACTCCATGTGACTGATAGGAGGTTCTTTCACTGTGTGCTAGAAGGGACTTGGGATGACTGTGCTGCCACTGTCTTCTCAGCCCCATAGAATCAACTTGGCTTCACTCTGATGGGAAATCATGTTCCAGCAGCTCCATTTAGTGATATGAACAAGTTACTTTATTTATGTCTATGTCTATGTTCCCAAAAGAAAAAGAAAGGAAATAAAATAGTATCTGCTCATGAAACTCATGTAAATTTTTATAGGAGAATGATATATTAAAGACTTTAATACACACAAAATCATTTCAGTATATTATTCAGTTGAGCACCTCAGTCAGTTATAAAATGCATTCCCAAAGACATTACATTACATACTGTTTTCTCTGGAAAATATTTAAATATCATCATAAAGAAGCAAGTTTACTTGTGGAAATGCTGACATCTATATAATGGTCTATTTGTAAAACAGTATTTTTTAGCCAGAACCTATTGCCAGTATTGCAGTTTTGCCTTCATCTTTGGACCTTCTATTTTCCTACATTCCTCAATCATAGAAACTATGGGACAGAGGCAGCTGGGTCAGAACACCATGATGGACCACATTGATTTCACCATAGAAAACAGAGAGCTTGTGTTCTCTGGCTTTGGTATCTTTGGTTCTCTCTGGCTTTGGTATCTTCCTCACTGTACAGAATGATACACACACACTGGGAAGGAAAGCATGCTGATGTCCTAGGAGAAGGCTCAGTGGTAAGAAGTGTGTGCTGCTCTTGCAGATTACCTATGTTTAATTCATAGTACCCAGGTAGAAAAGCTCATAAGTGCCTGTGACTCCAGCTCCAGGGGAATGCAACACCGCTGGTCTTTTCAGACACTTTCCTCAGGTGCACATCCACCTACACACACACACACACACACACACACACACACACACACACACACACACACAGGAACATGCACATGTGCACACTGGGGTGGGGGGAGAGAGAGGGGGGAGATCAAGAAAAACACAGATCTTTTCTTTTTTCTTTTCTACTATTATTTCTTTTCTTTTCTTTCCTTTTTTTTTCTTTTCTTTTCTTTTCTTTTCTTTTCTTTTCTTTTCTTTTCTTTTCCCTGAAAGCTTGTTGAGGAAAAGGAAACAAATAGTCAAACATAATGTAGATTATGAACCCAATTGTTCCCAATTCTTGCTTTATATTAATTCCCGCATTCTTTACATTTTAAATTTAGTGACCACTGATAATATATATTTTGTTGAATGAATGTCAGTCTCTGCGTATCACAGAGAAAACACAAGCAAATGGATACCTGGAGTACACTTGAGGTAGGCACACAGCCTGCCCCAAAGAGTCTAGGAGGTATGCTAGGTTCAGGCAAGGGTGTGATTTCATTCTGGGATATCAGATATGGTTGTAGGGCTTGTACATGGACCAAACTAACACCATAGGTGAGTTCTTAGCAGACCTAATAATCATAGGCAGAGGATGCAAGCATAACCAGACAAGATAAGAATCCCTAACATTTAAAAAGAAATGGAAAAGCACCTACTGAACATTTACTTCAGTGTTTCTCGACCTGTAGGGACACAACCCTTCTGAATGTCAACTGCACCTTTCACAGGGTCACCAAAGACCACTGGAAGAAACAGATACATTACAATTCATAAAATTATCAAAATTACAGTTATGAAGTAGCAACAAAAATAATTTTATGGTTGGAGGTCACTATACCAGGAGGAGCTGCATTAAAGTATTATAGCATTAGGAAGGTTGAGAACCACTGCTTTACAGGATCAGATCACATCCTTGGCATGTCAGTCTATCTGCGTTCAAGTAGTTTCTGTGTTATTTTCTAACTGTTCTGTGATGTCTATTATAGCCTGGTAGCTGTTAGTACATCTAATACTGACAAGGCCTACCTACCATGCACTAGGTAGGGTCTCCTTTAATACTGGTTCCTGTTTGATACTGATAAGAAAATGTGAAAATACTTAGAGTCCCTAGGCATGTTACAAGAGTGAGAACTTGTGCCAACATGTACATGCTTCTTAATGAATATAGTCATTTGAAGCTATATTGTATTAATTGTATTAATGCCAGTCTCATTTGTTGTTCTAATATCTTATATTGATGCATAAAATCATATATGTGTATTACAAATGAAATCAGGGGGACAATTCCAGATGGATGGAAATACAGTACTATAGGAGGCCATATGCTCACTATATAATACAAACTTGTATAAAAATGACCTTATATAACACAGTCCTAGGTTACAAAATGTTTATTCATATTATCTCACTGGTTTCCCATAGCACCAACTGTCATATCACATTAGCCTGATTTTTATAAAGTGTGAGTTAGTTTCAGAGAGCTTCCATAGTTGCCGAAGCCCCATTGCTTGTTAGTGGTAGAAAAAGAACTGAGTCCCAGGACACTAAAGCACAGGGATTTGCTATCACTTGTGTAAGCATATCGCCAAAGTGAACATTTCCTCTTTTAATGGGCTGCAAAGCTTCCAGGGAAGTGTTGGTGTCTCTCTTCTATGGTGAGTGCCTCTCACTGATGCTACAGACTCACAGCTGGTGGGTTGAGTCAGACAGAGACTGCCCACGGGATCCTACTGTTCTCCAATGAATCCAGTAGCAGTGAGCCACAGAGCATTACTCAGAGAGTATTTGAAGTTTTGCTTCAAAAGGACCAACTAATTGCTGGGCTCTTTCTGAAATCATCACTTTGATGGCTTAGTGTTAGAGCCGCTTGACGTCAAAAGCTGATCCTCCATAGTAAACCCATTAGTGGCTCCTCCTTCCTATATTTCTAAGCTGTCAGTGACTACCCTGGTCTCCATGCTTCATCCAGCCCCAAAATTAACTCAGCTGAACTTGAATGAGGAGTCCCTGGGGCCAGAGAATGTTCCCTCACACAAAACTCACCGGGCCTTCTTCAGCATCAATGCTTGATCGTGTTTAAATGTTCTGTTTTCTGAACTGTTTTAATACCCTGAATAATTCATACAGCTCAAAGCATGAAATTAACAATCACCTGGAAGTAGCCACTATCATTATTTATTTACCATCCCAGACTTTTATTCTTCCTCCCATATACTTAGATATGTTTTTTGCATGCTTGCCGGAGATTGCTACTCACCTATGTGTGACCTGCTAAGCCGAGAGGAACACTGTTGAGTTGTTTTCATCTCTGTATTGTTTGTTTCTTGGTTTGTTTCTGAAGGAACTCGGTGGGTTCCCTCCTATGTGTTACCATTTTTTTTTTCTTTCTGGTACCTGACAGTTAGTAGAGGCTCAGTAAAACTGTTTGTAGGCATCAAGACAGGTTGTCTCATAGAGGAATGGAAACAGACTATGGAACTGAGGAGGAAAAGGTAGAACAATTTCTCTAGTTTCTACCCCTTTTAAAATCACTACAAATCATGTAAAGCAACAAACGTCCTAGAAAAAAAAAACAAAAACAAAACGATTTAGGCTACACACTGATCATATACAAGGGTACAGGCTCTCTTCTAAATCTTTCCAAGCAATTTCATTTGGCAGATTCCTGTGATATAGACTTCTACTCTCTCAGTGAGTCTTAGAGAGTTTAATGAGTTTCGAGGTGATGAACTAGGAATTATCCAAGTCATCTCTTCAGCACGTGATTCTCAGCCACCACTGAGATTTTACGAGGTTACTTAAGTTCAGTGGCCCCAGGAATGGAAGGATAAGAATCCAAATAATTGTTTATATTTTTTTCCTCATCTTGCTGATAGAAATAGGTGAGTGGAAGTTCACTCTCGGGGGGTGACACTCTTTTTTCTTTAATGACAAAGCCGAACACTGCAAAGATCTTGAGACTTCATGAAATAGGGGAGTTACCGTTTGTTTTAAACTTTAGTATGCCCCAGAGACAAAGCATCTTATTCAACTCCTATACTTCTGTGAAATAAATCCTGTTTTCTTCACCCATAACTGCAGTCAAATGAAGTTCAGAGATACTTACAAACTTTTCAAAGGTCTCCGAGTAGCCAAGGGTCAGAATGGAAGTTTGGACTCATGTTTCCATAGCTAAAACAGACTTTTCCTCAAATATGTTAGGCTAGAGCTTGCAGTCAGATGACAGCTGTCTTGAAACACATCTTCAGAGTGTATTTAACATTTTGAAGATCCTCTAAGCCTCTTTTCTTCACACTTGGAAATCAGAGTGACATCTTCTTTGTCCAGTTCTGAGAACTACCTGAGAAAAGATCGTTTAAAAATAGTCTTTTATTCAAAAAAAAAAAAAAAAATCAAAACAAAAGACTGTGTGCCATCTTATGTACATTTAATTCACAACAATATACCTCAGACTGGGGTTCCATTTAGACATATGTCTTAGTTAAGGTCTCCATTGGTGAAGACACATGACCAAGAGAGCACTTAATTGGGGACAACATTTAATTGGGGATAGATTACAGATTCAGAGGTTCAGTCCATTATCATCATACCAGGAAGGCAGAGTCCAGGCAGGAATGAAGCTAGAGAAGCAGCTGAAAGTTCTACATCTTTACCCAAAGGAAGCCAGGAGCAGACTGGCTTCCACATGGTTAGGAGGAGGGTCTCATTGCCCACCCCTACAGTGACATACTTCCTCTCACAAGGTCACGCCTACTCAAAAAAGCCACACCTCCTAATAGTGCCACTCCCTGGGCCAAGCATATTTAAACCATCACAACATAGTCAAAGAAATCAGGTCTGTTTAACTCTTGGGTGACTCCCTGGATGATTCTGGCTTCCCTCGGATCTGGGCCCAGCTCAGGAAAAGACTGTACTCCTGACTGGGCTTCTAGAATCTTCTCTGGACAGATGGAGGGCAGCCCAAAGTAACAGTAGGGTCTCTCTTGATTATTCACATCATCAGTGCTTTAAAAAGAATCTTGAGAGCCATTAAATATTCATGAAGGCATCCTTCCTGGCAGCTTCTCCATTGTAGGTAATTACAGAGGGTTTAAAATATCTGACATTGCTTGGAAGCACACAAAGCTCTGTCAGCTGCAAGCAGACAGCTGATCTGTAATTTAATTAACATCCTGGCTTGTCCTGTTCTTTGTGGCAAAAAGCAGGCAAGTATTTCCTTTTAGTTTGAAAAAAAAAATTCAAATGTATTATTCTTGCTTATATCCTGCTCCAAATCTGATAAAAATTCTTTCAAGTGTTCACTGGGCTAGCTGTGTCTCTGCCTGTGAGTTATTTTCCTAAAAAGTGTTATCACTTTGCAAGAGAGAGAGAGAGAGAGAGAGAGAGAGAGAGAGAGAGAGAGAGAGAGAAGCAAGCTTTGACCTACTTTCTTTAGGTCTTTGAATAATAGATTTCAATACAAACTGGGCTAGACAATTCATTCAACATTTAGTGAGGACCCACACTAAACATAAATGTTGTTTGAATAAAACAATTAGGGGCCTTGTTCCTACAGGAATGTTAGTCCATGGGGGGAAAAAAAAAACCATCAAGAAAATCATCACAGAAATGTTGCCCCCTGAAAGATTATAAAGGTAGGAGCAGTGTGGTGGGGGAATGAAGAATCAGGAGAGAAACAGGGAAAATTATGTAATATCTGTCTCGTCCTTTCTCTTCCCATATGCCTTCTATCCCTTCACATCTGAGAAGAAAGAAACTCTGATCTTGTCAAAATGCCATTCAAGAATTTATTCTCAATTAATGAAGTGAACATATCACTGAATCAGTGAGCTGACTGGTTCACTACACTGAGGAGTCTTCATCTTCTCCTTTTTCTGTTCCTTGTTGTCTGCCTCTACCTTCTACACCAACTCCCCCACCTCTACTCCCTACCTTACCCACTTGTTCGTTCCTGAAATTCAGCAAGGTGGGAAGGCCGCAGCAGATGCTGGGCATGGCTAGACACAGGTCACAGGTATAATGAGGGAAAAAAGGAAGGATCTGGGAAAGCGCCAGCTCTAAACTCTCCAGCCTCAAATAAGTAAAATGTTTACAATAATCAAACTATACAAATAATGTGTTTTTTTAACATGGGAAGATGCCTGGCAGTTCCGCTTAACTGTGGCAGAACTACTTGGAGAGGAAATGAAAGCCCATCCTTTTCCGCAGTTCATTTCTTGAGCCTGCTTCCTTCTCCCGGTTGGTTATTTTCAGTGTTCTGAGTTGAATTCACATATTTCCTAGGAATCATCACTTCCTTTGCAGATTTGTTATTTATTTCATATTCTCACTGACTCTACAGTTCTCCTGAAATAGGTTTTTCCTGTTTGTGAAATAACTTCTTTTTCAAAGAAATTTTCTCTCAGCAAAGTTGCTCAGTCAACTGACGAGGTAGTGTATGGGTGAACGAACATTACGGGAGATAAAAGTAAAGACTTGCTTTTCAACCCTTTGGGGAGCTTAGGTGACAGAAGGAAATGAGATTTAACACAGAGAATACTGATTTTTTTCCACACAATTATCAGAGCAATTTTAGCAATTCCTACATATCAGGCTGGTGTAAACAATTAGCATTATTTCTTAATTTCAAACCTGCTTCACAGCACAGCTTGAAGCCTTAAATAGCAAACCTCTTTTATATTCTTTGCAATGTGTTTTCTGGTTGCATCTTCTCCATGTAAGATGTGGTATCACCAAGAACTCAGAAGCACACAGACATGTTCTGGCTTTCCTTAGCTTTTGATTTATATCCCCCACCCTTTTTATCTCCCTCCCCGCCTCTCTCTATTTCTATTTTCGTATCTCTCTCCTTTCTTTCTCTTCTGTATTGTGCCAACCCCTGCTGCAAGCAGGAAGGCAAGTAGAGTACTTTTTGTTCAACAAAAGATAAACAGATTTTTATTTATGAGAACTTGGCAGACTTACAACTTCTGGATCAACTGTGATCTGGTCTGCCAGCACTGCACCACCTTCCAAACTGCCAGAGAACTTCCTGTACTGGAGCAAGCATGTTTATATTCCTCTGAATTCTGGGCACTTCTGCATAGTTCTGACTCACACATGAAGGTCTAATGTACTATGCAGACCCTAGGAAGACTTCCTAATTTTAATCCATTCACATGAGAGACAATAGTAGCTTTAAAAAAAAAGATGAAGATATTTGCATGCATGTTCTGTTTGGTGGCCCTTTTGTTTAGACTGGAACATTGATCAACCAATTTAAAGTCAATTCTGTTAACCTCACAGATATGGGTCTCTCACTTTGTGTCATGTAGGCACTGAAATGTCCAACATATAAATGTGTTTCCATCTGATTCTGAGATCATCATGGACCATAAATACAAGGGCAAGCAATTATAGTATAGCTATTATTCGCTGATTGGAATCACTGCAGAAGGTTATGGGACATACAAGAAGATAAAAGGAAGATACCTTGACATTCCTAACAGTCACAGAAATGCTTCCAAGAAGGTGCATATCACCTTCTTGGATCTGATTATTGCAGCTTTAAAAAGCTTATTTGTGGGAATCCAGTGTGGAAGGGAAGTTTAGATTTAAAAACAGGGAGAAGGAATCCTAAAGACAGAGACAAAATGGTCCAAATAAAATTGACCTAGAAGAGATGGTACCATAGAACTCCCAGCTAGAACTCCCTTCTATTCTCATTGAAGATAAAGGAAGGAGTGTTTGTTGACAAAGGGTAAGAGTTTTTAGTTTATTTTGTTGTTTTGTTTTGTTTTCAAGCAGAGTGTTCTCAAATAGATCACACTGAATCAAGGTGCTAAGAAGAGTAAGGCACGAATTTCAAATCAGAGGCCTCCTTTTTGGCCATCACCACAAATCCCCCAAAAGAGCTTTAAGTGCCATTAGCAACTAGGCAAGCATCTGTAGAATGAAAGATGACTAAGATGAGTCAGAATCTCCTACAAAGCTGTGACCCCAACAGAATTGTGCAATCTCCCTTGTTAAGTGACACCTTGGGAAGGTGTTTTTCACATCAGGTCCAGTTTCTTAATATCAGAGTTAGTTTTTCAGGTAACTTCTCAGTACATAAAGAGAGAGGAGTTTTTCATCAGCCAAGGGATATCTTACCAAGAAGTGAACAGACATGAACTTTGAAAAGATATTTCTATGGGTAGGGGGATAGGGTCATATTTCACAACTCATCAAGACGACATTGTTACTTTCCTTTCCTGTGATGAATTTCTGCTACACATGTGCTTTCTTCTCTTTCTCATGTCCAGGTCACTGTATAATTCAGGCTGGCCTGGAACTTAGGATATTTGAATGCCTTTGTGCTCTCCTTGTATATCTTTTGAGATACCATTTTAAGCTGAGAAACTTCAGGCAAAGTTGATTCTGTTCCATTTTTGCTTCCACAGAATTTGATTCTATATGTGGGCATCATCACTGTGTATAGTGGTTTAACTGTGTATAACTCAAGTAAAATCTTGTATCATTCTTGACTACAAAACTGTGTTGAGCAAACAATTTGGTTGTGATAGTCCTTAAACCTGATTTTATAATGCTTTATAATGAAGAAAGTTACATCTAACAGATATTTCTGTATCTCAGTGTGCTAAACCCTACCTATTCCCTCCATTTCCTCAAAAGACATGTACAGCTTCTTTCCTCAAACACTTGTTCAACATATATGATAGGTACTTATCTAAGGAGTTTGAGATGTCAACACAGATTGGTATAAGAATTGGAAACACACATATACCATAAAGAATTATAACTTTGCAAGCACAAGAAGCTATGAGAACAATTTTAAGATAAATAAATTATATACAACTATTACCCAATCAGATGACTCTAAGAACATGTGAGACAGTCCTCTACAGTGCAGTGCAGGGTTTGGTGGCAGGGTCTTACTGTGCTATGTAGCCCTATGGCCCAGAGCCTGGGCTTGTTTGGAATTCATATTTCTCTTGCCTCAGCCTCCCCAGTCCTGTCATTAGAGGTGTGCCCTCACCATTCCTGGCTATATTATATACTTTTTAAAATAGTCAAGATAATAAAACAATAATATTGTATATAGATTGCTAAAGTTAAAAAATACTTTGGGTCTATTTATGATGTTGCTGTAGTTCATAATCACTTTGGTGAGAATGGAGAGAGAAACATTCAGAAGTGACTTTGGCTCATGGAGTGGTACTGACAGCAGCTCATTGCAGACAGAAACTTGAACTCTGTAGGAAATGGCAGGGATGACATTTGTCTTCTCCCAGTGAAAACCTAACTGAGTGAGAAAAATGTGAAATGTTAGCCTATACTTTTGAGGGAGATTTCTTCTTCAAATTATTCATAGCATTAAAGAAAACAGAATCATGATATTTACAGTTTTGCAGAAATGTTCAAATTTCATCCTGGTGTTTATTCTTAGTAGTATTTTTGTATCAGGCTCCCAACTGAATCACCAGAGTTAACTTCAACTCCTTATGGGTTAAGCAATGTAGTAGAAACACAATCAAGTTGGAATTATCTGGACTGGATCCCATGTCTAATTTTCCTATAGTTTATGATCTTAAAAAGTTATCTTAACTTCCAAAAACCTTAGTTTCATCATAGGCAGAATGTAATATCACATTAGAATGGCTGTAATGGAAGTAGACCGTGATAGTCTTTTGTCAGGTGCCTTTATGACATTATAGAATTTTTTTTTTTATTTTGAGATTGATACTGAATTAGACATTGCATAGACTCCCTAGAAATGAATGTATTGATAATCAATTCTAAGAGTGGATGACAAAGTGAATCACTAACCCTAGGGTGTTTTTTGCTCTCAAATTATGAGTCTCATTGAAAACTGATATCCAAAGCAGCATATTTTTCATCTCAACAATAAGAGAAAATATCTTCAGAAGAAGACAGTTTCCTTGACTGGATGCGGTAACAGAAGAAAGGCACTGGGAACAGCTTTGATGTAGACAAAAACTTGAGACTGCACTATGACAGTATCTGGATCCTGATTCCAATGTCCTTGTGAAATACATAGGACACATAGACTAAGCAAGACCACCAGAAGAGTGGATTAACTGGGTTGGGAAGCAAACTGGCCTCCTTTTCTTTTCCTACAATACACTTCATCCCAGTGTGTATTCTTAGTGGTATTTTTCTATCAGGTTCCCAACTGAATCACTAGAATTAACTTCAACTCCTTATGGGTTAAGCAATATAGTAGAAAGACAATCAAGTTGGAATTATCTGGACTGGATCCCATATCTAATTTTTGGAGAAACAGGATACTTCCCCAAAAAGACAGCTCTGGAAGAAGGCCAGGAAGAGATCAAGAGATAGAGTGTCAACCCTTGGAGACTCAGACCATGGCTGAAGATGGAGAATTCCCAACAAGAAATGAGATCCTCCAGATCATTTCTTGTCCTGAGATTTTCTCTCCATGCCAGCTATCTGAGATTTGCATAGAAATCTTTAGCAATGGCCTTTGCCAGTGAACTCTCTGTCTGTTATGAGAATACAGAGAACTGGTTCATGAAGAGGAAAGGAAACAAGACAGAATGAAGTGGTACCTCTTACTCCCTAGATCCATCTGAACAGACTCAGGTTTCATTATCGAAGTTCTTTAAAAATTAACTTAATTCCTAGAAATTATAATGTTTTGTCCTAGAATGCAACAAACCCAAATCAGTGTTCTTCATTGGTGTTGAACTAAAGTCAGAACAATTATCTTCCCTTTCGAGCTTTTAAAAATATCATGGGTGGAAATTTTCTTTCATTATCAAGGATAATTTAAACTTTTGATGGATCCTGCAGCAAAATTAAGTATATGAGTAAGATATATCAGTTCTAATGTATTGCTCCATACTTTTTTCTCTACCCATGACTGAAATGTATTAGCACCTATGAAGCTTCTCAAGTTATTTACAAGACAAACGAGATCCTTTCGTGTGTGTGTGTGTGTGTGTGTATGTGTGTGTGTGTATAAACATACACACTATATATCTTATTTGTTACCAGTTTTTCTTTGTCTCAGAAGTACAGTATATTGTGATGACCAAAAAAATTGTTCCCCATTGTTAAAATTGAAACAGTTTTACTTGTATATTTGACCTTGTTTACAGTGACCACTGAAAGAGTTTATAGTCAAATATTTGGCAATGCCAACAGTAGTCATACTGTATGTCCTGCTAAGTTCAAACTATTGGAATCCCTTCCCAACACTGATACATCCTTTCCCTCTTTTCTTTTCTGCCAGAAGTATCGATACCAAGATGAGGACGGGCCACATGATCATTCCTTACCTCGGCTAACTCATGAAGTAAGAGGTCCAGAACTGGTGCATGTGTCGGAAAAGAACCTCTCTCAAATAGAAAATGTCCATGGATATGTCTTACAGTCTCACATTTCTCCTCTGAAGGTCAGTCATATTACTCACTATACTTTATAACTGCTGATTGTTTGAAGTCCTGATTGCTAAAGGCATTCTTGTGGGCCTGGTTTAATGAGGCTTGGAAAACTGTACTTGTGGCCACTGGTTGTGAAGATCCTTTCTGTGGTTTGGAACCCAACCTGGTATTTCTGGGAAATATTTTTATTACCATTGTTTGAGTGTCTGGAAAAATCCTTTTAGTTGTTGAAAAAGGGCAGAGCAACAATTTGAGACTGAAAACTTGACAGGAAAATAAAACTGTATTAAGGGAAGAAAAAAAAAAAAAAACCACAGTGGCACACCATGACTTGCTCAAATGCTCTCCTTCTGTCAGCATACCCGGTCTCAGATGAAACAAAGGAAGTAAAGCTATCCTTATCACACCTAATGATTGCCCTGCTGTCTAAACTACAATGGAAAATGTGTGAGCTGGCTCAACACCTCGATTTTATTCTAGGAGAAATGGTTTCCACCGGCATCTTTCTCTTTGGCATCATGCTTTCACCAACACTTTCTGCCTTTTAAAATTTAATTATATACAATTTATGATCACTGGTGTTTTGATAAGGGATCATTCAATAAGAATGAGACTTTTCTGTACTCTGTGGTTGCTGTTTTATCTACTGAACTAATGCTATTCAATTTTGTGCTTCTTGATAAAAGGCTTGTAAGCACTCATTAATCCTTCAGTTACTACCAAGGTTTGTTTTATTATTCAGATCACTGTATATATATATATATATATATATATATATATATATATATATGTTGCACTACACCAGTAGTTCGCAATCTGTGAGTCATGACCCTCCTCCCCCTTTCCCATTGAAGGTCGAACACCCCTTTGACAGGGGTTGCTTAAAATCATCAGAAAACAGATTTTTACATTATGATTCATAACAGTAGCAAAAGTATAGTTGTGAATTAGCAATGAAGATAAATTTTATGGTCAGGTGTTACCACAATGTGAGAGACTGTCTTCAAGTGTGTTATCACTGAAGGTAAAGAACCACTGTTTTAGAGGATGAGCAGATCGCTCAGTGAGTAAATTTTTTTTTTTTTTATTACAAGCATGAGAACCTGGGTTCAAATCTCCAGAACCAACATAATAGCTAAACACACAGCACAAGATAATCACAGTTCCCTTATTGGGAAATGGGAGGTAGAGACCAGAGACTCCCTAGAAGCCTGGATTCTAGAGTTGGGTGGAAGGAAATTATTGACAACTACAGGTTGTCCTCTGACTCCCAAATATACTATTGAAAACACATACCCATGTTTACACACACACACACACACACACACACACACAAAACTGCATGTATACATATACAAACACAACAAATCATTTATTTTTAACTATTTTTGGACGTAAGTATAATTGCAGAAGTTTTTCTCTTGCTTTCTTTCCTCAGTCTTCTCCCGTATGTCCATTGGTCTCCATTCCTGCATCTTCTATTGTGCTTACATCATATACTATTGTTTTTGTGTATGCAATTTCAGAAAATATGAAAGAACAACTAAACTATGTTTGAGACAGTTCCAACTTTTGATAAATTTCTAGTATTTTAGTATCTTTAATCTATAATCAACTGAACCAGCTACAGATTTGACCAATAAGTTAAACTATTAGGTCCAATGTCAAATCCCAGCAAATACCAAAGAATGTCTGGAAATGTGCAAAATCATGCCATTGGGGTATGTAATGCATCTTTCCAGTTTCATCAGATGCTAACAAATGCAAATTAGTGTTTAATCTTGAAGAGAAAAAAAAGTTGGGGGATGTGGCCATACTGTTCTATATCAAAACCTGTCAGGTGAAAACCATGACATTTTGTCATTTAAACTGTAAGCAACACCACTATGCATACCTGCCAGTGATGCTTGTCTGTGGTCATTGTAAGATTATAGGTTCTGCCTGAACTACTCCAGACAGGCGTTGCCTCCTTCTTCTTGTTCCTAGAAATCTCAGGGCCTGAATGAGGACTCAGCAGTGGTTTTGTGGAGAGAATTCTACATGTTCTCCAGAAAAAAATTCAACACAGCTGTCTTTAAATTTCTCTCTGACTGAAACAATCCACGATTCTGCTGTGTTCAGATGAATATTTAGTTTATCCCAGGTCTTATACCAACACCTATAAATTGAAGCATGGCAGAAATGGGAGACTGCATTGCATTGAGCACTTGTGTTTGATTTATTATTCCTAACTGGTTGAATGATTCCCTGTAGGAACCTCCATGGATGGGCTGGAAAAAATGGCTAAGTGAATAAAGCACTTGCCACACAGAACAGGTTTGAATTCACAAAACTCACATAAATCCAGATGATGTAGAATGTATATCTGTAATTTCTATGACAACATGGAGTTACAAGAGAAGAGAATCCCTGGGAATCCTCCTTAGGCCTGTTTGCCTGGCATATGCAACAGCAAACCAAAAGAGACAGTTTTCAAACAAGTTGGAAGTTGAAGACAACAGAGGTTGTCCCCTGACCTCCATGGTGCCTGTATCCACCCCTAGCCTCTCCCTACTTATAGAATAACTACATCACCGCCATGGAGTATTTCAACATTCCCTCTTTGATCAGCTCTAGAGCATAGTTTCAAAAGAGTTGTGACTATACAGCAGTCAAACTAAAGCTGTCCTGGTTGCTGTAGAAAAGAATAAACAGAATAATAATAGGTGTGGAACCTTAAATTGGGTCATTGTCTTCAGCATATACATTATAGATAAGAAAAAGATCCAATAAGTTTGTGTTGTTTGGTGATTTTCATCTTCCTCCCTTACACCGCTCAACCTTGAATTTGGGAAATATCTATTAGAGCTTGAAAAAGCTTTAAAGTTTACTTTTTATACAAATTAATCCAGCATGCTTTTCTGTGTATGTATGTGTGTGTGTGTGTGTGTGTGTGTGTGTTTGTTTTCTTTTCTAAGTATTTTTTAAATGATCCTTTATAGAATAGCTATCTTTAATTTCAGTGATTTATTTCTAAGTTTTAGTTGTTATTACTGTATGTGGGTATATAGTGTATAGGATGCATCTGTGTGTGTGTTTGTGTGTGTGTGTGTGTGTGTGTAGGTCAGGGGAGTCAGTTCCTTCCTTTCACTTAAGCTCTTTAGCTGGACTCTAAAGATCAAACTCAGTTCACCATGCTTGCATAGCCAGTGATTTTATCCACTGAGCTCTGTTAACAAGCCAAGTTCAACAATTTGGGGTTTCCTGTTTGATTAATTTACCTTATAACTTATTGTGATCTTCTACTTTTATTAGTTTTCATGATTTTACCATAGTTATTGAAGTTACCACATGCCAGATTTTAAAGACGCTATGTGTGAATAAATAACCTCTCATATGAAATGCCAAGGATAGAAATGGTTTTCTCCTCTTGTTGGCACTATGGATTCAGGAGGAGCATCATCTAAGATATTTTGGAAAGCACAATTCAGTTTGCCCAAGACTTATTCTGAGACAATGAAGTAGCTCCTGTGAACCCAGGATTTGTTTTCTTTGAGTGTCTTACAGATGTTGTACTAAACAGGTCATGCTTTTAGAAGATTCGGGGAGAAAAGTCTATGACTATTTCCTCTGGCAGCAGAGATAATAAATATGCATAGCTATAAAGACAAATAGCCCAGTTTATGGGGTCTACTAATGTCATAATATGCATGTCATGGCTGATTCAGGCCACTGACTTAAGATAATGAAAATACTTGGGAAGGGGTACATGAAGGGCTCACCTACTAGTATAAGTAGCTTCAGCATAGCCAGACACATCAGGTCTAAGCCCACACATCTCCATAGGTGCAGGACATATTTCCTCATCAAGGTGGTAAGCTGCATTACCATAGGTGTAGTGTTTGGACAACCTGCCACGATTAAACACCAGGTGTTGTTTTCACACAAAGGAAACCTAAAATCAGGAAAATGCTAAGCAGGCACAAATTCTCAATTAGAACTGCCATGTTTTCAACCTGTTGCCTCTCCTGATCTGTCTAGTGTTCTTTGATAAAATACTGTAAAAAGGCCAGACAAAGGAGGCAGAACACACAACCAGAGAATGACCCCAGAATCTTCCTCTGAGCAACCTAGGCAGATCTCTGATATTAATCAGGAATTTGCATACAACATGTCAAAAACAGAATATGAGATGGCCGGATAACAGTTTAAATGCCACACTGAGCCGGCTCTGACTCAGCTGACTAATCTCAGTTTTTCAGGTTTTATATTATTTCTCCCCTTTTCCTATCACCTAATGCTTTAGTCTTAAGATCCTTGTCTTTGGAGCGCACCAGCTGCCTGGGTGATAAATGAGCTTGCTTTGCTAGCTTTCATTAAAGTGCCTGGGCCAGTGTGAAGCATGAGGTTGAGGAGAGATGTGCAATTTAGCAATGAATTTAAGGGAATTTGTTTTCCTTGCCACAAGATGGGGATGCTTTCTCTTCAGTTAGTACATAGAATGTTCCATAAAAGAAACCAGCTCATAACCACAATAAAATATAAGATGGCCTATAATAAACTATGAGGAGTTTTCTTTCTAGCTTATATCTGTTTTCTAAGACTAAAGTAAGTTCTGCTGTATGAATTGGTGATGGTGAGGTAAAGAGTATGGATTTAAATATGCATATCACTTCCTTGGGAAATTGAATTATAATTACTTGTTACTCTTTCTTAATCTGAAAAATTCAGATCCTTCTATCTTAAATACAGTCACACCTCAGGTGCCAGGGTATTAATCAATTGAGGATTAATTTCTGTCCCACTCTCCATTGCCTCATGTCACTGATACAGAACAGATACAGATTCATTGTCCTAATCTCATGATTTCTCACATATCAACGAATCTGAAGTCTCATGTATCAACATATCTGAAATCTGGCCATGTCCTATGGTGTCTTGTAATTAAAGTTGACGACATTTTCTAGGGTCCATTAAAATTTCTAATAGTCATCTGAGAATCAGCGGTCCTTGACTATGAAATTAAAGCTATCTTTTACATATTGGATGGAAATTGTATTAATTAAACAACCGATAGTCCTTCTAGTTTTTATTGAGACCAGAATGAAGAGAAGGTTTACTAGAATCTGGGGTTAGTGAGTTTGTAGAGAAAGAGCTCCTCACTTGGACAGCTCGGCACTTTCTCACACTTGTGAGAAAACATTGGAAAACCTCTAGATAGTGGAAACTAGAGGCATTTTAGAGGATAATCTCAATCCAAAGGAAAGTGACATAAATAAGTGCAGGCAGATGAACCCTACATCCTCCTTGCTTTACCACTTTTTCCTAGAGTGGCTGCAGCTTGCTTTCAGAGATCCACAAGCTGAGGCTACTGTGAGGCTTTTCCTCTGCAGAGCCTTCCCTCTCAGTTCTGATTCTGCCCATTGGTCATCATAGCCTATAACACACAGAGCCAATGTCTCTAACACAGAGAGTGAATGTTTCTGGCACAGTTTGTATTTGGAAATGGTCTTTATTTGGTTATTCTAAGTACCCTTTGCTGGTCGGTGTAAATTACTAGCCTAGGTAGAAGTGATTATCAATAAGCATGTGACCCACTTTGTACTGTCCTTCATCTTTGTTTTCTGAATTTTGTTGTTTGTTGTTTGCATGGCTGTTTCACTTCCCTCATCTCACCATTAGCATCTGTGGTGAAACTAGACTAGCATCTTCACAGGTACATTTGCTGGAATCTCATCAGCAGTATATGGAAAATAAGGAGATGCATGCATTCTCCAACACATCTGGATGGTAAAATGTCTTAACTTGGCATAAAATCTCCCAGAGCTCTTTTGGGATTATTTTGTTTGGTTGGTTTTTATGTTTTTGTTTTTAAGAAGATTCAGTAAGTAAACAATAAAAATTATTTGTTTATTTATTTATTTACTATACAGTCCTGAAGGGGATACCATATCACATTATAGATGATTATGAGCCACCATGTGATTACTGGGAATTGAACTCAGGACCTCTGAAAGAGCAGCCAGTGCTCCTAACCTCTAAGCCATGTCCTTAGTCCTCTCTCAGAGCTTTTAATATTATATGCAATGTAGCATCTGAGTTGGGGATAAGGATAAAGAAATGTGTTTGCTAAATACATTTATTCATGAAACTTTTTCTTCTAGATTAAATTATGTCTTGGCTAGGCTGATATGCCCTGGGAAAAACCATAATAGACAAACATAGGCTGTTTAACATGAACAATAGGCGAGTACAGTATAAAGCTTCATTCTGGTACTGGAATCAAAGTAGCCAGATTCAAATACCATGTCTTCTAATTCCTAGTTATGTGAGCATACCCAAAGTATAACTTTGATAAGACTCAGTTTCTTTATATGCAAAAAAATATTGTATGAGCTCATATACTTCTTTGACATTTAAGAAAAATAAATTAATGGGAACTTCTTTACAAGAAGAAATAAAGAAAAAAGGAAGAATTCATTATTGCTATCAATGCCTTATTATTTATTGAATTGCATGAATTTATAGTATAGAAATAATCTAAGATAAAAATTTGGGGCAAATTCCTGGACTTTTACCTTTGTGTCACAGAATCCATGCCCAGCTATCTCAGGCTTTGTTATATTCACTACAAATTTACTGTGGTTATATGTACCACCATGGGATTTAGTTCAAACAAAGACAATTTGTCATTTTCAGTCTGTGTAACATTGGGAAAAATAGTCAGAATTTCTGAGATGCCATTAACCTATATATTAAGAAAAATATTTTGTTGTGTTAATTGACTCAGTTTTTTACTCATCTTTGGCTTCATCCTATATTCTGTTTTCTATGTGATGCTTTGGGTTATAAAGTACTTGTTTTTATGTTTCTTGCATGCTGTAATTAGACACCCAAGTATGGAGACTGACATATATAGAATTTCATGTTATGTACAGTAAAATAGCAAAGAGGAGACGAATCCTCCCAAGACCTCAAATTAACCATTTTGTGTTATAGTTCACTGGGGCTCGATAAGTGGTGAATGTGATCACAGAATGAACTGTAGAGGGGATTAGTAGAAGCTAAGGAGAAAAGGTCAAATTGCCCTTAACTCCAATAATCACGTAAATATTCAAGGATTCTGGGAACTGAAAGTACTTACTTGAATAGGGATGAGAGTTGAAATGATCACTGCAAATTGCAGAGAGTTGGGTGAGTGCAAGGCATGTGACAGAGCGAGGCAGATGGGTGGGAAGAGCAAAGAATGACCTTTAGCGGAGACTGGACTTCACCTTGTAAGTAATCAGGGATGACTGCAAAATTTATAATGGAGAATGACATAGTTCTACTTGCAAATTACACAATTATTCATGTGGTGTTGAAGAAAAACTGGATAAGAGTGAGATCAGAATCAAGGACATCTCATAGAAGGCAAGGTGATGAGCTCGAAGATAAAGTGGAGGCACCAAGCATGGGAACCATGAATTTGACAGTTTGTCTAGAAAATATATGATGTCTTGTGTAGACATTTTAAATCATCAAGGTAGGAGAGAGAAAGATGGAGGTTAAATAATACTTTCATTTTATCTAATTGGGTAGAGACTTATATGGAATGAATTAAAATTGTTCCCCTGTGAAATTCATTAATAGAGCATTTATCTAGCATATGTGAAGTCTCAGATATGATTCCTGCCTTTCTCCTCCCAAAAACAAAGAAAATGAAGAGTCTAATAGACGATTAAAAACACAAACATCTTTCCTGTAGTGCAAGCTGTGAATATGAATAGGGTTGCTCAGAAAGAGGAGAAATACAGAAGACTGAGGTATTGGATCCACTCTCAGCACCCAGGACTTTGTGGAGAAAGGGACCTACTGAGATCACAAAACAGCAGGACCCATCACAGTGAGTGGCTGGTAGTGATATTTTCAGTTTATAACTGAGGCTAAGTAATTCTCATCAAAGGAAGCCAGGTCCTCTGTGTACAATAATATAATGTTCCACAAAGATTGTGTTGGTCAAGCAGTAGCTGCTTCATAAGTAACATGGTATATAACCATAGAAACGAAAAAACCAAACTGAAAACAACCAAAAGCTGCAGGTGACCCCAGAAGTCATAAGGTCTTCAATTTCAGCTGCTAAAAAAATAGTGTTCATTTGTATTTCTGGACTTGGCATTATTATTAATACCAGTGATTTGAAAAAAAAAATGCAGCTGATTCTTGCCATTTTTCACAATTTTTCACAGCAAAATTCCAGAAAACAAAACTCATTCACTTCTGTCTCTTGCCACTAGATGGTGGAAGCAGCTGAGCTGATGATTCTGCAAGCATCTGTTCCTATGTGAAGAAGCTGAGATCTATGAGGCTAAATTGAAAAGCATGTAGTTAAGAAAGACACCAGAAGGGGTTGGCAGAATTTTGCATACTTGTGATAATGCATTTTGTTCTGTGCCCAATCCTGGTAAGAGGAGGTGGCTGAGTGGTACATGGCCTGGAAATATCTGTACTGAACAAAAGCTCCTGGGTGAAATTCTGAGCAAATGAATCCTATCTTGCCTTAAATTTCCTAAATTGGAAAGGGTCATGGCAGTTTATCCTGAATATCTTAATTCTTTAGGCCAGATGTTGAAAATTTTTTAAAAAAATAAGACAAATAAAACCTATAGTTGCTTTTCACAATTCAAGAATTCTCCCCAGGGTTTAGAGCAATGGCTTTGTGCTGAAAGCACTTGCCTTGTAAGCATGAGGACATGAATTTGATCAATGTGAACCTTCCTAATTTTCAGGGTCTAGTACAGTGAGAGATCCTGTTTTAAGCAGGGCTTCATGGCAGTCCCAAAGTTGCCTGGCTTCCATATACATGCTAATAGAGGGAAGCCCAAGGTGGGTTAGAGCACAATATGCAAATTTCCTGCTTCTTTCATATATATATAAAAAAATAATGCCTTTAAGGACATATTAAATAATAATGTATCAAATATCAAATATCAAAGGCACACCAATTTTTAAAAACAAAATGGTTTTTATCATAATCTCAAACTGTTGTGGAGAGCCCCAGCCTGTATTTTGATACTAATTCCCCTTTCCTGTGAAGGGCTGCAGAGGAGGAGTGAGTCATTACACAGGTGATTTCTAGCAAACCTTCTACACATCTTAATTTGTAAAATAAAGACTGGAGCCAGTGATTGGGCAGAGGAAGGGGAGGTGGAGATATAAAGATTGGTGGGAAGAGAGCAGGGGGAAGACTGAAGGACTGTAGGGAGACAATGGAGGAGGAAGACAATGACGGAAAGAACGACTGGGAAGCAGGAGCTAGAAGGACAGACGCAGGGTCTGGAAAATCCTCAAGTTATAAGGGTCTCATAGCTGGGGAACAGACTAGTGTAGGGGTATCTGCCCAATCTAGGCTTATAGAATATATTCATAATTGCTGAGTTGTGTTTTCATTGACTGGTCATATTTAGGTTGGAGATTTAAACATCTCCCACTACATCGAAAGAATAATAATAGTGACCACTTATGCAAATATACCTAAAGAGTTAACTCAGTTATTCTTATGACGTCTCTGAAAATTAATCTCTCACTACTGTCAGAGCTTCTGTTACAATTAGAAAAAAATTACCAAAACCCACAGAGGCTGTCCATCAGTATGAGACATACCTTGTTGCAGGTGATGATGCTGGTGGTATTGATACCCTTAAGTGACCCACAGTTCCTAAACCATCTATCCCTTTAAACAATAAACTAGTTGTACACGTTGAGTAAGAGTTCTGTCAACTATTTCTCCTTTCCAAAGATCTTTATAAATTATTCCAAACCAGCACACTAAACAATTAATACATACCAAAATTAATTGAGTTGAGGAAACTTTTTTCAGTTCTCTGCTAGTTAATCCAAAAAAAAAAAAAAAATCAAACACATGTATAATTTGGGGAAGTAAAAGAGATTAACATTTTCTGGGTTTCAAGAATGTTTCTGTTACTGGCTAGTATGACCTATTTTAAAGGATACTAATATATTCTCTAGAGTACATAATAGAGCAAGACTCAATTTGTATCCTAATAATAAAATAAGTATCCTATATGAGAAGTGTTAAGTTCACATCTAACAGGTACCTCGGAAATTATAATTATTTTTCCATTAAATAAACACAAAAGACACAAGTAATAACAAACTAAATTTAACATTATAAATTCTGAACTATAAAGAGATGCTAGCTATTATCATTTCCCTATTTTTGTGGTTCTTGGGATAATGACATTATAGTATAGTTTTATTTCAGATAAGTAAGTCTGTACTATCCAAATAGTCATCTTTCCTTTGCAAGCTGATGTCATTTTGGCTAGGTCAAAAAAAGAAAAAAAAAAAACAAAAAAAACCCAAAAAGTATGGCCAGTGAAAGGGGCACACAGCTGTTTTCTGAGTATTTCAAATAAGAATTTATTAAAACATAAAGAAATATACTCTTTGGAAGCTCTAAGAGATATGAAGACATATGTGTTATTATTCCTTCCTTATGGTTGAGGAAAATGAATGCTAAAGTTAGGAAGTACTGTTCACAGTTATTTCTTGAGAGATGTTGGTCATAAATACAGCTAATGTGGCAACTGAGTTTCATATTGTTATATTACCAGCAAATGAGTGTCATACAATCTGAAGACAGAAGGAACAATGAAAATAATTAAAGTCAGGCTTTTCATAGGGCATCTGACACATAAATACTTGCAAAATAAATCTGATGAGCAAATAAAGAGTAGACTAGAAAGTGTAATAGAGCATAAAAGATGGTCATGTCAGTGTGTAGATATATACCAGATCATGTTGTCAGATGCATTTCTTGCTGTGAGGATAGTAAGGATGTCAGAAGGCTACTGGGTTGGCCCAACTTCCCTAAGCTTTAAGTGATGAGGGCAGAGAACAGAAAGAAATTATTGTGCCCAGAAGATGAAGCTAAAGGATTCCTCAAATATACATTGGTTAAGACCAGCAGAGCCCGAATCTGCTCCCTTTATAAGGGATTTCTCTTTCTAGTATCTGTGGTGGCTGCATTATTGATGATTACATTATGTGACACCATGGTTCTCAGACTTCAATAAGAACTTGAATTTTCTGAATGGCCCATCCTACTTCTTCTAGCATGCGGCTATATATTCCTAGACATTTGTCTGTGACTTGCACATTGACTTTGAAGAACTCTGGATCCTAAAATCTATTTACAGAGAGATTGCCATGTATGTGCTAAGCACTCTGTGTACACAATGATAAATAATAAAATAAGTAAGAGCTCAAGTCCTGTTCTGTGAAGAACTTAAATTCCATCAGGCACAACAATGGGATGTGTGAAAATCATTTACACCAGAAGCTATATAATCTGAATACGAGCAAATAGCATTTCAGAGACTGTTGCTTTCCTTTGTAGGAGTATTTGAAGAAAAAAATCACATAATGTATATCCAAGAGAGAATTGGGGGAAGTGCAGGTGAATATAATTGAGGTACATTATGTGAAATTCTCAAAGAATTAATAAAAATATTTTAAATAGAAATTATGTGTGTGTGTATGATATAAAAGTACATGATAGTGAAAGTGGAAGTGACATGTTCTCTGTCTCAGAGAAGGTACTCTGGGATATGTTCCCTAGGCTAGCTGACTTGCCAAAAGTTTTCAGAAGGAACATGATTTGTTGCTTGTGAGTTGAGTAAACATTGAGTATGTTATGGCTTCTTGCCAGTTCTGGATCAAAGGTAAGCTAATTTCAAATATGTTCAATAAGTGCTTATTAACGTCGTGTTTACATCTAGGCCAGCAAGATGGGGCAGCATGAAAAGGTGCTTATTGACAAAGCTAATTGAATTCCATCCCCAGGAACAATACGGTAGAGAGAAAGAACTGATTCCTGGGAGTTGCCTTCTGGCCTTCACACATGTATCATGTCATATGCATGTCTAAGTAAGAACCTAAGTAGGTACTTATCATAAAGTCCATTTGCAAACATAACAGTTGGGAAAATAGCCTTCCAGTGTGGCAATCAATGGCCAATAAGCAGTTGAATACATATGGATGACTAGGAGATTTATGAAATTCAGCTTGAAATGATAACTGAACATCAGGGCTGACACTGTAGAGATTATTTTCAACACTTGCTAATGTCCGTGAATGAATGTATTCAGCATAATAGTTTTGTTAGTGGTTTAAGAATCTGGTGAAACATAAGACCCCTATATTACCAGCTTTTTATTATTAAAAAGTAACACAAAAATTTAAAATAGCCTTTTAAAAATGAGTATTAATTTTTCTCTGAAGAGCATTGTTAGCTAAACTGTTGCTGTTCACTCAACACCCAGTAGCACTGCTGTGTGCCTGTTCCTTGGGAATGTCTTCAAAGACCCCATCTGAATGCCTCAAGTCCTGTATTTACTGGGATTTTCTGTACACAGTACTTATGATGAAGTTTAACTTACAAATCAGGCATGATTAGGAGTCAAAAAACAACTAATAAAAATAGAGCATGTATCACATATTTGTTATAAAATACATTACCAAGTCCACAGTAGCTTTTTGTAATAAAATTGTCAGCATCATTACTTTTGTGGCTTGGGGCCATTATTAAGCAGAATAATGGTTATTGGAACATAAGTGCTACCATTCTAGGGCAGGCAATCTGATAAATAGGTGCGAGTGAGTGACTAAATGGACACATACCCATCAGTGCAGGGCTGATGTGGTTCATTCTCTTATATGCTTCTTTTCAGTGCAGGGCAGCTGGGTGGGAGGAGATGTTATGGGTAAGGACTGATGTTCTCCATGTGAGTGTGTCAGCTGAATAGTAATTAGGCAGCCCTGAGCCCAGATTCTACATTTGCGCCCTGAATATAATAATAAACATACTTAGAAAGTCATTAAAATAAAGGAGGCTGTTGCTTATGAGCTTATTAACGTCCCCCTCACATCTGTACCAGATCCCAATGGCTAACTTTGCCAGCCTCCGATTTCTCTGTCCTCCATTTTCCTTTGTTCATTCTCACTCTTTAGAAAAATCAGAAAAACTCAGTAAGCAGAAACACATGAGAGAGACAATGAGCTAAGGGAATGGTCAGTGTGTGAGACTCTCAGGGATCAGTGTGAACAGGAGGTAGGCACACTAACGGAATTGTCATAGCAAGAACAAAGGGAAGACAGATGGTTCTGCATTATTGCAGAGTGTAGCATTAGGAACTGAGCAGTTCACTTCAGCGAGAGTGGAAGCAAAAGAGGGTTCTCCCAGAGAAGAACAGGCTTGGGATGGAGCTAAGGCTAGGCCAGGCATGAAGATGAACAACAGGCCCATTCTGACATATATGGGAGCCTTTTTCATAGAGAGAAATGTGGTGGGAAGAAACATAGAAAGGTCAAAAACAAAGAAAAAAAAGCAATAGAGTGAGTGAGGGAGGGAGGGAGGGGCCAAGAGAAGAGGGGGGAGAACAAGGGAGGGAGAAGAGAGGAAGGAAGGCTACAAAACCCAACAAGCACACAAGCTCAGTAGACTATCATAAAGATGAAACAGGTAAGTGATGGGATTTGGAACAATGCACGTAACATTTTTAAGTTATTGGCCCTTTGAGAAATTAAAATTAATGTTCTTTTTGTCAAATAAAACTTAGAATCTATACCAAAATTTTGCATTCAATTTCAGGAAGAAATGGATCACATGAAGCCATTTACAGACTCTAAGAACCAGAGTCGAGGTTAAGGATACCTGAAGGGAATGAAATTTTTCCATCCCCCAGAATTTACGATTCTCATTTCTCTGGCTCAGACTTTTCGCCTGGTTAAGGAATTCTTCGCCCTTCTCTAAAAGAAACACTTTGTAAATGTCAGAAAAATAAAAAAGAAAATGCATTCCCAACTCTTTGTCTTCACAAAGTATGTTCAGCTTTACAGCAGACCTTAACAGCAAAGATCAGCAGGCTGGAGCAGGTTCAGGGCAGAGGACCTGGGCACACTGTCTCTGGGCAACCAGAGCCTCTCTCTGGGTCTGCTCTCTTTCTCTCTGCTTTTCATGTATTGTCCAAGGCAATTTTTTTGTTTATTAGTTACTGTCTGAAGTCTTTACAGGTGATACAAACCAAGAGCAGTGACAGCCCATATCTCTAAATTTGGAGTTTAACTGCCTTAGGATTCTTTTCTTTATGTTGAATAAAAGCCTCATCCAGCAAAGATCTGCTTTCAAATTAGCCCCATCAACCTGCTAAAATCATGACGCAGTCTCCATAGGTTCCCAATACACAGGGTTTCCAATATGTGAAGAGACTGTTCATAGAAATGTCAGTTATAAAAGTGAACACTAGATCTTCATTTTTTTTCATCGAGGTCACAGAGGTACGCTTGAATTGGATTCATCTTTTCTCAGTACCATTGAAGATATTGACAGATTCAGAGTTGCTAGAGTCTGAAATTTTGAGGGTACCTAGCTCATACCATTGCCTTTCTGCTCCAGGGCAGGGTGAGCTGTTTATAAATCAAGCTGCAAAAATGATGAATTGGAAGTCTCCAGCTCAATTAGCTTAATGTGGGTAGGAGGCTCTCCAGGTTGTGCAGGCTCTCTTTCACTCATGCTCGGAGCAGACTATTATATAAAACGTGGCTGAGTACTAACGTCTGAGTCTCTGAGAAATGAAGTTGGGATTTTTCACTTCAGCGTCCAGTGTCATCTTGTATTTCATGGCTCTGGGTTGGATCCAGAGCCACTGAGTGATGCTCCTCACGGGTGATTTATGCTGCAGCCAGCTTTTCCTTGTTATCTTCCTGGATTCTGACTGAGCTAAGAAAATAGCCTAATAGAAACACTGCTGTCACCCAGTGATTTAATTGGGGGGTGGGAGGGTGGAAATCTCAGCAATTTAAAGGGAATAAAAGTAGGAAACAGAGCCGTTTTCCTGTCAAATAAATGCTCACGTGAAATGGGCCCTGGTGAAGCAGATAATGACAGACTGGAGAGCTTACAACATGCCCTTCTCACTTCAGGAGTGAAATTTCTGGAAAGAACTGGTTATGGAGTCATTTGAGGGTGGTGGTGGTTGTTGTTGTTGTTGTTGTTGTTAGAAAATATATTGACACCCTGGGTAATGTTTATGTGAAAGAAAGCATTTTGGGTTTAAGTATATTTTATATGGAATGTTTAATTTTTTTCTATTGCTGTGTTTTAATACTCTAAGTACTCTGCTTTCCCCGCTATCGTTCCTATCTCACTCCTCCTATCATCTTCTACACTTTATCACTTTAGCTATATTTACAAAGTTTGTCGTATTTACCATTTATAATATACTATTGTAAAGGATAGCCAATTGTGGAATAACTCTAGGCAATTACCATGTGTGTTTCTTCATATGATTAACATTTTCATGGTGAGACTTCTTCTCAATCTACTTTGCTAGATGTTTCCAATAACATAATATATTATTAATTATAATCATTTTGTTATCCAATAGATTTTTAAAAATTATTCCTATTATGTAAATGTAATTTTGCGTCCATTGGCCAACATCTTTCCAGCTTTGAGCCTCATCCCCAAGCACTATGGTTTCTGGTAACTGCCCTCCTACCTGCCCTGACTCTGAAAGGTAAACTGTTTCAATGTCTGCATATGAGTAGGCTTTGCCTTTCATTACATGGTTTATTTTAGTAAAATAACATCTCTTGGGTTCATCAGTATAGTTGCAGATGTCAGAATGTCTTTCTTCTAAATGAATGGATGATAGTCCATTGTGTATATAATATATATTTTTGTAATCCAAACATAATTAAAAGGCATTAGATTGATTTCATACCACATCTATTGTGAATAACACAGCAAAACATTTATGTGCAAACATCTCACGGACATACTGATTTTCCTTTATTTGGACAAATAATTCAGAGTGGGATTGGAGTGCCATTTAGCAGTTCTAGCTTTTATGGGTTGAAGACCCTCTAAACTTTTTTCTGAATCATTTTGCTAATTTACATTTTCACTACAAATTTACATTTGTAATACACTATTTTACATTTCCACATTACATTTCCTCTACCACAGTTCTGTTTCCGAGACAGTCACACCGGCATTTACTCTTTATCTTTGTTCCATTTGTGCTGACTGAACTCAGTCACTGTATACTCATGTCCTCATGTATACTAGGACGGATTCCACCACTAGATTACAACTACTCTTGCCTAATAGCTTGATAATAGCCTTTCTGCTTTTAAAAGTTGAAATATGATAGCTTATTCTGATTTCAATTTGTATGACCATTTATGTATCCTCTTTCAAGAAATGACTTCTCAAGTATTGTATTCATTTTTTAAATTAGATTATTTGTTTTATTGATACTAAACAATAATTCCTTATAGATCGTGTTTATTAAGTCCTTGGTTTTCTCTTCAGCCTGTTGATTGTTTCCCTTTTGTGTGGAAGCTGTTAGGGTGATATGACTATATTTCCATAGCTTTGCTTTCGTTGTCTTCGCCTTTGGGGTCATATAAAAAAATCCAAAAGATGTTCACCCAGAAAAATTTCACAAAGTCTGTGTGTATGTCTTCCAGTCTCCCTCACCCCCCTCTGTGTGTGTGTGTGTGTGTGTTGTTGGGGGCCGACTTTTAGCAGAAAGCGGCTAACAGCTTTTCAGCCATCTTGAGCCATATACCCTGACATGAGACTTGGATTACAATAGCCTACAACAGCTGAGCACACTCCGATAATCTTGGTTTAGATACCTTGGGTGTGTCAGATTAAAGGTGTGTGAGATTAAAGGTGTGTAATTTAAGAGTGTGACTTAGAAGTGTAGAGATCAGATTTAGAGACAAGACCTAAGGGCATGATTAAAGGTGTGACCAAAAGGCGTGGCTTAGAAGTGAGACATATAAAAGGCAGAGGCAGACAGTAGAGAATCAGACTATAGAGAGAGAATGAGACACTTTTAGGAGACACTTCAGAGAGTACAACTTGGAACTAGGAATTAGGTTAGACAGTACAACTTGGAGTAGGAATTAGGCATTAGGTAGCAGGCACTTGGAAGAGAACTTGGAAGAAGTAACGTGGAACTTGGAGGCAATAGAGACTAGGAACTAGGGACTAGGAATTTAGGACTTGGGACTTGGAGAGAAGAGAGACTGAAGAATAAACGGGATTGAAACACACTCTGTCTGGTCTCCATTCTTCGAGTCCATCTGTGAGTGATCTCTCTCTTGCTGAACCCCAACCCGCGGACCAGAGCAGCAGCTTGGACCAGGATACAGTGGCCGCCAAACGCGGGGCAGCCCAGGCCTCAACGTTTTGCTCGGGCCGCGACATTTTTGGTGTCCGAACAGGGACTTGAGCTTAGGTTTCAACATTTTTTTGGCACCCGGACGAGAGACTAGTGCGGTTCCCAACAGTGTGTGTGTGTGTTCTTAAAGTAGCCTTATAGGTTTAGGTCTTTAGTCAAGCTTTTATCCATGTAGTGTTGAGTTTGCTAGAAGGTTTAGGATAAGAGTCAATGTTTATTTTTTTGGCAAGTTGATATCTGTATTTCTCACACCATCTTTTAAGACTGCTCTTTCCCCATTGTAAGTTCTTGGCACATTTTCCAAACATTGTTTGGCTATAGCTGTGTAAATTTATTTCTGGGTTCGTTACTTTGCTCCTCTCATCTGTGTCTGTTTTCATGCAGGCACCATTATCTTCCAGTTACTTGCTCTGAGCTGTGTTGGAGATTTTGAAGTTAGGAAGCATGAGTCCTTTAGTTTTGCTCTTTTCTCAGGCGTTTGTTTTTGGTGCTCATTTGGAAAGGAATTGTATTGTATCTGTAGACCATTTTTGGCAGGAAGGACATTTTCACAATAGGATTTTTTCCAGTCTGTGGATGCAGAATGACTTTCCATTTACTTGTGTCTCTTTCAGTTTCTTTTATCAAATATTTTACAATTTTCTAAGAGTCTCTTGCTTCCTTGAGCAAATCTATTCCTAAGTATTTTATTTGTATCTGTGATCAGTAGGATTTTTTAATATTGTTTATCAAATATACTACTTTTAGATATATAAACATAAACACTATTGATTTTCATAGCAGTGCAGTGAGTTGGAAACCCCAGCCTGCTGAAACCCTGAGATAGAATCAATCCTGCAGTGCCTGAAGCCTGGGCTCTGTGGTCTCATCATGTGCAAGAAATGTTTAAGAGGCTGAGTCCATGGGTATCAGCCTGAAACATGGGATAGTGAGGCTGTGTTTTGATGTAGGGACCAAGGAGAGGGTGCATAACACAATCTGTGCTTGCTTCTGCTTCTTTTTCTTTCCTACAAGAAATGCCATCTCTTTCTCTGATGGGTTGTCTGTGGTCATAGAAATGACATCACAAATTGTCCTCTGTGTTCTCTTCAAAGCTTCTTTTCTTCTTGGACTACAGCCAGGTACTGTGCCCTCTTATTGAAATTTTAATTCCTGTAAGGTTGCTTTTATATGAGAGCAGTTGTGTCAATTATGTTTCTTTTCATGGGGGATAGAAACAATACTCTGCTGGCTTGCTCTACCCCCTAGCAAGTACACATTAACTGATAATGCTGAGACCTTTAAATAAATATGATTTGTCTGGAACTTTTCCATGTTTACTTCATGTGCCTTGAGGTAGATCATTGGTCTCCTTTGACTTTGCCTTTTCACGTTTCCAATCCACTACTTCATAAATTCATTTTTTGGACAAAACATGCTTTTAATTTCTTTTTCATAAGGTTAGTCAAGACTGAAGCATTTTTTTTTCACAGCAACTCAGTGCAAAAGAAAATTACAGATCAGGCTTACTCAAGAACATAGACATAATAGCCTTGTGAAATTTAAATGAGAATTAAGTGAGATTGGACATAAGGCTGTCATATATGAAAAACTGAGGTTCAACTTGGTTGTTAGGTATAGTTTGATTTATATGGCACAAGCATTGTGTTAGGTACTGTACAGCAGGCAGAATAATGAAGGCAAATATTCTATCACTTTGTGCTTTAATATGAATAATATATTATAATTCATATGTCATTGCATTTATATATGGCTTCTTGTGGTTTACAAGATGTCCTTGTATGCCTGTCAATAAATCCATGCCATTTGTTGTGAGGGTTAAAGCAGTAGTAATCAATTTTGTATAACAGTACATTTCTCAGGCAAGCTTAGGAGACAATAAAAGTTGTTATTTAAAAGTACAATTTGGTTGCTCCTTTTCATGTTAGTATGTCTATTCATGTCATCTCTGTTTAGACAGCAAGCTTGATCAGAGTTCATGGGTATTGCTTCTCTGACAGTTCTAGGAGACACAATTTCATAGCACACTTCCTGTTTCTCTGGCTACCTCCTCTTTCTAAATGATACCCAAGCCTTAGGTACAAGAATTGTGTGAATAATATATTGCACAAGGCACCACATGTTTCTTCTTTGCATTTTGGTGGGTTATGGCTTTCTGTAACAGTCTCTCCCTATTTCAAGTAGGCCATTTTTTTTAATGAGGGGTGAAACCTATACACTGATCTGTGCATAGAAGGATAAATATTTAGAATGTAGTTAGGAATTATGTTGATTTAGTAAAGTGGCTCTTGTAGGTTCTCCTCCAAGATCTCATTGGGCCTAAACTCTCAACAAAAAAACTACAAACAAATCAAGATACTTGGGGGGAGAGAGACAGAACAGACTCAGAGAGATCTTCCAAAATGTAGGCAGAAAGGGAAAGCAGCCCATGGAAAGGCAGCCCAAAAGCATCTTGGGTACTAAGATCAATGGGCTTCTCAGAAGGTAACCAGGCAACTAAGCTAAGGGCAGATTGAGAGGTGTTGAGCAAGGAGTGAAGGTAAATGGTACACTAGCCTTGGGAGGCTTTGTAGAGCCTAGCCATTGAGCCAGTATGTCAGGTTAAAAATGAGCTCATGTGTATGTGTCTTTCATCCAGGAATCCGAGATAGCTCCTAGGCAGTTGCACACCTGCGACTCCCTGGGAGTTCAAAGCAGAGCAGCCAAAAATCTCCTGCTACACTTTCATTTATTGATAACATGATTAGACAAGATATTATTTATGAATTCAGCTTCACATTTATGAATGTGATTATGGTCTTGAGAATTATTGGATATTAGATAAAACATTTTTAAGTTCAACTCTAGTGTGGTAACATACATATAGTCAGGACACATGAAATGGTAGTTTTTCCATTCACTGTTAGCCCAGAAATAAAACGTTTTGGACTTCCATGTGGCTGCTTTACCTTACATAAGATACCACATCTACTTATTGTTTTGTTAACAAAGTAGCCCTGAGTAAACTGCTTGTTTTAGGTTCTACTTGATTTTTTGGCAATATGACAGTATAATAAAAATGTGTAACCATAAATTTATGAAATTCCATGTTATCTATATGTAAGTGTGTGTGCATTGGGGGAGATAATCCCAATGAATACATCAGTTACTGCAAAGGCCCTGTGGCTGAGCTTTACTTGCTACAGTCAAAGACATCAAAGGGACAATCTATGGTGATCTATGATCAATCTATGGTGTAGCAGAAAGTGGGGTTAGACTGGTACTGAGGAGATTAAGGTGGGTGGACCATCAGTTTCCATGTGTATAAGAAACTAGAATGAAGATGTGATTTCATAATGAGATGAGAAGCAAGTGGAGTTTTGTGAACAGTGGAGTAAGATGATGTCATTTATCATTTGAAGTGTTTCTTTGGCTGCTCTATAGAGAATAGGCTATTTATGTCTACATAACAGACATCAAATATTGTCACTTTGTGTGCTCAGCATAAAGGAGAGTAGAAAAGCATAATCTAATCATACTTCACATTTATAGATCTAAGATTGTTTTATAAACCAAATTGGTTTCAAAATTGCCAGCCAAGTATTAGGGCCCTTTATCTTCTCCCAATCACTTTGATTAAATTTTTGCTGAGGTCTTTAGATAAAGAATATAGTTGTTTCTATTAAAAGAGAAATCTAGTTTTATTACAGTGATTGTGAAAATTCTAAGGAAAATGATTTATCAAAATTAATTTCTTTTATGTCTTAAGAAACATTCTAATATCATGTGACTTTTTTGCAATTATTTTTGCATTTATTTAAAGGCTTTACATTTTTTCAATATTCATAATTTTTTAATTACTTTGATACTTTTACAGTCCAGTCATTGCTTCCTCCCAGTACCCTCTCCCACAGTTCCTCATTTCATTCCTCCTTACCCCTGTCTTCAAGAGGATAACCCCACCACCACCACCAGGCCTCCCCACTCCCTGGGGCCTGGTCTCTCAAGGGTCAGGCGCATCTTCTTCCACTGAGGCCAGACCAGGCAGTCCTCTGCTGTATATGTGTCGGGGCCCTCGGACAAGCTCCTGTATGTTGTCTCAATGTCTGAGAAATCCCACGGATCTGTGTTAGTTGAAACTGCTGGTCTGCCTATGGGGTCACTCTCCTCCTCAACTTCTTTCATTCTTTCACTAATTCAACCACAGGGGTCTCCAACTTCAGTCCAATGGTTGAGTGTAAATATCTGCATCTGTCTCAGTCAGCTGCTTGTTGAGCCTCTTGGAGGGCAGCCATGCTAGGCTCCTGCCTGTAAGCACACCATGGTACCAGTAATAGTGTCAGGCCTAGGAGTTTCCCCTTGAGTTGGATCCCAATTTTGGCCAGTCACTGGGCCTCCTTTCCCTCAGTCTCTTCTCCATTTTTATCCCTGCAGTTCATTGAGATAGGAATGATTCTGAGTCTGAAATTTTGACTATGGCATAGCAACCCCATCCCTCCACTTGATACCCTGTTTCTTTCTACTGGAGGTGGACTCTACAAGTTTTCTCTCCCCACTGTTGAACATTTCATCTGATGTCTCTCTCTTTGAGTCCCGAGAGTCTCTCACCTCTGAAGTCTCTGGTACATTCTAGAGGATCATACAACCTTATACCCACCCCCACCCCCAGCGGTTGCATATTTCATTCATTCTGCTGGCCCTCAGGGCTTCTCTCCTGTCCCCCCCCCAATGCCTAATCATGTTCCCCCTTTCCCTTAGCCCTCCCCTCTCCCACCCACCCAGATCACTCCTTCCATCTGCCTCCTGTGATTGTTTTCTTCTCCCTCCCAAGTGGCATCCTCACTTGAGCCATTCTGCTTGTTAACCTTCCTGAGTTCTTTGGATTATATCTTAGGTATTCTGTACTTTTTTTTTTGGATAATATCCACTTATTAGTGAGCATATACCATGCATGTCCTTTCGGGTTCATGTGATTTCTTTAGAATTCTTATGTTGATGAAAAATTAAATATCTCCTAGGATATAGACTATGAGATTTGCCTTGCTTTTAGTTAAAAAAGGATAGAAGAGTCATGAAATAGAAAAATGTATCACCATGTTAAAGAAGAGAATGACTATCTTAGCTAGCATCCAATATTATCACTGCTTAACGTCTACAGCCAAACTTGATAAAAATAAGAATTTAATGTTGTTCTACATCCCAAATTGATCAGGCTCAGTCTATTGATTAATGTAAACAAAAATAATATTTTAAATCTGAGTTTTCACACTCTTCAGAGCCTCTACATATTCCCTCAAAATTAAACTACCTATCTTCTTGGCATTTTCATAGTACTATTATTGACTTCTATTTTAATATTCATCACACTGCATTATTTATGAATCTTCACCCTAATTATGTTCCCAGACTGAGAGCTATTTGAAGGTAGGAGGTGCATCTTATTCATGAGGTGATAATACTGGACCAGCACTGAAGGTGGGCCAGATGGACACTCACTGCTTATGTGACTGAAGAACACAAAACCTCAAGCTAGTGATCAGTCTGAGATGAGGGCTAACTCTCCTGAGATAAGAGAACGCTTCCTTGGTTATTCATCCAGATTGCTCAGTACAGATGTCTATTTGACCAGCCCGATTATCACCCAAAGGACTCTGGGCAGAACAAAAATGAATAATAGAGCAATAGCATGACCTTAGTCACTAACACCTTAAAGCCATGGCTGGCTTTAAGTAAGAAAGGCTGCACTGGCAGAAAGCACAGAATGATTGCCTGTCATCTCCAGGTGGATTATCCCCTCTGGGACAGTATTTGATACTGCAATGAATTCTTCTGCTTTTATTTCCTCTATTTCATTTGGGCACCATGTATTTTACTTTATTCACAACACACTACCCATTGTCCTTTTATTTGTTACACGTTGAGGGTACAAGAAGTTTCATCAAGCTCACTGGCTTGAGTCAGCATAGATAAATACTGTCTTACAGATGAAAAATAGTAATTCAAAGTCTCACTGGAGTAACATCAAGGCATAAATGGCCTTTGTGGCTCAGAAGGAAGTTGGGTTCATTGCCTTTTCTAGTTTAAGAAAGCTCTTACAATATTTTTTATTTGCTTTACTATTTTCCTACCTCTCCACCCAGAGGTAGATCATCTTTCACTTTTCTTCTGAAACATAGCACCTTGAAATTTCTCTCTTAGTCTACTTCTGTTCACCTATGTCCTTTTCTGATTCTTCTAAGAATCCTTGTGATTACCTCAGGTCCAATTGAATTCAAAATTATCTCAGCGAAGTGTTCTCTACCTATGGAAAATAGGACCAGAAGCTTCTTTCTTCCCCAAAGAAGAAACAGGCTGTACAAACACAGCTATAATCTATGCCAAACATAACCTCTGGCCTACATTACTGGGTTTTACAGGCTGTTTTACATCATATCTGAAGAAAACTTTTTCACATTTCTCTGTACTAGTGCTAATATTAAGTGGTCGTAAGCATAACAACGAATGTAAATTTATTAGTGAGCATATAATAGTATTATAAGAAAATTTAAAGCTATTTATAACCTATAATGATTATTGTTTTGAAAATTAGGGTTCTAATGTGGAATAAAAACTGAAGACATGCTCATAGCTACCTAACCACTGATGTAGCTTTAATTCAAATTAAGTGTCTCTGAATAACTTCAGAAATCTGACTAGGTTTGAAGTCTTAAATATGTTATTATCCTTACCAAGCTTCAGATTGCATAGACTTAAAACAATAGCAGTACCTGTACTGTACTATTCTTGTAAAAACACACAGCATATTACACATAGTCTATGAAAGTGTTTGTTCCAGTGATAGGTAGGCTTAGCATGAAATTACAAAACAGTACTTTTAATTGTGTAAGTGCATTTTCAGTTTGATTATCTTATATCAAGTTTCAGGAAAGGTATTACTTATCTTTGTTTCCTTGATGCATGAGTACTAATTGCATGTAGCAAATAGAACTCAATTCACCATGCTCATAGTCAAGGTACAAAAACTATCACAAAGAAAGATGTTCAGAAAGCTGATGGTGGTGGTAATGCCCACTGATAATCCCACCAGTTGGGAAGTGAAGGCATGAGTTTGAGACATCTTGAGCTATGTAATGAGACCCTTTAATTTTAAGGCACCCACAGAATTAGTTCTAGATCCAAGTATGACACACATAGAACCCAAGTCTCCTGAATCCAAGTCCTGAGTTCCTATCTAATGCTATTTTTTTTTTTTACTAATTCAGTATCACAGAATACAGAAGATGGGCATCAAGCATGCTGTTCATGATATTGTACAGTATCAAAGACAAATCTATATGACCTATATTTGAAGGAGGAGCTCAGTTTAAGCCCATCTGCAAATGGATTATTCACTCAGTCTAAGAACAATTACATGTTAGAGTTAACCTGTAGATGCTGCTGCTAACATCATTACATGGACCATTGAACTCAAAATCTCAGCTTCCACTCTTCACAGGGAATCTTTTGGGTCATCCCTTAGATATCTAGTGAAAGGCAATGCTCTGGACAAACTTCAGTACTAAAAGCGGCTTTGCAAAATGTTGGCTTAAAACCCTGGAAAAATGCTGCAGAAGTTCTGACTAATTAAATCAAGTTTGAGTCTTAAGAATAGAAAACTGTAAAGATTAAAAAGAATGTTAGCAATTATGTCCACACAATCTCAGGTTTTTCTCTTTGAAGTACAGCTTAAATTGTGTCTTTGATAAATAAGTAATGAGGTTTCATTTGTGCAACTAAAACATCTAGTCATAATGGTGTCTGATAATAAAAAGGATTTCATTAATAATTGAGAATTAATAATGCCCACGAGTTTTAATAAGCTAAACATTTAGTTGTTAGGTAAAATTTGACATTGTAATCAGGTTTATAATTCGCTTGATGGAAAGAAGTATTGAAATAACCACTCCCTTTCCCTCTGCAGAGTAGAGGGTAGTTGAATGATTTGAGCTTTGAGGAAAAAAAAAACAAAAACAAAAACAAACAAACAAACAAAAACAAAAGAAGAAAAAAATGTGCTTCCCATCTGAACCTTAATTCCCCCATGTAAAAGTGACACAATAAACTTACTAAATTAAATAACATTAGAGCACAGAATAGATTCTGCAGTGTAATAAGTCTCAGCAAATGCTGGCAGATGTATTTGTTACCATTTTCAAAGATAATATTGGCTTCGTGTTTGCAGAAAACCCACCTGTGTATTACAGGTATTAACCTATTTTTTAGAGTTACACGCAGATGCATCAAAGTACACAGTAAGAAAAACTAGCCATCTCCTCATCTCAGGCTGCTAAGAAGGAATGAGAAGTGAAGTATCACAGGATTGGAAACTGCTTCCAAACCAACGTTATGAAAAAAAAAAAAAAGATGTAGTCAAGCTTATAGGATCATATTTCAATTTCTTCACTGATGTCCCTTTTTGAGTATGTCTGAGATTTTGTTAAAGTTTTAAGACAAATACTCTTGAACCTGCTGAGTCAGACGTTGCTTTCTTCAGGACCATCTATCACTTTAACTTAGCAGACAGTCTAGCTCTGGAGGTAGAAAGTGAGACAAAGACAGATTGTTTGGTTGGGGATGAGTGTGTGTTGGCTACAATCTCTCATCTCATCTGTTCCTACACAAATACACTCTGAGGAAACCCAGAAGATTTGCTCCTAAGAATCAAGTCTAGTTTGCCCTGCAAAGGCCTTGTAATCTTTTCTGACTGGCATTACATTTATCTGATCCACATAGTCTTCACCCATGTATTTTCCTCACCAACCTTTCCCAGGATATAATTCAGGGGAATTGATTACATGTCTTCACCTGTTGACTCCTTCATTCCTGAGACAATTATCTAAAATAGTATATGGAATTCAAAGGTGAATACAGCCATGTTGTTTGAACAGTCTCTCTTTACTGAGAGAAAACACCCCCAGAAGCTCTCTCACACAGAAAGCCATTTCTATCTGTCTCTAACCTTCTCTGTCAATCCTTTGCTCTGTACCATGGCCACTCCTGTTTCTTAAGTCATTGTTTAAACTAAAACTTTCAAAAAATATTTAGGACTTATTAGAACAGGAACTCCAGTTTCGATGAACTTGGTCAGTTTTGCTTAGTTCAGTTCTACTGGGCATTTATCCCTGATTGTTCTCTGAGAAGAGAACTCTCTTCAGAGATGTAACTTTGTGCTTGCATTAATATCAGGCTTCTGGTTAGGTGGGTTTAGTCTCTTTCTTCCCTTTCTGTTAGCTACTTTTGTGTACCTCAGTTATAACAGGAAGTTCCTTTGTAAGCTGAGTAATTTGGTGAGTTCCATACACATAAGTGAACAGCCCTGTTCAGATAATCTTGAACAGGAATGTTCAGATAATCTTGAGAGAATAATGTTAATGGAGTGCTTTAATGGCCCCAATTTACAGACTAAACTGTGAGGTGAAGCGAAGATGCTGGAGGTCACAGAACTGGTAGGGGCAGAAATATGTCGTGAAAAGGGCATCAATATGATTAAAAATTAAAATGGTATAATTTATTTGATGCTTTATATAATGAATTTTCTATTGTTTTTTTTTAAATTTCTCCTTAAGAGAGTATTTTTTATGGTGCCTTATTCAGGTAATTATGTCATTCAACATAATTTTAGATTTAAGTTGTATTTTAGTTAATACCTCTTTAAAATTGCTTTCAATCATGACTGTCTTTGCATCAGAACTGTTTACAGGATCAGCCATATACACATATGTAAAGTATATACAAATAAAAAGTTTATTGACAATAAATTATGCAATTTATTTTTAAATAAATCATACATATAAATATATTACATTTTATTAAAGATGAAAGGAAAATCACATCCTAAAAACATAGGCATGCTTATTTATTTTCATATAAAGTAGTAAATGTAATATGAGTATTATATGCTGAAGGACATATAGCACCATCAATGTTTTGAAATGTTAAGCCAATATTCTGATTTTATAATGGAGTTGAGAATAAACACAGAGGACAAAATGGTCCAAGGTTATTTAGGACCCTTTTAGAAGGTGCTAGAAATTCTGTCCTATTCTTAAGAAAAAATTAATTATTGTTTATGCAACTCAAACATAAAAGTTAAAAAACAAACTTTGTAGAAAAGCATAATCAAGGCTATATTAATATAATACATGCAGTGGAACAGTGCATGTCTCTGTTGGGACGTCTCTATGAAAAGTCTTTATTTTCTGTGATTAAAGGCTCATTCATTTGAGCACTTGATTCCCAGCTCATGCACTCCTTAGAAAGGTGGTGGATCCTTTAAGAGATGGAGACTCACTAGAGGAAGCAGTTCACTGGGAGAAGGCCTTGAACTTGAGATTCTGGCCCCACTTCCTGTTCACACACTGCTTCCCCAGTGCTGACACTATGTGACCTTCTTTACCTTCTGTCATATCTTCCTTGCCATGATGGGTAGTTTCTCTTAGAACACTAAGACAATATTCTCTTTTCTACACAAAGTTGGTTTTGTTAATATGTTCTATCACACACAGCACCGAGAAAGTAAATAATGTATTCCATGGTGCACAGGTCAGCATAGCTAGGAATTTCTTCAATTGATGACATGTTTGATTTTTCTTATGAATTCTTTATATCATTGTCTATCATCTTATTCTCTTGGCATGTATTTTATGTCCCCCACATCTATATCCAACCCTATATAGCAACATGATTCTGAGAATCATGTTGATTCAAATTGTATCACTATAAGTGATAAGCACATTATATTTAAGTTGTATTGGAAAGTTTATAAATATTCCTCAGAAAACTTCAATTATCTCAATAACCTAGTAGTAGTTCACTTTGACAGGTGGGAACATAAATTCCTTGCTATATATGGGGCAAAGAGTCATATACTGAAGTTTCTATTGCCATCAATTATCTTACAACCTGTTCATGTGCAAATTATCTATTTCCAGGCATTTCCTCATTTTTCTTGTAAACATGAATCTATAGAGAAAATAGATGTATTTTTATTTGCTTGACTGTTTTCACAAATAAATACTTAAAAGAGAATTTTTAAGCTAAGGGATTATTGGTTTTATACTGGAATGACTAAGTGGTAAGATATATAAGATTTGTGAACATTATTTATATATTCTATTATTTTTGTCCTTTGTGGGGAATCAATTAAGGGCTGAACACTGAAGAAAATTATGTTCAAGTTATGGGTTAATGCACTTTCAAAATTCATTGTCTGAAGTCAAATTAGCAAAATCAACTGCGAAACAACATTTTACATAGATGTGAGCTTTTTGTAGTGACCTCTATAATCTAGGCGTACATTGCTTAAAATATCATCTTGGACATGGAATAGCTATAGAGAGGCTTTCCTTCTATCTGAAAAATTTGGTCAAAGTAAATCAACTCAATATGAATTTTCAACTATAAATCTGCTTTTCTGGACCCACTACATCCTGGACCGTGACTCTTACTGAACTGTGAGAGAATTTAGACTTTCATGTGGCTTCAACCTCCATGTCTCCAGTGCTAAGTACTCCATACTTTGGAGCTGTCAATGTAGGCACTGGGCCCTGCCATAAGGTGGGAGAGTTCAGATGACCAGAAGCTAAATCACATTCCTGGCCAGACAGAGTAAAAGCTCAGAAACCAGAATGCTCTGTCAAGGCATCAGCAGGGTCACTCTGTCAGGACAACAAGCACTTATCTGTTTGTGCCATGTTTGAATTAACTCTCAAGCTTTTCATTTTTCTACCTTCCAATTCCCTTTCCCTTATTAATTTAACCTATTCTTCTTTTCCTTCTTTTTAGGCTTTAACTTTTTTATGCTTTTTAAAATCTGATATCGGTGGCAGAGGCATCGTCATCTGGATGAATAGAAACCACTGTGTGCCTGGGTGGGAGCTGTCAGTTATACCTTCTAGCTAGCTAATCTGGAAGGAAATGAGCTGACAGCAGAATGTTCTCCCTGCAATATGTTTTTATAACCACCTTCTAAATAACTGCACCCCATCATCATGTTTATTTTATATCTTTTATCACAATTTGAATTTTTTAATTATTTTTATCTGTGTATTATGTCAGTCTCTTTTAAGCCAAGGACATTCTCTGCATTCATCTCCATATCCTATAGAAAATATGGCCACATTCACCAGATGCATCATCTGTAGTGAGTTCAAGTTAAAGAACAGACAAGTTAAAGAATGACCTGAAAACTTGCCTGTGATCAATAGCTTTCGAGGACCAGAGGCTGAATTTAAGTTGAACTGATAGAACTCTTGTATTTATTCCATTTTCCTCACTGCCAGATATGAAAGGTGTTAAAACACTCAGGCTTAATGTAAGTCTCTCTGTGTGCACATGGAAACTCATGCTTATGGATATGTGTGCATGTAGGTGAGGAGAATATTCAGAGAAACTAATGAGAAAGGAAGAGAGAATGTTATTTGAAAAAGAAATACCTACTTGGATATGTTAACTTGTTAAATAGTTCTGTTTAGTGCTGAGCTAAAATGCTTAAAACAAACTGGTTCATCTTTGCTCTATTCTACAGGTAGCAAAGCATTTTCATTTAATAAGGGGGAAAAGTGCCTTTTCATTTAGTGTAGCATGCAGTGTAGGAAGCAGGGCTCTGAGTCTTGGGCTGTGCTCACAGAGCCTTCCTCTTGCAATCTCCATACTAAGCTTGCGCTTTTCCATCTCTTCAGAATAACCATTGTGGTTTAGGATGCTGACCAGTCTGGTATGTCTATGCTCTTTTCAAATTTGTCTTCATGTTCCACTCTGCTCTTGGTAATTAAATCTATTTGATATGACCTGTTATTATCTGATATCATTTTAGATATTAAAGACTTCATTTTATTCTTCCCACAATCTCATGAGACAGACATTACTATACCACAATCTCATGACACAGGCACTACTATCCTACAGTTTCACGAGGCAAGTGTTACTATCCCACAGTCTCACTAGGCAGGCATTGCTATTCCATTTTATAGTTGAGAAAACTAAGGTTCAAAGTATTTAAATTACTTCTTTCTTGTCAGAGAGCAAAGATTAGCATCAGATGTGAGGTTCATTACTTCAAGCTCCTAAGTACTTAATTATATTTGGAAAAAGTTAAAATCCTTTAAAAGAGAACTAAGCACTTAAACAAATTACTAAGAAATAAACAAAAGAGAAATATGTGCCTGTGTTGGGAGTATCACAGCACTATAAATTATCAGAATGGCTGAGATGGTGAGTATTCTGTGGCCTTAAGCTGTTCTCCCATAGCATATTTGAAAACCCCTGCATCTGGTGCTGCATCTGAATCTGCATTTAATCCCAGCTTCGACATCTCATTTCTCTAAGTCACTTAATTCTTCATTGTTTATACTACAAAACCATAAGATTTAAAAAAGATAGTTGGCATGTGTCAGGATTAAGAAGAAATGCCCCCTTTGTCCCTTTTTTTTTCTTTGAATGTATGTTAAATTTGTACTAAAACTCCAATGATGGGTCAAAAGAATATAAAACTAATACTACATGAAATGTGTTTTGAAAATGCTTTTTATGTATGTCAGGCATTAGGGTTTTCTCTGTTTGCTTTAATAACCTCAGAATTTCACAAATGACATTTTTCAAGTGGAGCTTTCTTTTGGCACAAGAGATCTTTGCTTTGGTGTGTCAGCAAAACCTGTTATTTATGCCCAGTGCTTTGTTTTGCTTTAGACTGGTACCTTTATCAAATCACTTAGCTGATTAGAGATTATGGTGGCACAGCACACTCTTGCTGCACCAGTTTTAAGAATGTGGTAGTATTGATGGTAATGGGTCCAGACCCAGACCCAGGCCAGAAGAGGATCTCACAAGCACAGAGACTAGTTTTGTTTTTGTTTTAACACTAACTCAAACATCTCCTAGAGCCCACTCTGTTGACAGTATGTTGACTTCATTAAAGAATAACTAATGCATATTTTCTTTAGGTTTCACTTTTATTGTGATTAAAATATAAATGCAATGTATACGTTCCTGAGATAGTTTTACACAAACCTAGGGTGTGTTAAGTACCATGCAAAGGTATTCCATTACTAATGTAGTGATTATGTTTTAGGTCTAGTGCCAGCAGAAACACTAGATATCAGGGAGGCATTCTAGCTTCCATCTCACTGAGCAGATCTACCACTAAAAACAATCTGTGGGGAGCTCTCATGTAGAAAATTACTGTCTTTTTCATGTGTGGCTTGTGCTCATTTATTTTCTTGCCTTGAGTACTGTGCTTGGTCCTCTGGTGTATTGTGCATTTTGATTGCCAGTTTAAAAACTGTAAGTCACTGAATGGATACCATTTAATGTCTCCTTTCTTGAAACCCACCTGGCTGCCTTCTGTCACATCAAGGAAACATGGATCTGTAATGGGCAAGCACAGAACTAACATTCAGTGGCAGTATAATGGCACTTGAGTGTCACTGATAAGACATGATTAGTTACTTTAATTTCCACCGAGGTTGACATATTTCATTATGCAAAATAACAATTATGTCCTATATGAATTCCATGGCTCCGAAACTCATGTCATGAGAATTCTAATTAGAAATATGTGAGCCATGCTGAGGGCAAATGAGTTTATAATTTTACTTGAATTAAAATTTCAGACCCTTCCTCAAGGGTCCTCTTTGGAGGTAGTACTCATCTCCTCGGATAGTCTAATGGCCTTCCAAATCTCTAAGTCCTCAGTTTGTATTGCTGATAGAAAAAAAAATGGATAGCACTTCTTTATTGGATAGTGAGGCAGATCTAGCATGTTCCAAACTTCAAATTTGGGAATACAGAGGCCATGGGACATAGTTGTAATAAGAATCATCTAATACTTGGGGAAGCTCAAAATCAGCCCTAGCTCATTGTTTATTAGCTATGTGAACTTGACAAGCCATGTAATGGCTTAACACTCTCTTGATCCATATATTGTTATTTTTTAAATGAACATAATAACTCCTTTGAATCCTCATAGCAATTTACTTGTATCTCTCCTATAGGAAAATAAAGGAAAGGATGCTAACATCAATTGGCCATATTCTGCATGCAAAGCCTTTACCAATAACACAAGTCTGTTATTTAATTTACATTAAAGGGTTAAACACCATTAACAGTCTGATTTTCTAGTAGACTCAGTAGTAGCTAGAGGTGAAATCATAACACAAATTCAAACAAGCAAAAGAACAAATAAAGAAAAATTTACACATGAGTTCACTACTATTTCTTATTTTCTCTGTAATTTCCCACCTCTGGGTTAGTTCATTTTCTGTGTCACATTAAGTCTATAAATTATTCTTTATTCCAAAATTTTCAGTCCTCATATATGGGTGCTCTGGACATCAATGATATAGGATAAGATTTATTGTCATGTCACAGGTCTCATGGGACTTATGAGTCATGTGAGAACAAAGTATGATAGAAAATTAACAGTTTTCAGAAACAAAGCGTGCTGAAATTTAAAGAGATAAATTTTAACAATATGAAGTTTTATCCTAGAAGGCCATCAGAGCTTTAATCAGCAATAACATTTGTACTTTGTCCTTAGATTATCATGTTTTTATAAACCATCCCAGTGAGTTGCACCTCCATGATCCAGGTAATGAAGCATCACATAGACTGTGTAGCAGGCTGTGTGCATAGTTCAAAGTTCTAATTGTTATAACTGTCTTGGTAAGTTAGTAACATTGATCTTGTTTAACATGAGACTGTGAGAGTTGGCAGCTCAACACCTGCCTTAGGTTCTCCGAACTCTATAGAAACATGAAAAGCCGGGCAGTGGTGATGCACGCCTTTAATCCCAGCACTTGGGAGGCAGAGGCAGGCAGATTTCTGAGTTCGAGGCCAGCCTGGTCTACAGGGTGAGTTCCAGGACAGCCAGAGCTACACAGAGGACCCTGTCTCTAAAAAAAAAAAAAAAACAACAAAAAACACCCAAAAAACAAACAAAAGAAACATGAAGAACATACTGTAAGTTTCACGACAACACATATCTATCTAATAATGCAGCCATCATTATTTCTCAGTAATTTCTGAACTTTCTTTAAAGCAGGTTCTACACACACACACACACACACACACACACACAAGTGAGCATGAAACAGAAAAAGTAAGGAAACCTTTTGAGGTTGGAATCTTTTGATCTCAATGCCCTCATTCATTAAGCTGAAAAATATCAGTGAAGCTATTCCTTATGTACCCTGAACATTATTTTTACCCATATAGACCTACTTAGCTCAGCAGAGTTTAATTTTTAATTTAGATGCCTGGTCATACTGGAAAAGGAGACTATAATGATATCTCTGTCCCCTATCTCATAGTCTTATCTGAACCCACCAGTACACTCATAATCTGCCATAAACTAGAAGACTTTGAAAAAACATTGATTTTACACTTCAGTGGATCAACATCAGCTCATTCTTGCTCCTCCAATGTTGTGCCTGTTAACTTCCCTTTATCCTTCAAACTTGTGGATCATGAATGCACCACATCTGCTCACAAGAACAAGGCTGAGATCATAACATCACACATATCTTAAAGCAAACTAGAGAGGCTTCAAAAGTAACGCAGTCCTTTGTATCTAACTATTGCTATTCTGTGCTTAAGTCTAATAGAGGAATACACAGCTAGATAGAAAAAGTGCACAGAAGTATTTTTGTTTGTTGTTTTTATTTTTTTGGTTTTGTTTTTTTGTTTGTTTGTTTTGTTTTTCGAGACAGGGTTTCTCTGTGTAGTCCTGACTGTCCTGGAACTCACTCTGTAGATTAGGCTAGCCTCGAACTCAGAAATCCACCTGCCTCTGCCTCCCAATGCTGGGATTAAAGGCGTGTGCCGCCACTGCCCAGCACAGAAGTTTTTCTCAAATAAATGACAAATAGCTAAGCTGTCATTTTTATTGTTATTTATTCTATAAACATAGATTAAGCATGTAGTAGCAAATAGGCAGATAATGTCATAGAACAAAATGAATATTATGTTATTTTATGATGTAATAGCACATAATTTTGAATATGTTTAGGAGAATAAAGTAGAACTAAAGAAATGATATTCTAGACATTCTAGACACATCTAGGCAGTGTGGTACACTTATGTTAGTGTGGCCATATTGAGTTTCTATAACTCAAAGGTGATGTTTTAAAGAACACTTAAAGAAAATAAGATAGCAAACTCCCCAGAATATTATGCATAGGGAACCAAAGACCTCACAGTTTTCAGCAATAATGGTTGTTTCATAGAAACAGCAAACATAACCAAAGACAGAGTAGTAAGAAATTAAACCATGGGGGTTGGGTGTTTCCGGGATGCAAACCTAATCCCTTCTACAGTATGATAGTTCTTCAGCTGAAAATTGTTGGGGAAATTTTCAGGAAAGGATTGAAGGAACTGCAACTTTTTAAAAAATAAATTTCTGAGATTATAATATAATTATATGATTTTTCCTTTTGCTTACACACATACACACACAAACACACACACACTCGCACACCACAGCTGTGTATTATTTTTAGTATATGTGTTTGGGCATGTACGTGGATCTGTGGTATATTTGACTATGTTATTTCATGGCAAGGATATAGACAAATAAAGAGACAAATGTAGTATGGATAATAATGTAGAAGTTTTTCTTTCCCATATAATGTCAGGCCACTGAAGAACTTTCAAATGTAAAAGGACAGAAAATGGGTGAATTTAGCACAGGAAGACCTGTCTGGGCTATGGCAGCAAGGGCAGCCTTGTTCTCAGTTATATTAGGGACCACGGCCATAGCCTCTACCCAGCACGCAGATCCTGTGCCTACTTATATCTTTCTATCCACTCTCCACTTCTAGGGCATCAACCTTTGCATCTTAGATCATGTTGTACTTGTCTGTCTGTGTCTAGCTGCTTCACTTAACATCATCACTCTCCAGTTCTGTGTAAGATTTTGTAAACTGTAGGATTTCATTCTTCATTTCAATAATTGTGTGAAGGTTCCCCACGTTCTTTATTCATTCACCAACTGATGGGCACTTAGCTTTTTTACTTTTCTTAACCATTAAGAACAGTGCTGCACTGACCATGAAAGTTAAAACATCTTAACTGACTGTCTACATGCCCAGGAGTGCAATTGCTGGGCCATAAGTAATGTGATTTCTTTTTCAAACTTAGTTACTTTATTTAATGTGAATAAATGTTTTGCTTGTGTATGTGTATGTATATAGACCACAGGTGTGCCCAGGGAAGCCTGAAGAGGGTGTGGGATCTCCTGGAACTGTTAGTTATGTACCACAATGTTGGTTCTGGAACTGAACCTGTGTCTTCTCCAGCAGGCATGAATGGTCTAAGCTGCTCAGCCATTTTTCCAGTTCCTATTAGTATCATTTTTAACTTTGTGAAGAAACTTTCTATTTCTTTATGTAATGGCAAGACTATTTAACATTCCCATCAGTGGGGTTCAAGGGTTCCTTTTCTTCTGCTTTCTCTTAAGCACACATTGCTGTTGTCTTTGATAATAGACATTCTGACTCAAGTGAGCTAGGTTCTCATTTTGGTTTGGGTTTATATTTCTAAGAAAGGAATAATTTTTGATACAGAAGTCTCGTCTGCCTATTTCATGCCACAATGATTGTAAAGCCGACTCTGTCTGCTGTAGACCAGCAGCTTCCTCTCCCCCTAGAATATACTTGTGGATTTGATTGCATTAGACTGTAACAAGACTCAGAATTTTGTTAATTTTCTTCAATGCCAAAATACTCACCTCAGTGAGATTTATCTTTTTAGACTGTATGTTTCTGATAAGAGGAATGGTTAGATGTGAAACATGATTAGTCTTTTTTAACTTCCATTTTTTGTATATCCAGTGTTAAATCATTACTCTTATATATGTGAACAAGAAACCATCAAAATAGATATTAATATTCTCAGTTTAAAGATGAAAGACCCATTATTTCTAATTAGGCATATATAGTTCTGCTGTCTAAGGCATCTCTGAAGTATGTGAGCAATAGGGCTGGTACTCCAACCAATCTAAGTGACTCAATATGCACTCAGGGTTTATTAGGAGATAAGCATCTCAAGTTAACTGTATTCCACCTGCCAAAGCACTCATCAAATTGATGGAAGTGTGCTGCATAAGAGCACCCCCAATATAAGAACAATTGTTAAGATAAACTTTACATAGGGCTAGCTAAAGAAGATGGCGAGGTGGTCAAAAGCACCACTGATGGGTGAGTAAGGAAAAGGTTGCCAAACAAGCTAATTCCCATGTCCACCATTACTTAAATTCAAATAACCAAGGGCTGATTATTGCTTTTATTCTGCTTAATAAAACTCATTTTTTTTTACTGGGTGACAATAGCAAATTACATTTAAGCATATAGTAATGAGAACTTGAGTCTCTGACAAAGGGGTCCCCAATGAATCAGTACTCATCTTCTGGTTGGTTTGAATCAGCCTTTATTATTACACATATCCTGAGATGGAAATTCCTGGTAGGAAAGAGAATGTGACTGGAAGCCATGGCTCCTTATACTATTTATCTTAACCACTGCTCCTCTCCATTTTCCCTTTCCTTATCTAGTGTGAGCTACATCTTTAGATCTCAGAAAACATCCTCCATTTTGAGGACCAAAGAGCCTACCAGTAGAATCATGATAAAACTCTACAGGAATATGCTAAGAAAATTGATGCCCTCTGAGAATTTAAAACGTATTTCTTTAGTCTGATGCATTACTACTATACTTTGGAGCTTAAATGAAAAATTCGGATGTTCCATTGAAGGTGCTCTAATAATCTAATTCTAGGTAAAGCTGGAGATGGCAGTGGAGATGATGGCTGTGGTAGGTTGAAAGTGGATATCCCTACAACCTTGTGAATTGTGCACTTGGTCTTTGGCTGGTGATATTGTTTTAAGAGGTTGTGGTGCTTTTGAACATTGAGGCTTTCCTGATAGAAAACAGTCCTTAAGCTAGTTTCTTGACTGTCACACCCTCTCCTGATTGTGGTGTGTTTTCTGCTTCCTGGTTGGCCATGGTGTTGGAAGACCTAGCCACATAAACCTAGATCTTTGACCACAATAAACAAAAAATTCTGGAATCATGATTCAAAGTAATTTGAGTCACAATTGGGAGGAAAATAACTATGGAAGTCTGCTGCACTGCTTAGTTCCAGCCACAGTGAAGATTAAGTGCTACTGATGAAGATGGTGTTACTAAAGATGAGGATGAAAATGGGCAAAACCACAACATTTAATAACTGTGCTGAGTGCTTCCCTCAGCATTTTACATCCATTCTCTTACTGCTCCCAGTTTATTGCTAAACTCTATACTATTATTTTCCTCTAATAATAAGAGAGTTACAATGGCTCCAAAAATATTAAATGGAGAATTCATTCATTGAAACTCATGTTTGTCTACCACAAACCCACAATATTTTAGACAACCTGATCCCATAGCACTGGATCTTTAGAAACCCTCTTGTTTTGCATGAAGCATGAAGTCCTTTTGCTTGGACTGAAGTTGCATCATCCTCTCTGTTGACAGTGGTCTGTTTGGCTAGACTCATAGACACACATCTTAGTGATTCCGGATATACTGATCATAGCTTAATTTTTAGAAATGGAATCAGATCAACACTGATGATATGCAGTTAGCTTGGCAGGAAAATGATTTAGCACATATAATGTATGGGCTAAAATAAGAGAGAGCCTTTAATTTATGGTAGAACAGTTGGTACCTCCTTTCTGAATTGTTACATATTCCAACCTGAAAACCCTTGCATTTATGTCTCCTGTATATGATCAAAAAAATCAACATATTATTTTATAAACTCAAATCTGTCATATTTTTACCTTATATTTGAAAAAATAGAAAGTCTCCAGAATGCCATATCCTTCTTTTAAACATTCTTCTTTGTAATAGAAAGCAAATGTGACAGACTCTTATTTCATAAGAGATAACAATGTGTTAATGTAGACCTTGAGAAAGGCCTTTATAAAAAGATCAGGCCATAACACCATGGAGAGAGAGCTGGGTGAACATCATCGTTGATTGGCAGTGTGGATGCTTTAGCATTATAGTAAGAAAAGATTTCTTTAAGTTTTAGGAATAACAGAACTCAGCTGAAAGTCAAATAATAAAGCTACATAGTTCTAGCAACAAGGTCTGGTCATACAGTTATCTCCTCCACTGTCCAGGACCGAGCTTCCAGCCTGTAGGTTTCTCTCTGTGATAACAGCTGTAGTATGTGCAAACACCTCATCTTCCTAACTTTTGAGTTTTTGTAAAGAAAAACTAAATAACATCTCAGACTTGCTGATTTATCTTTCTTCACTGATGCCACAATTGGTAAATAATTATTGAAGGTCCTTTAAACATTCCCTCACCGATTTATCCAGCCAGTTAATAAACATCTTTGAAGTTCTCTCTCTCTCTCTCTCTCTCTCTCTCTCTCTCTCTCTCTCTCTCTCTGTGTGTGTGTGTGTGTGTGTGTGTGTGTGTGTTTGTGTGTGTGTCTGTGTATGTATGTATGTATGTGTGTGTGCATGTGCGAATGTGTCAGTGTATGTGTCCATGCTTGTGTGCATGTGTGTGTCCGGTCATGTGTGTGAGTGTATGCTCAGGTTTGTATTTTTGTAGGAGAAGAAATGTAAAAGAATAAAATGAGTAAAGGGATTGACAAATGGAAATAAGGAAAGCATTATCAGAATCTCTGTCTTATAGGTGAGGCTAAGAAGGCAAGGAGATACTAAGACCCATGGTGTTTGGTTGGCTGGGTTTAGCTAGGTTTTGTCGAAGATAGGCTCTTGCTATTTTACCCAGACTAGCTTCTAAGACTAATATGATCCTCCTGCTTCAGTTACTCAAATAGGTTGGAGATTAAATTTTGGACTGTTTGGTTATAATGACAGTCCAAGCTCTGGTTTTTCAATAATCAGCCCAACCATTATACATACATACATACATACATACATACATACATACATACATATACATATACATATGAGTGACACTAAACTGAAGAAAACCAGTTGTAGTCTGCATTGTATGTTTGGCTCCATAGGAAAGTCTTAATGGGGACTTCTAATATAAAGGTGACAGGGATGAGGCATGGACAAAATGCTTATCATTCAGTATGGATAGGTTTTCATTAGTGAGAACAAGGTAGAAGAAGAAATGATATTACTATCTAACATTACCACTGAGATGGTTCAAGAAGAACAGATGTTAGCTGATTAGCACAGGAGACTAAAGTACTTCTCAGTTTCATACCTTGGCTTCTCACTCTTTAGCTTTCTTGATATCCCAGTCTCGCTTTTACAACATGGAAAATGAAGGCGGTGACAGGATCTTGGGAACTCGTGAGAACTAGCTGTGGTTACATGTATTCACATGTGCACTACCTCCATCACTCCAACATGAGGCAGAATAGACTGTGCTTGCTGATGTTTTCCTGACTATCCCAAACTCTAAGTGTAAGAGTTTCCAAAGAAGAAAAGGCCTTACATGAATCTGTTGGGGTTTGCTAGGTATGTATGTATCTAGTCCTTTCTTGGAAGTTCTTTCTGCTCTTCCCAAAACACATATATTTGCTTTTTAAACCTATTATTTTGCGGGAGCTCTGTTTCTTTTTCTTTCTTTTAAAAAATTTATTTACTCACTTTACACCCAATCACTGTCCTCCCTCCCTGTCACCCCTCTCACAGTCCTTCCCCCATCTCCGCTCCCCTTCTCCTCTGAGAGGGTAGGCATGTCCTTCTGGGTATTCCCCCAATCCTAGCACATCAACTCTCTGCAGGGCTATGTGCTTCTTCTGTTGAGGCCAAACAAGATAGCCAAGTTAGGAAAAAAGATTCCACAGACAAACAACAACTTTAGGAATAGCCCCGAATCCAGTTGTTTGGAAACTCATATAAAGATGGAGCTGCACATCTGCTACTTACGTTCAGGGGTGGGAGCAGCTAAATCCAACCTGTGTATGCTCTTTAGTTGGTGGTAATGGGTGTCTAGTTGGGCCAGTTATTGGTTGGCCATTCCTCAGACCAAATAAATAAATAAATAAATAAATAAATAAATAAATCTATCTCACAGAGGATAAAATATGTTAATTTTCAGGAGATAACAGCATTTATATGAATTGTTAGGAAAGGAGAAGAGGATTAAATGTCAGGTTAAATTTAGATACATGGAAAAGTCCATGCATATTAATATAGAAAAGAATAAATAATTGAAATGCAAGCACTCTGCCAGCATATAATGTTACGGATGGAGGCTAATTAAGTTTTGTTTGGTTGGAAAGATAATTGACTAATATAAACAATAGGGACTTATGCTTGGGTCAATGAAATGAGTATATGTTGAGGAAATCCTAGCATGCCAATGTGATGAGTGTGAATTCATATTGTTGTGGAAAGCTATGGTCTTTCAACGTGGAAGTCACAATCAGAAAATTACTGTTTAAGAGAGATGATTGTAGGCCCACAGAGAAAGTGAGATAGCCTAACAGAAATCTGGGGAAATGATAGCTTGCTCCCTTTGTCAAACTTTATTTTTAACCACAATCCAACATAAAGTTGACACTTGTCTCTATACAAATCAGGAGTTGTGTCCAGGTAATTTATCTCAGCTCGATAGCTGGAGTGCCATCCATTTCTCTTACGTAAAGCTTGCTCATAGAGACACATTGAACTAACATCTCCTACTGAGAACATAAACTGAAGCTTCCATAATTTAGGTTAATTTATGCCCAAATTTTATTTTATTGCTCTTAATAAATTAATTGAAATCCATCATATTATTCTCCATGCTGTATCAAAATCTCAAAACCGCATAGCTTGCTAGCTACTGAGGTCCTTTAAATTTTCAATAGTGGGATGGAGTAGAGGAGGAGGTACACATGAAAGAAGTCATACAAACCAAACGTAAAAGAGATGGAAGCACATTGTATTTGTGTAAAAAAGAGAAGACCACAAATACCTCCAAGTATGCAGACAAGAGTAAGGAGCAGATGGCAGTGACAGTGAGATAGTTGGTAAATAAAAACAGAAGTTTAGGAGGGAAGATGTTAAGGATACTTGTGACAAAAGATGTCCTAGGCCTTCCGATGTGTTTGAAATAAAAACAGTATAAGTGGGACCAGAATACAATGGAGTATTTAATACACTTGGGCTTCTTCACCCTAAGACACTCTGTTCCCATCATTAATAAGAATGAGGTGTTTACTGGGATACATTTAAAAACACATTTTAAATAGGAATGGTGGGTGGTTTAAGATGAAAAGTAATGGATATCACTCAAAATGAGGCAGGGCAGAAACAGAAAATAAGGGGGACATTGGAGAACAAAAGCCCTTTACTTCAAAGTCTGGCTGAAGCCTCTCACCAGCTGAGAAGCAAGCATTTCAGAATAATTAACAACATTTGCCATGGAGGTTGCTGACAAAGAGATAATATTCCTTTGATACAGAGATGTTTTCTAATAAGAATGTTAAAATAGCAATGAACTATGCTTAAGGCATAGGTGTATATGTTTCAACTTTGAATTTACTCCCTTTCTACAGATTTTCTAGAAACTTCATAAACCGGACATTTTTGAGCATTTGTACAAAAACCTAGGGCACCACCATATTAACTGATCTTGTCCAGCATAAGTCAGGAATAGTCCTCTGTCTAATATCTTCCGAATCCTCTGAGCACAACCTCAGAGAACAGCCGGATCTTACTATGGTTATTGTAGACACTGAGGCACAGACTTCAGTAGATTCATGTACTCACACTTGGGTATGTCTTATTCTTTCCTTAAGCATTTCTCTTATGCAATGATCTCAAATCTGTATTCAAATGTCTTTTAGTGAACTTCAATTTTCAATTCTACTTCATAATAGCTTGCCGTGACACTCTTTTCTGTAAACAAGTCAAAGAGTTGTCTTTACCAAGTGGAAGCTTCTGGAAGGAAGACCTCAAGTTACACCTGCCAGCCAGACAAAAGCATAAACAATATACAAGTACACAATTAAATACAGAAGAGACAAATATAAGATTATCCTTAGGAACATGAATAGTGAGAGCTTAGACCAGAGGAGAAAAAAGTTATTATACTATTTTCACTGCTCTGTTATTCGTTTGTTGTTGGTGGTGGTGGTTTGTTTTTTTTTGTTTTGTTTTGTTTTTTGTTTTTTTATTTTCCTTATAGGATGGTTAGCTTTTTGGTGGTGTTTGTTTTGCATTTTTTTTTTGGTATCAGTTTTGTTTCTGTTTGAGTTTTAGTTTTTGTTTTTTGAGACAGGAGACAGGCTTTCACATATCCCAGGCTGCCCACAACCTCAACCTCATTAGGTGGCTGATGATAACCTTAAACCTTTGATTCCCCTGCTTTCACTTGTCCCCCAAAATTCTGGGATTACAGGTGTGCATCACCATGCCTGAGCTTGATGGACGCCAGTCAAGCACTCTGACAAATGAGCTACCTCCCAGGTCATGTCATGTGTTCTTTGACACCTCTCCACAGACTCACACTTCTATGTTTACAGGAAGGCTTCCAACTTCTCTCCATCGATGCACTGCCACTGTCACTTCTGTACACAGGTGCTCATGGTGTGACAAGTCTCCTCTTCACATGTCCCACACAACCTGCTTCACCAGGCTACTCTTAGGATCGAAAACCATATCTTCAATTACTAGATACTATTTAAAGTATTGATCCAACCTGTAAAAACTAAATCTCTTATAGAGTTTGTCAACTCAGATAAACTCTAATATCATCACTTTGACCAGTCATATAGAAAAGGTGAGTCATGGTTCTTTACTTCCTGCTACTGTGATGTTCCTTTGACATTAATTGATAAGAGAGGCCTATTTCAATTGCTGCCAGGCATTTGGATTCCAGGTCACTTTTTTTTTCTCAATGACAATAAAGTATAATAATGGGGAAGTAGAGGAAGGGACCCTGCATAGCACTAGGCTACAAAATAAGAAAGGCCTGGTAGTAATATAAAAGAAGAACTAATCATCCAACATGTTAGAATAAGAAAGTGAGCTTCTTATTGGAATTTGGAGCCAGAAAAATTTCTATTCTATAACAAAGAAGTTCTAGACTGATAGAGTATAATTGACAGAACCCTCATGCAACATTCTGGCTTTGGTCATAGCAATTAACTAAAACCCTAAAGCTTACCCCATCTCTAACCAGATCTGTAGAGTGCCCACCATATCAGCAAGCCATTCTCAGCTAAAAAATATTACTAGTGGTTCAGGTCAGGTGCAGGCATTTGAAATTTGGGACTTCTTATTTAGATAATAGGAAATAACAGGTCACGTGCACTTGCAAAAACAGTAAAACAAGTCTTTTTGGAAGTGAAGCGGTAGTACCGATTTCTGAAGGATGTGCTGTCAGAATTGACAGTGTTTCACATGTGTGAGGGCACTCGAGAGCCACAAGTATTATTCAGTATTTGCTTTATCACATTCAAAGGAAGGAACAGTTTGCTTGCGAGGGGGTGTGACTGGAAAGTTCTCCATTTTGATTGACAAACTATGTTATATAACCACTTTTATGTACTGCATGTCTGTTTTTATAATGCATCTAACTTAATCATATGCATGAGCAATTATATATAAGCATACAATGGTAAATAGAGGATTCTCCCTGAAACGTTCGTTGACACACCTTTGCCTTACTGTGAGTGCACATAAGATTAGTTCAGGCATCAGTCAGCCTTAGTAGTTTCTTATATATTGTGACTATATTTATATAAGCCAAGTTTCTGGATTTGCAGACTGGGGTCCGAGAAGTTTCGAGGTTACTGAGTGTGTTGTTTGGAGACGTTCTGTGTACATGCTATGTACAGGTAAAGGAACTAAGTTGCTCAATGCATTGTTACAAAGGTAGAAGAGGATTACACATAACCCCAAATCAAATGGGGCCCTAAGCTCCTAAATGACTCCTTATTTTTACCGCCTCACCAGGACTCTTGTCAGTGAAGTCTGAGTGTTTCTTTTCTTTGCAGGCATCCTAAATTCTATTGTCCTAGTGAAACCATTCTTAATTTTGTTGTTGTTTTGCTTTGAGCAGCTTGCTTTTAAAATTCAGAAGCCTAATGTCTGCATCTGGATGCATTGCCTGGGCCTCTTTCTGAGGCTGCTTTTTATTTGTTTTTATTTGTTTGTTTGTTTTGGCCTCTATTTTTTTCTCCCAGAAACCATACTATACATGTCAAAGATCAATAAGAAAAAAATGAAATATGACAAAAAAATAAATCAATATGACAAAAAGAAAGAGTCTACAAAAATACTCCTTAGTTTATTGGGTGTAGTCTGTCTACTGCTAGTTCATTGTGTGTAGTTTATCTACTGCTGGGCATGGGGCCTACCTTAACTGTGGCTGATACATGACATTGTAAGATGACATTGGAGAAAACTATAAATTTTCATTTGCAAGTAGTTGTCAATTGGATATTGCTTCCTGGTTGAGGATGGGAGTTTTTGTTCACATTTATTTCTCAGCATTGGGACCCCATCTTGTTTGAGCCTGTGCAGGCCTTGTGCATGCTGTTACAGTCACTGTAAGTTCACAGGTGCATATATCCTGTTATGTCTGGAAAAAAAATGGTTTCCTTGGAGTAACTCACCCTGATGGCTTTTATAATCTCTCTGCCTTACCTTCTGCATAGTTCCCATAACCATGGGGGCAGGGGTTTGATGAAGACATCCAATCAAGGGCTGAGCAAGCCCAGTGTTAGAATGCCATTGGCTAGGCCAGAAGCAAGTTTCTCTTGGTAAAAGGAAGAAACCGAATACAAAATTTTATATCCTGATAACTACATCTTTATCCTGACATGAAATTGCATCTGTAATTCAGTCTAATCCCATCTTTCTTCCCATGTCATTCATGAATCACTTTTCTCTGGAAGATGATACTTTCTTTCTGGAAAATATTAGATGTATTTACCCACATGTTTTTGTATCTGAAATCCATTTTTTTTCTGTTTGGCTTACCCCTAAATATCCAAAATCTCATCCTGTCAATTTCCTCCATCCTTATTTGTTTTTCTTTTGTAGTATCTTCAAGAAGTGTTTCACTTTCATGGGTGTTCTTTATTGAATCTGCGATATGCCCCTGCTCACACACATACACACATTACTTATATTTCCCTAGCTGAGACTCATTGTGATTAGTTATCTGTATATTTCTCGTAAGATTTTTCTTGGTTTATAAACTTGGGTTGTGGGAAATAGCTTACTCCATCTGTTTGTTATTTTTGTTTTGTTTTTAGGTCTGCTACTGCCATTTATAACACCTGTGTTTAGAAATGGTCAGATTAGGAAAGCTTTTGGGAAGGATCCAGATCATTGTGTTATGATGAGGTGAACAACTTAGATTTTATTTTATTTTAAGAGAGTGTTAAGGGAGACGCATACAGCTCTTGCCACCTGGCAACTGAGTGTCTTTCCAATCTTCTTACTTATATACTGGCACATCTCTCTAATATTATTGAAGCAGAAATTTTATAGAAGCATAATAAATATTGATTAGGCAAATGACCACTAAGTTGGACAAGATGTTTGGGAATGAGTCAAGCTAATTTGTGTCAATACATATTCAATATAATCCTGTAAAATTATATTTATATCTTGCAAGTTATTGCATATGACTCATTTTGGCTATGCAGGAATTATGCTATTTTATGTCTCTATTGAGCCATCTTCATTCTTGCTAGCGAATAGAATGAAAAATGAAAAAAAATGTATTCAACATATATCAAATTAAATGTTATAATGAGATGACAAACAGGGACGTGTTTATCAAATCACTGGAAATAGGAGGTTCCTTATAAATGAATTATGAAAATGTAGTTATAAATGCTTCCAGTTCAGAATGACCTCAGCACCTTAAGTCAGATTAAATGGGAGAAAATTCTGACTCTCTGTTAGCAGTACAGTCACATTACTTAGTTCAGCTACAGGTTGCTCCTTGTAAACTGAGTATAGATTTTATTCACCTTCTATGGTTGTATGAAGATTTTGGAGTTAAACATAGAAATATCTGTGGTGTATAGCAGACGCACATTAAAAAGTTAGTAACTCAGTTTGCCTTTTAAAATCCATACATTATTCCATTGGGTTGTTCAAGTTTAAAACAGCAGTGATTTTGTTGACTCTTATAGTAAACAGGTGTGGAAAGGGGTTAGAAATGTCAGAGACAGCCACCTGGCTTCAAAGAATCTCTGACAGGAGAGAGTTACCTTGGCAACCACCTCAAATTCAAGGGTCATGTTGTTTTTTGTTTTCCAGGTTTGACAACTCACATTTGTCTGCATGCCAGAGTCAATCAAACCCTGGGATACTAATTCATATTAGCAAAGCTGATAAGACACTGATGGAGATTAATACTTACTGGCTTTATAAACTGTAACGAGGAAAGGCTGCTAAGCCAACTGAATGCCTGTATATCCTAAGAAGTTCATTATCCCGTGGTACAGAAATAATAAAGGAAATTGAATGATAACACTGACCTTGCTGGCAATCCTGTAGGTTAGATTATGATGGGACAGACAACCACACAGACACGTTCCCTCAAATGCCAAGGTAAATTTATCTCTCAGATTTCATGACCGTAGTGGGTGGTCTGTCTTTGGCATGGAATTATTTTTGCTCTGGAAGCCAAGATAATGGTCCTGATCCAAGAGTGAAGGGATGAAGAAAGGAAAAATTTTAGAATCTTTCATCACAAAGTGCCATATGTTTCTTCTGCAAACATTTTATTAGCCAAAATAAAGTAAATTGTTATAAGGTATCAGGGAACCAAGGAAAACCATACCATGCTCCGGAAAGTACCTGGATATTGATGAATACATCATCTAGGAAGCCTGTTGCCACTCTGCTATGAAAAGGACCTAACTGTCAGGTATCTATGTTGACATAGAGGTCCACTGGAAGGGCATTCTCAGCTAGACTAGAATTTGATTTGCTCTGCCATAACCTTGCCTCGCAGAAATCTTATCTTCACCACAGTGGCTTACTTTCCTTTACCACATGCATATGTTGATTCTTTCAATCAATAGTCCCAATTTACATTCAGATGTTTACATTAAATTCAGATGCTTACATCTGAAAGTTTACATTCAGATGTTGCTGCTTGAGAAGTCCCCCCACCCTCCCCATCTCTTTTGGATGGTTCCCAGAGCTAAATTCACTAGATCTTTTTCTTCAAATCTTGGGAGTAGGCTTGAGGATATCTGTGACTGAGCCCAGAGTCTTGCACATTTTAAGCACACACTGTACCACTGAGCGATCCAGAATCATTTAAATCTCTTAACCCTTGATTTTATGTTAGCTGTGGAAATGATTGTTTTTGTTAATTTTTTGATATTCAGAGGTGGAGAATTTCTCTTCATCCTCCCCATCCTTTCTTCCTCCTCAAACTGCTCCCAGATTTTAAAAGGATTGTTATGTAACTTCATAATGATAGCCTGTGCTGGGGTATTGGAAGCTAGTTAAGAATTTCAGAGGGACATCAGGTGCTCTTCTTAGTGAGTGCTTTTTCACACTTCTAATTGTGTCAGAGTGACTGTGCAGAAAGAAATTTCAGCCTCTTCAATTGTCCTACATTATTGCAATCTACTCACTGAGACCAATGATAAAAGAGGTTTAATTATAATTAACAACTTCACATTGACCCTATTTTAAATAACCCTCGATGAATAGAGCAACTGGTGGATTAACAAAAACTGATTTACATGTCCATTGATTTTATCTTTCAAGTCAACTCTGGTGACATTTTCTAGTTCGCACTCTTTATGTGCCAGAGTTCGTTACACACATTTTGCTCTGACCACCAAACTATTATACATTACATAACTATTTTCTCTTCTATTTGTGTGGTTGTGGTGGTGTGCTTTGTGTGTTACATGCAGGTATGTGTGTATATGGAGGCCAAGGGAAGATGTTCCATGTCTTCCTCAATTCTATCTGCTTTATTTCCTTGAGACATGTTCTCTCAATGAACTGGAAGCTTATGATTTAGTCTAGATGTGATGGTCAGAAAGCTCCCAGGATCTACCTTTCTTGTTCTCCAGTGCTGGGTTTATAAACGTGCAATTATACCGCGTGACTTAAGCGGGTACTGGAGATTCAAGCGAGGCTCCTCCAACCCCTGAGTTACTTCCACAGCTTTCCATCAAAATAGTTTAGACAAATGGCATCCTCAAGACAGAAAAGCAATTTATTCTAGACTTTTTGTTCGCCATTCTTTTTGTTTATTCCACTCTTATTCATTCATACTTTTGCTGGATTTTAGAAAAATTACTATGTTCAAAGTCATAGTTTTAAGAAACATTGGAGGGATAGAGTATCTCTAAGCTCAAAGAATTGCATCTTTAGAAAGAGACAGACATACACAGGCCCAATTAATAATTGATAAATATGAGCAAGCACATACAGAGATGTTTGTATATATTTAATTTTGAAATTAACCAAATTTATGTCTTTATAGTACTTAAATATCTAACAAATTACAAAACCCTTCCTTGAGGATATGTACCTCCTTTTTACAAACAGACCAGTAGGAAAGCATTGGAACTGAGCCTTTACCCAAGGGTTCATTAAATAGCAACTGACACGGTTCACTTTTCCAAGAATGTTCTCATGCTACAAGAAGTGCCTAACCTTTGACACCATGACCTGATATTTTCATCAACACTGTTTATTCTTGAGAACCGTAAGACTGAGTTATAAAAATAAAATAAAAAGAAAAGATTACAAAAGTTAACTCATAAAATTTTAGGTAAGTATATGAATCCTGCTAGGCTCCGTTCACAGCTGGGGTGTATGAAACCCATGTGCTGCATGTCAGACATGTCTGCATTGGTTTGCTGATAGTTTTGCTTGGTATTATGTTTAGTCATGGATCCTAACTGGCTCAGTCTGAATTTCTGACACTACAAGCTACAGGCATACATAAACACAAACCTAGGATTTTTGTGAAACCTTACTCCTGATGGACCATGTTATAGGAAGCAAATAACATTTATCTAACTAGAAGTAAGTTTTAAAAATTACCATCTGGGTGACATATTTAGAATTTTTTGTTTTGTTTTTGTTGTCTGCTTATTTAGCCTTTAAAGAAAACAAAAGGGGTTTTGTAGGATTTTTAACTACAAAATTATATTTCTGCACATTCCATTGTTCAACTTACATATAAACTATTGGATGTATTCAGAAGTAGATTTATTTTACTAGTAAAGATAGAAAAGAAACCATGACATAGAAGGACATAGATGGGCATGGAACTTCAGGGACAGATGCAGAGGAATTCATCAGTGCCCCTATCTGAGCCTTAGTTTAAATGCTTGCCTGGTATTTATGCTAACACAAAATGAGTCAAACAAGGAACCTGGTATTTGCTCTAAAAGATGTTACAGTGTCATGGAAGAGAAAAACAGTAATTAAGCTATGCTTAGATACAGGGTATTTGGGAATCAGTCCTACAGAACTAGATGAAGAGTTGGTGCTTGAAGGGTAGATGGAATTTAGGTTAGAGAATGAAAAGTTTCTTACATGGGGTTGGTTTTGGACTGTCTTAGAAAAAAAATGACAGAAATTTTCAAGTGAAGAGAACAATACAGGACACTGGGGCTCTGAGCAATGTCCTCTACTGCCAGCTGACTGTACCTGTGTTTCTTTTGGGCCTTGATATGAATGATGTCATGCCTTGTCCTGACTGCTCTGTCTGATACATACAACTATTTTTCCACTTTACTGGTGATGGGACAAAATGAGACAAGAGAAAAAATGGTACCCTTTATGTCAGGTCACCAGGGAACTTTAGGAAACAGTCAGCTGGTTAGAAGATGTAATAAAATAGACACAATAATGGGATCAGGAAATAGCAACAGGGCAATGAATGGGTCAAGCAAAACATAATGTTTAGAAGTAACGGATGTCAGGAAAGAAAAGCGAAAAGGTGTCAAGAGAGCTCAGGAGTACGAAAACCTATGGTAGGTTAGCTATCAATGACACACACTGTTTATTAGCTATTAGCCATATTCCAGGCCTTTCTTTGGGTATTCTCATTGACTGTCTTTTAATCTGCAAGGAAATTCTGTAGGGAAATCAGTATTTAGATATATGGACCTAGATAAGCCAGGTGGTAAGCAGAATATTTGTGTCTACGATCGTAAGATGAACTTGGCTTTGAACCCAGATGTACAGAGCCCAGACACTTAATCATTACTGCCTTTAAACTTTTAACTCCTGGTAACAGGATTAGTAGCATCCACCACTTTTAAAAAAAAAAAAAAACAAAAAAAAAACAAACTTGTATTTTGGTTCTATCTTTTTGAGACTACATTAAATTTCCTATGATGGAATTATAGTCAGGCCTTGGCCTTCTTATGTGAATTGGGAAACACATTTTCATCCAAATCAAGATGGCTCATCTCATGCACTGCATATATGACTGATTCACATCCCAGGGAATTAGTAAGTAGCCTTGTCCCCAAGTCATGAGGGTCACTGAAACTTCTCTACACAATGATGATGTTTACCAACCATCAGGCAAAAGTCACTCGCTCTTTTGCCTTTGTCTGTAAAACAGAGGAATGTAATGATAGCTAAAACACCTTGGCAGAAAGGAAAAAGCTTAAAAAATTTTGCATTTTAGGATTTTTAAAAGAAGTTAAAATTGTATATTTCTATATTGCTTATGAAGCTGCTAAGGAGAGAAGTGTAGGAGATACATTTAAAGTCATTCAGTTCTTGGCTGTGTGCCCATGAACGAAGTTGCAAGGTGGGAAGCACACAAGGGAAGTAATTCTTGAGAGTCTGATCTCTTTTTATATTTAAGAAACAAGGGAAATGCGATTCCGAGCTTTTACTGGAGAAATGAGAACAGGAGGATTCCATTAATAGCCTGCAAACATGAGCTGGTTTTTATCCCTTAAGTGACAATAGGCTGTGTTCCCTAAATTAAATAATTGTCTCTCTTTACCGTAATTATGGCAGAGAACTTCCAGTTGGTGTGCTTGCTTTGGATGTTGAGTAGACATGGCGCTGATGCATTTTAACCACATGCTCCTGCTATTGTGGTGAAGCTCCACTGTAATTGGTAAATTTTAGCTTTGTCATTGGCATTTACCTTTTCTAGCTCCCATGTTAGGTAAACACAGAATCCTTTGTGTGTGTTTTCTAGTTTTCCACCATTATGCAGAGCAACCTAACCTATGACCAGTTTCGATTTGTAGGCAATATATTTGAGAAAAATTTAGCAACAATAAAATTATTTTGCTGATATTTCAAACTGTAACTTTGCTATTGTTATGAGTCATAATGTATATGCAAGATATCCGATATCTGACCATTCCCAAAGGAGGTCATAACCCGCAGGTTGAGACCCACAGGGTTTATCACAGAAGAAAACACTGGTGTTTTTGAATTTTAAATCCACTGGGTAGTGGAACCTCCAAATAGATATTAAATATATATTAAAAGAATAAGGGAATTAATTGACTAGAAAGAGATAAGTTATATTGTGCTACAACCAAATTGAATAGGATGAAAAACAAAGAGAGAAAAAGTCAATTTGTTTTTTTAAAGGAAACCTGCCTGGTTACAGATAATGAATAGTTGTATACCATGAAGTTTTTATTTCCATGTGCAAATGGACCAGCAGCAACTATTCCAATTTTAATGTGATAGAAAGAGATGTGGTCTCGATGTCCCCTTTACTACATAAGGAGATAGATTTTGGAGTAAGGTGATCTGAGTTCAAATTCACTATGACAGACCCTCATTGTTTTGGGCGAGTTTGCAATGGGGAAACAAATTTGTATAGTTGGTGACTAAAAGCCAATTTTATTGAACTCTGGTATTTTCCTTGGATCTTTAAAACTAATAAATAGATCATTAAACTCACATTTTCTTCTACAATATTACTAAAATTATTTTGTTATCTTCTCATTCAAAATCTTCAATTTTTCTAGACTGTTTTAATTTAAGCTATGTGGAGATCTGTGCATAAGAATGACCCTATATTTTGTTGTTTACATTAGAGAAAATTTAACACCATACTTGCTTACCAATGGAGAATTGGTTTAATTATGGCATAGTCAGGCACTACAATAATATTCTATTAGTACCAGTAATGATAGATGTGCTCTAATTATTACAGACTATTGAAGGAAAGTAGGTTATGAAGGAAACCATACTGAATGATTTGCTTTATAAAACAAAGTCTACAGGCTAGAGAAATGACTCCACAGTTTAGAGCACTCACTGTCCTTCCAGATGACCCAAATTTGATTTTCAGCACATAGGTTGGACATCTTACAACTACTTGTAACTCCAGCTCCAAGATGTGCAAAGAGATGCAATGTCTTCTTCAGGCCATTTTCTGGCTTTCACAGACAGATACTCCCCAACCCCACACATATTTGGCATGCATATACACAGACACGTGTGATACATATCAATAAAAACATGTTATTTAACACACAGTAGTTATCCCTGAGATTGTATGAATACAAGTACCACTAAATAGATTCAATAAGCTATATTTATATATTCATGTGTTGATATATATATATATATATATATATATATATATTTATAACAATATTTTTTTAACAAAGAGACCATGGATTGGAGAGAGAACAAAAAGAGGATCATGGGAACTTATAGAGAGTAAATGGAAGGGGGAAATATTTAATTATATTTTAATTTTAAGAGCAGTTTAAAAGAAAATGCAAAAAAATGAATAAAATACCAAACAATAAATTAAAGGAAAAAAATCTACTGGAACAACATGAATTACAATGTAGTATGTTATTGTTTACCACACTTTAAATGGTACTTTAAGTGCTTTTGATGTATCATGATTTTGTGTCTATTAGGTAATAATAAGTATGAATATTAATATTGTTTGTATAAAAAACCTGAGTCACTGAGATCATAAGTAACTTATCCACAGATACGCAACTAACAGTTCAAATATAGGACCTATATTCCTGTTTTCCATTTTTATTTGTATTTATTAATTGTAAAAAATTAATGGATTTCATGACACCCTATATAAAGTATGATATGCTGTTATCATCTTCACTTTTCTCTACCATATTCTGCTTGTCTTTCACTGTCCTCTTTCCTCTACCTCTATATTCTCCTTCTACTTTCTTATTGCTTTTGTTTTTTTAAATTATTATAGTTACATATCTATGAATATACAAATATGACGCCTCATCTACTTGGTGTTGATTACATGTATATTAGGGATGTATGCATGTAATACATATATTATGGATAATCACTTGGAATTGAACAACCAATTAAGTGGTTTGGCTTTTGTAACAGCCTGTTATGATGCTCTGAGAAATCATTAATTTTCCATTGCTTAACATCTAGAGGTGAATCCTTATAAGAGTTCCCCCATCTACATTTGCATGTAGACTGGTGTTGTCATTGTTTAAGTCTTGTCTAGAATATCAGATCATTGGGATTTAATCAGTACAGCTTCCCTGTTTTCTATAAAAGACACAGACTCTTAGAAGACATCTGGTTCTTTTATTCTTAAAATATTTCTTTCCCTTCCTCTTTAGTGTTCCTTATGTCTTAGGTGTAGGCATTGTAGTTTAGACATATCGTTTGGGGATAAGCAACTATTGTCAGTAGTTTTCTACATTTTGATCAGTTTTGGCATTTTGTGATTATCTTAATCTGATGCAAAAATAAGCATCTTTGATGAGGGGTGATTGTTAAATTTATCTGTTATTATAAGGACAAGCAGCTAGAAATTATTCTGGTTTAGAAAAGTAGCTATAGTGTGTTTGTTGGCCTCATCACTCATGAGTAGTTGTCTAGGTTTATAGTACCAGGCATAAATTCTCATTTAGTGATCCAGTTGGACAGTTGTTGGTTATCTCCAGGATATAATTGTCACCATACTGTTTTAGGCATGTCTTAATATACTGGTCAATGTTGTTTCTTAGGTGTGTTACAGGTGAGTAGGACTAACGATTTCTGTTCTTTCTTGACAGTTTGCATAATACTTCCCAGTACAGTGAGAGCCAGTCCTCGAGGGTGAGATTTACACATCAGTTCCAGCTCAATTCCTCCAAGTCCTTTGTCCAAAGTGTGTGATATAGTCAGCAAATTGGTACACACACTCACATTCTGGGAGACAACTGAACTGATGGGAATGCAAATAGCATATTTGTGTGGGTTCTTTTAGACTCCCCTGAGTATCAATTTCAAAGGAGGTTTTGTTTTTCTGTTATTGGGTGGGTTTTTTTGTTTGTTTTGTTTTTGGGGGAACAGATAGTGGGTTTTAAGAAAAATATTATCATTCATAGTGGCTTAATATTGTGAATAGAACTAAACAAGTATGGTTGAGTAAGAACCTGTGGAATGGGATATCAATTCCTTCAAGCATATGCCTGAGAGTGATATAGGTGGATCATATGGTAGATTTATTTCTAGCTTTCTAAGAATTCTCCACATTGATCTTTATAGTGGATATACCAATTTGCAACTGCACCACCCATGGCTAATGGCTGCTCCTTCTCCACACCCCTTCTGGCAGCATGTGTCATCAGTTGTTCTCTCAATCTTAGCCATTCTGATTTGGGCAATAGAAATCTCAAAATTGGTTTAGTTTGTGTTTCTGTAATTGTTAATGGCATTGAGTTCTTTAGGGGGTGTTTGAATTAAGTCCATAATTGTCAAGTGAAATATTATAAAACTAAAATTCTTCTACATAGGAAAGGAATCAATCTTTGTCAGCTGTATATCTGAGAGGATTAATATCAAAACATATAAAGAACTCCAAAGACAGAGTCATGAAAACAAACAACCCAATTGAAAATGAGTTATGGATCTGAATGGAGAATTCTCCAATGAATCTATAATTTTTATGGTTATTTCTCTGCCTCATACAAAATCTCTACTGATGAAAATGCAGTATGGAATGTGTCTTATATTAACATCTTAACTGAGAACAGAAATATTTAAAAATCAGGAAATTACCCATCAGTATGGACCCTTTTGCTGTCTTTGCTACTTTTTAACTATGTGGAATTGAGGTTTCTTTACTACCTTGGAATTCAGTTTCGCTTTCTTTACAATAAGATTAACAGTGTTTTATAATTTCTATGAGAATTAAACAAATTTACATATATATGAACGTTGAATGGTACCTGGAACATAAAAGGTATTATAAAGTTGTTAGCTGCTACTAGTACTGCCACAAAAGTGGGAAAAGGCAGAGTCAGAATGTGCAATTTTGTTTAACTCCAATCTATGGTCTTTATTTTATGTTGTGATCCTTCTAGGCTATTGTCTTTACCTAACAGGACAACATTCATATTCTCACAAGACTACAAATGCTTTAATTTCCTTTTAAATTCTCCTCACTGAAGGCTTAGAAATTTTTATTTGAATAGACTCTCATGTGGCATAAAACAAGCAAACAAAACAGCTTCTTGAATTTTCACTCTAGTCTTTAGAGGTTTTTCTGTAATTTACTCTGGGTTATTTGAATAGCCTTTTGTCTTATGATTACTGTTCTATCTGGACAGTACTGAAAGAGGAGATGCTGTCATGTAGAAAAAAAAGACAAAAAAAGTCATTCATCAACTAAAAGTTATATTTCTTCTTCTCAGATTGTAACCCATGCTATCTGATGGTAGGCTTTGTTCAAGCAATAAAATATTTGTTGTATACTATATTCTAGGCTGCCTATATTCCTAAAGTATGTCTAAAATATCTGCATTAGTTGTCTATTTTGCATAGAAAATTTCCCCAATGGTCATTTATTATCTGTCATGGTGTTGAGAACAGGTATCATTTGAATGAGATGCAGCAGGGATAGCAGAGTTGTAATCCATGTATCTATGATATCAGAGAAAGGCCACAGTGGCTGAAGTTAATGATAGTCACTAAAATATTTAGCAGTAGGTTCTAGCTCTGTTGATCTGTACTGGGTCTCTAGTCTAAAACAGACTCATGTAGTTTTTCCATCTCGTAACAGGGAGGCTGACTTGAAAAGGCAAGCATCCCAAAAGAGAAATCCAAACAGATATCCTACTGGTTTTTATAACCTATTCTCAGACACTACTTAGCATTACTTTATAGTGATTGTTGACCAAGGTAATATACTTACAAACTATGAAGCTCTGCATATGCATTACCTCATTGATATTAAAGGTGATCAAAGAAAGACTTTGCTTTCTAAGTAACTCCTCAATTCAGTTCTAATGACCCCTTTACTGAGATTGACTACTAGTTTATAAGAAAAAGAGATGATATGTGAAGTCCTTGGTACTATGTGACAGAGGAGTTAAACAAATGGTGTCTACAAAATATCAATTATACCATTGTTGTTTTTAATTAGATAATGTCCCTTTAATAAATATTTAAAAATAATCTATAGCAGCTTGTTCTTTTGGGGAGAGATACATTGATGGATTAAGTCCCACATGGACTATAGGAGTGAGGACACACATAGTTACAGTCCCATTTGTTAACTACATTGGCAGGTCTAGAAAAGAGAGGGCTCTCATACTACAAAGGCAGTATGTGAAGTCTCCACACAAGAGGAGAGCCATTTGATGGACAGCATTAGAAATGAACGTTTGAGAAAGGCAACATAGAACGCAAAGAAAGTATGTATTCATCCCTAAAGTGGAGGCTATGTATTGCAGAGGTGCATGTCTGTGGGCACAGGATATAATAATTGTGTTGGTGACCTACTTCTGCCCTCTTCCTGAAATAATATTAAAAATCTACAGCTTAACAATAGTAGACAATATAAATTTTTTCTGCTGGTTATAAAGTCAAACTATATCAAACTTCAGAAAAGTAACTGTTTTTGAGGTACAAATATTGGAGATGTTTGGGGGAAGAACCAATTTAAAAAATATATGTTTCCATGTTTCCAGATACTGTCAGATTCCTTCTCCCACCCAACTTAAAGTATTTATCTCTCCACTCAACTTAAAGTATTTAAGAGTCATTTTAATGAAAAATAAAGAATAGAGAGAAAAAAGCACTTGCTGATCAGAAAGCTAGTTTAGAAGTGTTTTTTCAAGACTATATCAAACTGGGTATCTAATCTGAGTTTTTTAAAATTGTTTTTGGAGAAATACTGATTGAGAAAATCCCACTGTTTCTGCTCCTTTAATAGTGTTGTTTTTTACCAATGAATGTGCATTTCCTATGCAGTTCTGCTAGCTGTGTGAACGCTCTCACTCAGAGCAAGCATCTAGTCTCTCTTAAGTATGATAATTTATGAAAGAAGGAGCAGTCAACCTGAACTCCTGATGGCTATGCATCTATTCTCCAGGATCAGCTCTTTAGATCAGAAAACAGAAGTGCTGTCAGATCCACTTAGGGTTTTTATGTGAGTAATCCATTCATGACCTCAAGGGCACTGTAATGCCATCTTAAAGAACAACGTCTCTTCCTAAAATCAAACCAAAACAAAAAAAGCAGGAAGTCTTTTTTTTTTTTTTTTAAAGAGGACTCAGTCCCCTCTTTCACAACAACTATTAATTAGGAGTCAGAAAATATAATGTAAACCTTGGATGCTGCCCAAAACTGGAATAAACTTTAGACAAGATATGACAGGGTTTGGTGGTGTTGGTGGTGGTTTGTTGTTGTTATTGTTTGCTTTTTGAAACCGGATCTCAATATGTAGCCAGAGCTGGCCTGGGGCTCACAGAGATCTGCCTGCCTCTGTCTTCTGAGTGATGGGATTAAAGGCACCTGCCACCATGCCTAGCATGTAATAACTCCTGGTACATGTCTTCCCACTGATAAGGTTGAGAGCGTTTGACTAGATCCCTCTATGCCATTCTGGAACATCAGTAAAGCTCTGAAACATCTTGCTCACTGTAGCTACTTTGCATGTTGTAAAGGTTGAGGCTTGAATTGTAGCAATAATGTTTTGTCATACTTAATGGGATATCAATGATAAATACTTTCATTGATGTCAAAATCCCATGATGCTTTCTGATGGTTTCAGGGATTTGAAGATAAATATGAACCAGAAGAAAAGCTACATTGATTTTTTGTTAGTTTAAGTGTTTGGTGCCATTGTAGACTATCTACCAGACCTCGATATCTCTCCTAAATCTTGTCAATACTCATATTTTGAGCAAATCAAAGATGAGAGTCTGACATTACCTCCAAGTATAAAGATGCAAAGTAGAAAACTTGTGCCCACTTCTTACCCTGTAATTGCCTGAATTCTCCATATGTTTGTTTTGTAAGTACTTACTTATTTGCTTACTACCTACAGGATAAAGTACAAAATTATTAATGTACCATCTTCCTCTGTCATATTGCCTTCCTGCCTTTTGAATACCTTTTGTCCTTTAGCCTGAGGGTATTTACTGATACCTGAGTTTTCTGTGCTACAGAGTGTGGCCTTTATCATGTATGCAAATGTATCTCTTACCTTACATGTATGACATGTAATGTAAGAGGAATGTTGTTGTGTTTTTCCTTTCATGCACCATCTAGCTTTGATTTTTTGGAACCATTCCGTCATTCCAAACTCCTTCCCAAATTCTTAGTTCTCTGAATAGCACTTATTAATTGCCCCATCTTTCTTCCTTAATAGACTAGACACACTTAGGAAACGTTTCCTAGGAAACAAGCAAGGACTGGGTTTTCTCTGGTTAATTTTGTGGACGGAAAATTTTGTGGATAATTTGTAAAACAATAAATGCAAGAATTTTTATGTATAATTATCTTTAATCTTTTTTTTACAGTCCAGTCGTTATCCCCCTCCTGATCTACCCTCTGACAGTTCTTCATTCCATTCCTCTTCCCCTGTCTCCAAAAAGATGTCCTCTGCTCTCTCCCCTGCAGACCTCCCTACTCCCTGTGGCCTCAAGTCTCTCAAAGGTTAGGTGCATCTTCTCTCACTGAGGCCAGACCAAGCAATCTTCTTCGGTTATGTGTCTGGGGCCTCATATTAGTTAGTGTATGCTGCCTGGTTGGTGACTCAATGTTTGAGAGATCTTGAGGTTAGTTGAGACTGCTGGTCTTCTTATGGGGTCACCCTCCTCCCCAACTTCTTCCAGTCTTTCCCTAATTCAACCAGAGAGGTTCCCTAATTCAACTTCAATCCATTGGTTGGGTGTAAGTATCTTCATATGTCTCAGTCAGCTACTTGTTGGGCCTCTCGGAAGGCAGCCACGCTAGGCTCCTGTCTGTAAACATACCATAGCATCAGTAATGGTGTCAGGCCTCGGAGCCTCCCCTTCCTGTCCTCTGGTCCAATACCTGATAAATATGAGAGTTTTTTATGTAAGAGAATGTGTGATTTATTTAACCTTTCCTCTTCTATGGACTCCCCCTTAATTTCCTTTTACTGTCTAGTATCCCTATTTCACTCTTCTCCACTGTGCTGACATTTGGGTTTCACATATTCCAATTCATTGATTTTTCATTAAACCACCATCTCCATATAGTTTGTGTGTATTCAAAGAGCCACACTCTGAAAACTGCAAAAAATTCAATATCAATTTTATTTGCTACATTCTCATGCTTCTTTAAATTCATACTATCTATTTTGCCTGTAATTAGATGGGAAGAGGCATTTAAAAAATCATTTTGCTACAGCAAGCTAGCAGAAGTCTTGGATAAATATTTAATGATGGCAATGTTGATTCACTACAATATACAGAATGAGAATAAAGCAGTTTCCTCCACGACACAATGTAAATCTCCACTGCAGAAATTTATTGCCTCTGAAATAGCTTTCATGTAGTGTCGTACTTTTTGCTGGGGCTTTAAAGCTTTAAATGATTTCCTGAATTATAACTTTAATCCAAGACTACAAATAAGCCAGTAGTGCCATCAGCAGCCACAGGGGGAGGCAGAGGGAAGGAAGGACTTGGGTGGGAGAGGGGGCAGGAAGGGGAAAGGGGAACATGATCACGTACTGGGGAAAACAGGAATGAAGCCCTGAGGGCCAGTGGAAAGGATGGAAACAGGTGACCTTAGGCAGTAAGAGGTGGGGGGGACCCTCTAGAATGTACCAGAGACCTGGGAGCTGAGAGACACTAATGACTCAAAGGGAGGCACTTTAGATGAAATGTCCAACAGTGGGGAGAGGGAATTTGTCAGGTTCACCTCCAGTAGAAAGACAGGAAATCAAGTGAAGGAATGGGACTGCCATCTCACAGTCAAAACTCTAACCCAGAATTGTTCTTGTCTAAAAGAACTGCAAGAACAAGAATGAAAAAGAAACTGAGGAAAAGGAGGTCCAGTCACTGGCCCAAATTGGTAACCATCTCAAGGGGAGGTTTCAAGGTTTTACACTATTACAGACTATTACAGATGCTATGGTGTGCTTATACACAGGAGCCTAGCATGGCTTTCCTTCAAGAGGCCCAGCAAGCAGGTTACTGAGACTGCTGGGGGCAGAAGCTGGGGATCCCTGTGATTGAATTAGGGAAAGGCTTGAAGAAGCTACGGATTCTTAACAAATCTGGACACCCGAAATCTCTCAGACATTGAGCCACCAACCAGCCAGCATACACTAGCCAATATGAGGCCCCCAACACATACACAACAGAGGACAGCCTGGCCAGACTTCACTAAGGGAAGATGCACCTAACCCTTGAGTGAATTGAAGCCTGAAGGAGTGGGGAGGCCTGTTGAGGTAGGAGGGGGATGAGGACATTCTCTTGGAGACAGGGGAGGAGGAATAGGATAAGGAACTGTCAGAGGGCAGACCAGGAGGAGCATAATGACTGGACTGTAGAAAAAAAAAAATATATATATATATATGATAAAGAAAAAGAATAAGATTATCTCTCTGTGATCTGAGATTCAATCCCATGATTGAAGGAATTTTCAATAGTTTATTCCATACATGTTGGGAACGAGCCTTTCTTCCTTTCCTTCTTTCCTTCTTTCTTTTCTCTTTCTTTCTTTCTTTTCTTTCTTCCCTTTCTTTCTTTCTTTCTTTCTTTCTTTCTTTCTTTCTTTCTTTCTTTCTTTCTTTCTTTCTTTCTTTCTCATCCTTCTATAAATTTGCTCACCCTAGAAATCCTTGTCAGATTCGTCTTCTTGAACCTGGTCATCATTAGCTCATTCCTGGAGAATTGAAACCTTTCAATATTAGGTCTCTTGATGACAGATTGATACTGTAGGACAATAACTATTGCAGGGGCAAATTCATTAGACACTGATGAAGTATTTAATGAGTTGCTACTTCTTACCTTGTGATATAATACATACTGAGGTAGACTGGCTTGATCCTTGCCTGTGGGTTTAGGAAGAAGACTCATAGAAGAAAATCCATTTCAGTTTGTGCTTTACTCTCATTTCCTAATAATATTTTATGTTTGTGAAAGAGTCTTAGTCTCCTTTACCAGAAAAATGAAATAGTTATAAAAGGCTAACTATAAGGATTAAATTTTCAAGCAAGATGAAATATGGAAGAAAAAATTGAACTGACTTTAATGTATAAAATTTTGGGTTGTATATAATTTACAAATATTTTAGCACCTAGGTGATTTTATTTTTTTAACATAGTACATTTGGGTAACAGCATTAAAACAAACTAAACTATTAAAGCATATTTTGATTTAATCCCTGGATAAGGGTCCTGTTTATGAATGCAACTGAAAGTACTGAAAGGGCCCTTATCTTAAATTCCAGTAGCAGATCCTGGCTTCAAGGAGAATTAAAGGCTCTGGCATAAGAATATGGAAATTGTTGTCTTCAAGTGATGTGTTAAAGCAGAGCCTCTGGATTTACATATGGGACTTTGCTACGTGGTGGAGATGTGCAGGGAGGATTGCTGGTGTTCTTCCCTTGACTGAGTTCAAAAGGAAGAGCCAAAGCAGGCAGTTGGAAATAAGGATGCTTCTCTTCCTTTGGGAAATTCAGAACTAGCCAACAAGATCCAATTAACACATATGGAAGGCAAGGGACCATTTTATGATAATTTAACCTACTTATTCACATGTGCACTAAACCCAAAGTTGTCTTCTCAATGCAATAAGGCATTCCTAATTTTCTCCATATGTTAATTGGTTTCTGTGTTATAAAAAAAAAAAATACAGCATTTTAAAGGGAATAAACTAACATTTGCTTAGGATCTGCTTACCACTAGGCATTCTACACTTCATTCCTTAACTTATTTGCACTTAACCTTATGGCAAAACTCCAAATTAGGTATTCCCTTCACTAATTTTAAGCTCCGTGAGACATTAAGAGAATGATAGAATGAACATTAGAATTTCCTGGATTATGTCATTGTCAACCGTATACCAGATGTATACTGTTGTATTCTACATCTTTTTATCTATTTATCTGTCAGTGTATTAATATAGCTTATGACATCTAAGTTAACAGCTTAATTTTCATGGAACCATCAAAAAGAGAGTTCTAGATGTTGTGAGGCTAGTATCTGTCAGTATTAAAGGCATAGTGGCACTAACATGCACAAAGCAATTAACCATTTTGTAATTAAAGCAATTAAGTATTTTTGACCAATCCTTGTTCAGATTCTACATCTATTGCTGTGAGTTGTTCATGGCTTTATTCTAGGAAGGTATAATTAATGTTTATGCATTTGGGGTCTTATTTCTTTAGTATACTTTCATATAAACGGTCTCCCTAGCCTTATCTCGGAACAATGGGCATTTCCCCTTTCTTTTTCTCTTGATGATTTAAAGCTCTTGGTAAAGTTGAAGGGTAGATACTTACTCTCTTTACACCAATCACTGCAGCATCATTGTCAATGTTTTGTTGCATTGGCTCTCTCTATATCAAACAAATCCTGTCATTTATTTTATGTGTGATCTTTCTATAAAGTTTTAATTTATTAAGATGCTAATACATTTTGCATAGTGCAAAATGACTTAATGACAATACATTTTTGCTTATAATTAACAATCTTGATGATGAATAATTAATTTCCCGGGTAGAACATACCTGTAGCCCTAACATTTTAGGAGGAGAAGGCAGGGAGATAGAAAATTTTAAGGTCATCCTCAGCTGTATACTAAATTGGAACATAATATAGATTGCATGTGATCATGAGGCCTTGTCTGGGGGGGGGAAGAAAAGAAACAAAGAAACAAAAACCTCAAAAACAGGACAAAGAAAAATTTGCATTTCTTTGATTTTTTTGTTTTAAGGTAGAACTTACCAATGTAGTCCAGGCTGATTTCAAACTACAGATCTCCATTACTATAAAAATCAGTTATAAGGCAAATAATTTCCATGTGTTAAAAGGGGTCATCCTTCCTTAGGATGCTCAATTATTCACAAAATTTCAATAAAGAGGGATTCCTTTGGTGAAGCTAACTTTTGCGTTCTAGAACCTTCCCTGACCTACAAACAGACTCAGCCATTCCTCCAGAAGCCTTGGTGCCTTTTAGCAGAAACTAAGAGGTTAAAAACAAGAGATGGGCTCACTCTGCTGCAGTCATTGATTCTCACACATTTGAGTGAAAAGGTGAGAACAGATAAGTGTGTCATATGCTTTGAGTACATATTGACAAGCCAGTTACTGTCCAGTTATTACATAATGTCTGTATAATTTCCTAATTTTAATCTGACATCTGGAGCTCTTTTTTCTACATTTGTAAATTTTTAAAGAGATTTGGAAATATTTTCTTTCTCAATAACCGTTTACTCAGTTCTAAATTTAAATCTCTCTATAAAGTTGTATATAAATATATAAAGCTGTATGTATATGTGATATATGTATGTATGTGCATACATATATACATACATATACATATGAATATATATTCATATGTATATGTATGTATATATATATATATATATATATATTAGCTTTAGAAATCATGAGAACTTGAAGCCAGATATGATTATGATATGATAGCATACCACTGTAATTTCTACTCTCAAAGTCTGAAGTAGGAGATCTGGAGTTTGAAAGTTTGAGGTCAGTCCAAGCTACAGAATATGTTCCAGGCCAGTCTGGGTTACATAACAAGATCTATCTTAAAACAAAAACACAAACAAAACAATGAACCTAAAAATACAAGCCTAAGACCTGTAGTATAAAAAAGCAAGAATTTTTCTATTCATATAAGATAAACTCTGCTTAAATTTTTTAAATAGTTGTTTTATATATTTAATACCAATTTGAAACATATACACAGATTATTTTAACTTATTTGCATATTTTGGATTTTGATTTTCTGCGTGTGTGTGTGTGTGTGTGTGTGTGTGTGTGTGTATGTGAGTGTTTAATGGAACAGGTTCTCAGGTTGCATTGTAGTTTCAAATTAGCCAAGCACTTCTAAGCCTACTGCCTCTATGTTTTTGTGTGCTGGGATTACAGGTGTGGTGGTTTGAGTGAGAGTGGCCTGCATGCCTTGTATCTTTGAAGGACTGTGAGCTGTGGCCTTCCTGGAAGAGATGTGCCATTGAGGCCCAGCTTTTAGGTTTCAAAAGCCAATACCAATACTGGAAACAGTTAGCATTCTTTCTCTACCTCCTAGCTGTTGTCTCAATATGTAAGCTCTCAGCTACTACTCCAGCACCGTGTCAGCCTGCTGCTACACTATATGCCGTGATGGTCATGGATTGCAACTCTCTGGAAATGTGAGCCCCCAAATTAAATGCTTTCTTTCATAAGTTTCATAAGTGTTTTTTCATGGCAATATAAATTAACAACAAGGCTGTGCTTGGTATTAAAATCAGGACCTCATGAGTGTTAGGCAACTACTCTGCCAACTTGGCTACAAATGAGTTCCTCTTAAATTGTGACGATAAATATATGACATGAAATCAAGAGCTATATTAAAGATAGAGCAAAGAATGACTGACTCCATTTCTTCCCTCTCTCCTTCAGTCTACGACAGGTAAAATTCTAAATAAAGCATTATTCAGTGGGAGAATGAGAAGAGTTCCTTAAAATATGGTTTGTAATTTTTCAAATATATATTTATTAAAATTTATTTCATCATTTCAAGAGATCAGTAAATATGCCTAAAAGCTGCCCATACTAAAATATATATTAAAAAGGATCAAGTGCTCATATATATAATAAACTATGTTTAAAAATGTAAATCATAATTCTTGAAAACTTGAAAAATTGTTGTCAGTTCAGATTAGGGTTATCTATTTTTATTATTTTCCAGTTTTTATTATTTTCCATAAAAATAATCATACATATGGGTAATAGTATACAAATTGTGTAGGTATGAGTCTGTCTGTCTATCTATCTATCTATCTATCTATCTATCTATCTATCTATCTATCTATTTATATGCAAGCACTAACAATTACTGAAAAAAGACCATACATCTAAAGAGGAACATGAAAATGTATATGAGAAGGTTTTGAGGGAGAAAAGAGAAGGAAGAAATAATATAATGATATTTTAATCTCAAAGAAGAAAGATATAAAGGTGTATTTATAAACAATAATATATTTTAAATGTGTGTGTGTACCTAAGCTTAGTTTTCTTTCTTTTGTATGCTGAAATTAGGCATTTTCTCACCTTGTTGATATCATTCCATGATGAAGTTATCCCATGAACAGAGTCTAGACATCTTCATTATTTTTCTAATCACATAACATTCCAGTGAATGAATGGCCAATGTCATCAACTCAACAAGTTGTTAAATGGATGTATATCTAAGATCCTTTCATAATTTGTTAGTATAGCTACCATCCCTAATACTGTCGCAAATAGTAGCATGAATAAGTATGTTCTTTTGTATTTGGAGGAGTGGTGATGGAATAGATATCTCAAAATGAGGTTTCTGGCTTAGCAGATCTTCTCAAATAAAAACGCACCAGAATGGTAAAATGCATTCTCCTAGGGATGATAACTCTTGATACTCCCAATGCCAGCAGACTGTATAGTTAACTATATCAGTTTGATAATATGGGGGCCTATCTCTAGATTGCTGTTCTTTATGAGTGACATCAAGTGTCCCTCTCAATGGTCAAGATACATTTGTATCTCTACTTGAGGATTTGAGGGCTATCTGTGCTGAAACTCTTGCTGATCTCTTGAACCTTTCTCCTCTTTCTTCCTCATATCTAGGGTTCTATTATTATTAAAAAGCTTTCATGCCTACAATTGTAATATAAACATGTTTACAGTTTGTATATATATATATATATATATATATATATATATATATATATGAGTTACAGAAAAGCATATACATATACATACACACACACACACACACATATATATATATAATGTTACAGAAAAGTATACACACATACACAAACACACATACACACACTAAGGCAGCCCTGCCTCACACAACTTGCTGAAAGCTTGGCTGGTTTGTCCTTAGAGGACCTTTATTTGTTGAGTCTTACATTGCAGATATGTATGTGTATGTATATTTATATACTTAAAAAATATATACATACTTTATATGTATATGTAAATGTATATATATATTTATATACATATAATATTTAATATTTATATATATACTTTAAGTATATATACATATATATACTTAAAGTATATATATATATACACATATATATATACATATATATATATGTATATATATATATGTATATATACTTAAAGTCATGGCAGGTTTAAATCCTAATTATAAACATCTTCCTTCTCTTAGGTTATAAGAAAATTATTTGTGATTTTCTGTCTTTTTCTAGTACTCATCTGTTTCTATTATTCCTTTTTACATCCATTATATGAAATAGTTAGAAAGTTTTCTAGTGTATGCTATGAAGTACTGATCTAATTTGATTCTTTTAAAAGGGTGATCCACTAGTTTCATATTATTTATTTAAAATCCAACTTTTGTTACTAATTTGAGATGCAAACTTTATCAGATATGAATACATCTTCAAGTCTCATGAAACATAATTTTGAATTGTATCAAGTAATATGCAGATATCATACTGTTTTTTTTTTACAGTAATAGTCTTTCTCTCTGTGTGTGAAAAATTGAGGACATGACCACTTAGGAGATAAATTATTTGTCTAAGGTTAACTTACTAATACAATTCCAAATTTAGGATTTGATCCATGGCTGCACTGTGCTGATAAAGTTTAAATAGACTTCTATGTAAAAGTCTGAATCAAAAAAAAAAAAAAAAACTACATATGTTGGAATTCTGTATCAAGGAGACCTTAAGTAAGGAATAATATTTGCACATTTGGAGCTGTGAAGAACAGCTCAAGAACACTGCATTCTTAAGCAGCACAAATTCCTTATTTATTATAAGCCTTCTTCCTTACTACAGGTTATTCTATTTGCTATAATTTTAAAATCTCTTGAAGAACTTTATCACTTAAGGTGGAATTGCATGTGCATACTAACTTTTCACTGCCTATGACCTTGGTTTGGACTTATTTAAGCTGTATTGAAAATTGGAAGTTGAGTGCTTCTCTATCTCTGTTCCCATGGCTCACATTCTCATGTCCACATGAACTGAGAATTCCAGTGCTGAGTATGTTCTTTTACAAATATAAAGAAGACCCATTAGTAAATAGATATACAGCAAATAAATGTCACTTGTCTAATGTTGAGCAGTTTCAAACAAAAACAAAAGCCCACTGGCAGAAGCCATCTGTTCCTGGCAACTTTCCCGGTTAAACACTTTTAATTGCTTCTGTGATCTTGGTGGGTTGGCATGCCATGGTTTCCAGGGATTTGGGAGAATTGACCTTTATGAAGTAATCACAGTTCATTATACAAAAGAACTCTGAGTTATCAAAGCAGGCAGCATGCCTTGCTGTGGAGCCATGGTAATGAGAGTATATCATATATGTGGTAATTCCTCATTTGGATTGAGCTTTTATTATATTCTACACATACACATACGAACATTCTTACAGTCAAAGAATTCACTCGAAAATGCTGAAAATTTGGGCAATGAGTCTAAAATCTGAAGTGGTCTCCAAATGAAACCTGTTTGTTTATTATGAAAGTTGCTCTTCTCATCTTCTGAGATTTTTTTCCCTTTGTATCATTGAGTTTTTCTGATTACTGTTTTTCTAACTTAAGAATTAACATTATTGGGGCTAAAGAGATGGCTCAGTCATTTAGAGCACTTGCTGTTCTTCTGAAGAGCCCAGGTTCAACTCCCAGTACCACATGGAAGCTCACATCTATTTCTAACTCAAGTTCCAAGGCATCCAATGCTCTCTTCTGTCCTCAGTGGGCCCTGTATACACAGGGTAGAAGGACATATTTGGTTTTTAAAATTAACATTATTAATTTATGTATTAAACAAATACTATAGAACAAGCTCTATGTTAGATATATGTCATCTATTGACTCATGTACTATTCATAACAATATATGATATAATTATATGTTTTGTATACAGATAGAAAAGGTGAAGATTTTGCCTCATTAAAGAAAATAGCCAATAGTTAAATGGATTGTAAATAACAACACTTCTTACAACATGTTTGAGTGTCACTGAATTCCAAGCGATTTAACTATTCTGGAAGAGATGTCTTAACTATGGGGATATTCACTCTCTGTCCTCTGTCACAAAGGTAGATAAATACAACTGAAGGATTGAAGTACTAACAAAGGCAAGGAACATATGGGGGCAGGAAGGAAAGAAGCCCCGACTGTAGAAGTCAACTGTAGCACCTCCCTATTTGTTGGACAGGAATGCCAGCACAGGAATTCCACACACCACTGGAGGCTTGGTCTGCTTCCCAGCAATAAACCTGTGGTTTTTTAGAAATCGTACTAGAAACCCTTTTACGGAGGATGGACACATACTAAAATCCTCATACAACTCCCTTAGCTTCTGCTTTTACCTTTTTGGGTTATAATTCCATCCTAGGCATCTCTAGAATCACCTCACATGTCCCTTAAAGAGGGTTTCTTAGCAATCTGTTGAGATATAATGGAAGAGCCACCAAAAGAGTATATACTGATAATGCTAAGAAAATTAATTACTTTTTTTCTTTTAACTCACATGCTCAAACCTGTATAAAATACCTTTAATAAAATCACCAATAATTCTTCATCATAGAACAGCTAGTCATGAAATTCCTTTAGAATCAAAGGCATGACTTAGTTTGACCTGAGCCAATCTCCTTAAAAGCTTTTGTTTATGGTCTCTCAAACTCCAAAGCAGTTGTTACCTAGGTTGGAAGTGAAACCTGAGGTGCGATGTAGACGGAGCCATTTTCCACCTCTTTGCTCCTACCTTTCTGTGGCTCATACTCCCTTTGTGTCAGTTATCATCCTGTGTTCTGTTCTCTGGTGACAGGTTTTCCTTGCTGACAAATGTGTATAATTGAGATTAGGATTCTGTATTATTTAGTTACATACTCAAGCTTTCCATTTTGGATGCTCTAAATTCCCAGTAGATTCTTAATAAATGTTTGTTGAATACGCAAATTCAATTCCTAATGTAAATTGGCTCATTGCATGGGTAACAGTTGCTGCGCATCTCAGATTAAAACAACAGTGAGCCTCGAAATGTTTAATGAATGTTGCTGTATACTTAATGACTAATGCCATTCACAAAAAGAGAGCTTCAGTCCAAGCCTGATGTGGAGTACAAAAACGTCAGGTATATTGCATGGTTTCTTTCTAACCAAATCTATCAAAGAAAAGACTATAACATGAAGATTAAGTCTAGCATTATAGACCTGGAACAAATACCTAGTCAGAAACGTAAGTAATACAATTGACACATATTTCACTCAGACCTTCATTCTTTAATATTGGGTGTGTTGTCCACCAAATACATAATAGACCCCAGGAAATTAAGATGGATAAGTCATATTCCCTTCTCCCAATGAGCTCATAATTAAGTTAAGAGTCAATCATATAATTAAAGTACAATTATCCCAGGAAGAGGATCAGTTCTGTTAATGATGAAATAATAACTACACCCTCTCCTTAACTCTCCATCTCTGGGGATAGTGAACTCAGGCACCACTGGCAAATCAGTGGCTTTCTTTCAGCCAGTATCAGGACTATGACCTTAGCACAGAGCCAATGGGTCAGCTTACAGAAAGCCTCTTCTGGAGATAATCAGTTTTCTTTTCTTTTCTCTTCCCTACTCTTCAAATTTTTTGTATATTTCTGAGGAGAATGGACAATATTCTGACCTGCTCATTTCTGACCTATTTTTATCTCCAGCAGCTGGGTTTGCAGAGGATGAATCCCATGAGCAATATCGTAATAAACAAGCCTCTGGCTGAGGAAGAAATTTTGTGAGGTAAAAGAGGAAGCAGTGGTACCCTATGAAGAAGGAGAGCTGTGAGCTGGCTCAGGGCCTCCTTGTGACCTTGAACAAGGTCTAAAGCTCTGGCAGATCCACATCTTTCTTTCTTGCAGTAAGGAACTGGCTGTTCTAATATTTCATATCTCTTAAGGTAGCATTGTAGCCAATGAGAACAAGATTCTGTGTAACAAACACATATAAATATCTATGCATCTAACAGTCTTGACAGCACTAAATCTCTTTAATCCTGTAGTTTCTTCCTCATTGAAATGCCAGATATGTGATGTTTCCAAGTAGCTTGCTAAAATTAATTGTGGATACAAGGACCTACCTTAAAACACTCAGAGCTAATTGTTAACTAGGCCACTAATAATTTTGACTCATTAACACATCCAGATAAATACTTAATTGGATTCTTGTATTTCTAAAACCCCAGTCTAAGTGGTAAAGTCATTGCCTTCCTACTCAGTATAAAAACCAATAAACTTTTCTCAATATCATTTTACTTCTGGTGGAACCAAACTAGCATTCTCTTAAATAGGAATAAATATTTTGTCCTAAGTACACAAACATGAGTATTATTTTATAGTCTTGTACAAAAAGGATGGCCATGTTTTCTTCTCCTTCTCCTTCTCCTTCTCCTTCTCCTTCTCCTTCTCCTTCTCCTTCTCCTTCTCCTTCTCCTTCTCCTTCTCCTTCTCCTTCTCCTTCTCCTTCTCCTTCTCCTTCTCCTTCTCCTTCTCCTCCTCCTCCTCCTCCTCCTCCTCCTCCTCCTCCTCCTCCTCCTCCTCCTCCTCCTCCTCCTCCTCCTCCTTCTCTTCCTCCTCCTTCTCTTCTCCTTCTCCTTCTCCTTCTCCTTCTCCTTCTCCTTCTCCTTCTCCTTCTCCTTCTCCTTCTCCTTCTCCTTCTCCTTCTCCTTCTTCTTCTTCATTGGATATTTTCTTTATTTACATTTCAAATGTTATCTCCTTTCCAGGTCTCCCCTCTGGAACCCCTTATCCCATTTCTCCTCCTTGTGCCTATATGAGGGTACTCTACTACCCACCCACCTACTCACTCCAGCCTTCCCGCCCTGGCATTCACCTACACTGGGCCATCAAATCCCCTAAGGCCCAAGGGCTGCTCCTCCCACTTATGTCCAACAAGGCCATCCTCTATCACATATGTGGCAGGAGCCCTGGATTCCTCCATGTGTATTCCGATAGCTCTAGGGGTCTGGCCAGTTGACACTATTGTTCACCTCATGGGGCTGCAAACCCCCTCAGCTCCTTCAATTCCTTCTCCAACTCTTCTGTTGGGGACCCCTCATTCAGTCCAATGGTTGGCTGTGAGCATCCGCCTCTGTTTTCTTCTTAATAAAGAAGGGTTATTTCTCAGTTGAGAAATAAAGGGTTATTTCTCAGTTGAGAAATAAAGGGTTATTTCTCAGTTGAGAAATAAAGGGTTATTTCTCAGTTGTTGGCCAAATTGTGTATTACCAGAAGCTGGGCATTGCATATCTGAATCTGAGTAATTTAAACACACATAAATATTTAAAATCCTATGATTGAGGGGTTGGAGAGATGGTTCAGAGGTTAGAGTATCTACTGCTCTTCCAGAGGACCATATCAGTTCCCATCACCCAGTTTAGGTGGCTTTAAAAAGCCTATACCTCCAGATCCATGGAGAATCTGAAGCCTCTGGCTCTGGAAGTCATCTACCTCTACTCACCTGTAACTCCAACCATACATATAATTTTAAAAATCTTTTTTTAAACGATACCTTTAAGAATATAAATTAAGTCTTCCTCTTTTATATATTCATTTTCAATATTGTGTATTTGCTGGAAAACTATTTTAAGTTAGCATTTACCTCTTCATTTCCAGGCAGCATGCAAGCTTCTTTGATAGGTGCTGAGGCTCTCTGACCACCTGCAGTGATTTTGATAAATTAGAGCTTTACTCCTTTGGTGGTGAAAAGGTGTTGTGAGAAAACGCTGGAATTATTAATTGCTCATTATTGAATTACAACAATCATCCAGTTAATAAAGCCCTGTGTGTGTACTTAGCTCTGCCTGTTCATTTCACAGCTGAGAAAACAGGCACAGAGAAGAATTCACTTAAACACTGATGACAGTTAGCAATATTGATCAAAAGATATGGCTGTCTTTGTTCTTAATGTCTTTTTTGGATATCATATTTACATTTCAGATTTTATCCCCTTATCCCATTCAACTCACCACCCAGGAACCTCCTATACCATCCCTCCTCCTCCTGCTTCTATGAGGATGTGTCCCTACCTACCCCCCCCCACTCCCACCTCCCCACCCTCGAATTCTCCCCCATTCAGTGTTCAGCCTTCATGGGACCAAGGATCTCTTCTCCCACCTATGCCTGACAAGGCCATCCTTCCCTACATATACAGATGGAGTCATGGGTCCCTCCCTATGTGCTCCCAGGCTGGTGGTTTAGACCCTGGGGAGCTCTGGTTGGTTGGTATTGTTGCTCTTCTCATGGGGCCACAATCCCTTTCAGCTCCTTCAGACTTCTCTCTAACTTCTCCATTGGGAAGCCCTTGATCATATCAGTGGTTAGCTGTGAGCATCTGCCTCTGAATATGTCAGACTCTGGCAGACCTCTAAGGAGACAGCTAAATCAGGCTCTTGTCAGCATGCACTTCCTGACATACACATCAGCGTTTACCTTTGGTGACTGCACATGGGATGGCTACCCAGGTGGAATGGTTTTCAGACAGCCCCTCCTTCAGTTTCTCTCCCACACTTTGTCCCCATATTTGCTCGCTTGAGTATTTTTGTTACTCCTTCTAAGTAGGACCGAGGCATCCACACTTGGTCTTCCTTCTTCATGAGCTTCATGTGGTCTGTGAATTGAATCTTGGCTATTTCAAGCTTTTAGGCTAACATCCACTTGTCAGTGAGTAAATACCATATGTGTTCTTTTGTGATTGGGTTACCACACTCAGGATGATATTTTCTAGTTCTATCCATTTACCTAAGAATTTCTCGAATTCATTATTTTTAATAGCTGAGTAATACTCCATTGTATAAATGTACCACATTTTTTGTATCCATTCCTCTGTTGAAAGACATCTGGGTTCTTTCCAGCTTCTGGCTATTATAAAAAAGGCTGCTATGAACATAGTGGAGCATATATCCTTGTTATATGTTAGAGCATCTTCTGGGTATATGCCCAGGTGTGGTATAGCTGGGTCCTCAGGTAATGCTATGTCCAATTTTCTGAGGAACCGCCATACTGATTTCCAGAGTGATTGTACCAGCTTGCAACCCCACCAACAATGGAGGAGTGTTCCTCTTTCTCCACATCCTCACCAGCATCTACTATCACCTGAGTTTTTGATCTTAGCCATTCTGATTGGTGTGAGGTGGTATCTCAAGGTTGTTTTGGTTTGCATTTTCCGGATCACTAAGGATGTTGAGCATTTCTTAAGGTGCTTCTCGGCCATTCGAGTCTCCTCAGTTGAGAATTTTTTGCTTAGCTCTGTACTGTATCGCGCGCCCCCAAAATCCCTTTTCGCCCGCGAATAAGGACACGGAGGCAGTAATCGGGTATCACTACAGACGAGGCTTTACTTCTTGTAACAGCAAAAGCGGAAAAGACGGAAGAAACCGGAAGAGGCTCCCTTAAATACACCCTAGAGTGACGTATTCACTTTTGGTTGGCTGTTCGTTCACCACCCAATATGCCTCGGGATTGGCAGTGACTAATGGCCCGCCTATCAGCCTAGCAACTGCGCAGATAATTGTATAGCCACTGCTAACAGCAGCTTCCTACATCTCCCCCTGTTTAAATTATTAATATGAAACAGCCTTTTGCCTATTAAATGTAGTACCAAATAAGATTCGAACTCAAACCCGATCAAGCAAACTCCATCTTGGGGGGGAGTAAGCGATCAAGAGCTCACAGCCCGAAGAATTTTTCCTTACCCTTCCAGGTGCCATGGAAACGAGTCCTCTGGGTGCATGGGCCAAGGAAATATAAAGAGAATTGACACCCATCCCTGTGCAATGGAGTATATATATAGCTCCCAGGAGTGCAAGGGCTGTCAACCTATTATCTGGTATCACAATTATTTAGGCAAGAGCTGACTGGACAAGACTTCTCATCTACCCAGTGCAAATGAGCCGAGCTCTTGGGGTGCATAGACTGAGAATGTCTCTGTCATAGGCTATTTTTTAGCCTAGATCGTCAAATTTCAGGGAGGGATGCTTGCTCCAAGGCTTGCGAGTGCTTAGGCTTTTAGCTACCTTGTCACTTATATTGCTGGGCTCTGAGCTTACAAACCAACCATTTATGAATACTAATTCACATCATAGAGCTGTATATCAAGCAGGCCTATTCCCGCTCTTTGAAAGAAAGAAAGAAAGAAAAGGCAGAAGAAATTTATTTTTAAGAAGTAAAATCTCCACGGGAAACAGGCTCCATCCACACTCCATCAAGGCTGGAAATCCGGATTTGCAATGGCTGCTGTATCTGGTCCAATTTCCCATTTCACTTTCCTTTTAAATAAGCAGAAAGATCATGGCTTTAAGTAAATGCATCATTCACAAATCTTAGAGGTGTAACACCTGGATGTGGGGCTGTTGACACAGCTTATTTGAGCCACATCTGTGAGCCCCTTCACATGGGCTAGAGCCAATCAACTCTCTGATTGACCAAAGTATATTTTAAGTCTCTATAATGATGTATTGAGATGGGCGCAAAGGTAGGCACATGCACAACCAAGGCTAGGTCTAGTGATCCATTCTAGCCTTGTGCTAAAAGCATGTAACATTTTTACAATCCAAGATATCAGAATTATTCTGAAGGTTGGATAACATAAAGAAAAATGAAGGGTCTACACACACCAACACCGGTTGTGCAGATGTATTTTTAAATACCTTATTAATTTTTTAATGTTATTTAAATGGCTAGAGATATTAAATCTTGTAGCCGAAACATTTTGCACTTTATGAAACATATTTAACAAGACAAAGGTAGATATACCCCTTTTTAACATTTAAAACAGTGACTACAACACATAAATTGTGTTGAAGCAAGATAAACTCAAGAAAATATATATATGATTTAATTTAGGACTTACATCCCTTTGAAAACATTAAACAGAGGTTTTAAATCCTCCTATGGTAAGCTTAAAATGAGGTTTTAGTCAAATAATATCTCTTAACAACCCTTAAAAATTACTAAGAGTAAATCAAGATTAAAAGTAAACTATTTTCCTTTGCACGTACACTCACAAGCCAGAAGATGGCGTTAGATCCCCACCACAAATGGTTGTGAGACACCACGTGGCCGCTGGGAGTTTAGCCTTTATATTTTAAATTAAGTCCAGCCTTAATGGCTGAGTTATTTCTAAAGTCAAATTGACTCAAACATTGAAAGACACTGTCTTTGAATACTTTTTTGAAGTAACAAGTATTTTAAAAATTTTAAAAGCTCGCTATATTGAAGCGATAGTTTGTAGAAAAAATTTTCTTTAGAGAAATCCACTGGTAAAATATAATATACACCAAAGGATTTAACTTCTTATCCTTTTTGTATTAAGGCAACAAAATTTGTACATATATGTAAAATATAAAACATTACCCATTTTCTGAAGCAATTATTTTTTAACAAATATTGTTTCATGGGCTCTTAAACATTATGAATAAATTTATTACCTATAAACCTTTTACCTTTACCAAAAATGTAAAGGAATGGTATAAAATTATTTTTTATGTAAACATTTATTGAAATGGTAGCTGGAGAAGACAAGTTATGCTGTATAAAACTTAAATTTGAACTTTATTTTGGATTAATTTAATAACCAATCTTTTTTGTTCCATGAGAATATCGGATAAAAGCCAATTTTATTCTCTAATAATTGTAACACATATTAAAGGAATCTAAGGCATCTCATCCTCAACAATTCCAAATACAGAGGAATTAAAACAACCTGAACCATATTCTATCAGCAGGCACAGCTATACTCATGGAGGGAAGCAGATATAATTTTAATTTCTGCAGTACAATCATAACCTTTAGCCCACAGACTGTTGTAAAATCTTTGGGTCTTAGGTTTACCCCTCCTCTCACAAGAAACAATGAGAACAAAAGACAAATTCCCTTAAGCACATTTCTAGGGCCTGGTCTGAAGACCCAGAACAAAAGGAAATGTTTTGCACCCGGGCTTCTACAGGTAGTCTGCATTGTTTTAATTCAAATGTAAATGCACTTAACCTCCCTCTGCCTGTCTGCCTGCCTGCCAGTTTAGGTGTAGTCTCGAACTGAGAGATTTTGCCTTTATTTAAAACCTTAAATTTGAACTAAAAACCTCTGGAACAGTTTAAGATTTTACCAAATCCCACATCGATATACTCAGCCAAAAATGGCAGGAGAGTCAGCCGAGATCTTGTAATCTAGCTTCCTTCTTTCTGATCCTGCGACGGCTCCCGCTCCTGCAGCCGCGTCTGTACCACGTGGGGGCCAGCGACTCCAGGCCGCGCTCCGCCATCGCTCCGCCATTTTGGCTGCAGCAGCCACGTGGGGACCCAAATTAAATTGTTTCCACCTGTGAAATAAACACAAACAGCTTCCCACCCCGGGCCACAGCACGCTTCTAGGCAATTTTTCAGTCTCCCGTTCCCACGTTTCGCCGCTGCCGCAGCGAGCGGTTTCGCAGCTGTCGCGCGCGGTTCCGTCTCTGCGGCACGCGGTTCAGTAAAAATCCCTTGTTTTATCACTGGCATCTGTTCTAACTTGTGCCTCCCAAGTGCTGGGATTAAAGGCGTGAGCCACCACTGCCCGGCTTCCTCTGTCTGCTGGACTGCAAGCCGCGCAGATGCCTCTGTAACTCGTCTGACCCAGGCCCTGTCGCAGCATCTCTGTTCCCACAGCCCGAGCCGAGAAGCACGGCCGGGGACCCTCGAGCCCGAGCGAGCCGCTGGCTCCGGCCGAGGTCGGTGGGGCTGGGCTGAGTGACTTAAGATTTTAGCACAAGCGGCTGCTTCCTCTTCGGAGCTGCCCAGTTCTATGGAGTCAGGCTCCTTAGTGAAGTATAGGGGGGTCCCTTTGACCTCCGTTCTCTCTCCGCCATCCGGTGGAGGGTCTCCAAGCTTAATGGACTCTGCAGTAGTCCGTGTTTCCTTTGAACACTCCCTTTTATCACCAGGCCCTTTTTGTAGCCTGCCAACACACTTTAGTTCTGATATGCCCGAGTAGCCACAAAACAATTGCGATATGAGCAAGAGTTTAATTAATGAAGTGGCCACAGTGGATTTAAATCCGCTTGTTAAGATTTCTATTTTAGACATAACTTCCAAAGTGTGTACCTCTTATCCTGTAGTTTGTTAACCCGACCCAAAACTTGGGTGGTCTTTCCGCGGCACCTTGACGTTCCCGAGTTTTTGGCACCAGTTGTATCGCGCGCCCCCAAAATCCCTTTTCGCCCGCGAATAAGGACACGGAGGCAGTAATCGGGTATCACTACAGACGAGGCTTTACTTCTTGTAACAGCAAAAGCGGAAAAGACGGAAGAAACCGGAAGAGGCTCCCTTAAATACACCCTAGAGTGACGTATTCACTTTTGGTTGGCTGTTCGTTCACCACCCAATATGCCTCGGGATTGGCAGTGACTAATGGCCCGCCTATCAGCCTAGCAACTGCGCAGATAATTGTATAGCCACTGCTAACAGCAGCTTCCTACACTGTACCCCATTTTTTAATAGGGTTATTTCTCTAGGATGACAGAAACTCTTCAATCATCTACCCAGCCATTTGCTGAATAGTTGGGCAAGTATACTGTGAACAAGAGTTATAACAATAAAGAAAATATGGTGCCAACATCCCAAAACCTACAGCTTCATCTTTCAGAAAAAAAAAGTTATAAGCTGGAATCTTCTTGACCTAAAATAAAGAAGTTCAGGCTAGTTTGATTCAATTGAGATGTGTTGAGACTCTTCAATTAACTTCTAACCTTAGCTTCTTCACTCTGTAAATTACTTTGAAACTGTTACCCATTGCTTTCTCTAAACTATTAACAAATCTTCAACAAAGTCCTGGCAATGTGAATCTCAGTGTTTTTTCAAATTAATTTCTCTAATAAATTTGGGTTGCTGCTTAGACAAGACTGACAGGTTAATTGGTTTTCCCATTTCTACCATTTCTTTTATGTTCATTTCAAAGTATAGTTTACAACAGTTATGTTTATTTCTTCACATAATACATTTGGTACTGGTTTAGTCAAAAGAAATACATACAGAGAACATATACCTGATAATTAAGGGAAAAACTGTATTGCATTACAGGTCCTTATCTACTTTGTGTGTAACATTTGCCACTAAATATAAATTTCAGTGTCCCCATTTCAAGTTTAAAATGATGATAATATATACTTGGAAATATTATTGCAATGTGAAAAGCAGATAGTATGTGCCTACTATGTAATCTTGTCTTGGAAGAAGGTACTTTCAACAATTAATGACTATCACTCCTAAACTTTGGGATTTAAATGTTCATATTACTATAATTTTGTTCACATTCTTCATCACAAAGTATTAGTGAATTCAGCATGTTTATGAGCCTGCAGCTTTTGAACTGAACAGCATTCCCTAGATCAGTTATTTGCCTTCAGGACAAAGTGATTATAAAATAATGCAAAAGCTTCTTGAAAAAAAATTGCCAATGAGGTTCTCATAGAAAGTATATTGAAACAAAGGACTCGAATTCATTTTCTAAGTGAATCCAGGAAATGCAAGGTACTTGGTTTGAATGATGTAGTATGGAGTTGTGCTGTTTACTTTCCAATGTAACAATAGCACCACAGTGGTAGCCAACAATTTATGCAAATAATGTGAAATTTCTTAAACAAATAAATTAGGATGTTGTGAGTCTTAAATTTTATTCATATGCATATTTAGTAAATGATCACTTCAAGGCTATTCATTAGTGTTTGACATAGTGTTCAAAGAATTTAATTTATGGGTACATTTATCAATCACATATAGTGACAATTTTCCTTATATAAATAATATGGGGCACTCACCTAAGAGAATGGATTTGAAATATTAGTCATCTACATGACACCTGTGCTAACCTGATGTATCCTATAAGTTTAAAAGTGGTTTCAGAATGCTGTCTCTAGAATATCTTCCAAGTCCTATTTGACGTTTGTTCATTTTGTGTGCTTACAATTGATGTTAATATCATCCAGATATTAAAGTTAACAATCACAAAAATAGGACTGATTTGGTCGTAGTTATAAATAACAATGAACAGAACCCCTATAAAAAGTATCCAACAAATACATGATTACTTGAAGGATCAGATGATTTAATTTGGAGTATATCACTATAAAATATTTCATCTGAAGATTAAGATGCTACAAAAGAAGTATAATTAATAAACATATTAACCTCGGTGTCACTTGGAAAAAGTCAGAACGATAAATGAGCTCTACTATTTATTCAAGCATTATAAAACCTCAACAAATTAAAATGGTCAGTGCTGTGAAAGAATTGGCCAACAAATACAATAAAATGGCTAAGATGAGACAGATCTTTTTGTTAGCAAAACATGTGGCTGTCTTTGTTCTTAGTGTCTTTTTCTGTCATCCAAATTGACTTCTCTAGGAAGACAGAAACTCGTTTCTTCCATCATCTACACAGCCATTTCCTGAATGGTCGTTATGTGTCAAGTATACTGTGAACCAGAGATATAACAATAAAGAAAACATGGCGCTGATATCCCAAAACCTACAGCTTCATCTTTCAGAGAAAAGCCATAAGCTGGTACTTTCTTCACCTAAAACAAAGAAGTTCAGGCTAGTTTGAGTCAAGTGATTATATATATATACATATATACATATATATATATATATATATGTATATATGTATATATATATATATATGGAAAATTTTATCTTACATATATCCATATATCTCAGGGCAGGAACCCGAGCAGAAAACATGGAGGGATACTATTTACTATCTTGATTCCCTGGCTTATGCTCAGCCAGATTTCTTTTACATTCTAGGACCACCTGCCAAGGTGTGGCACTATTCTCAATGGTCTGGGACCATTCATATTAATCAATAATCAACCCAATTTCCCTCAGCCATGCTACAGACCAATCTAATATGGGCAATCCCTGAGTAATATAAACTAACCAAGAAAGTATGGTAATGACGCATGTGACATGTTTGACGAAGGAAGAAATATAAACACAAGAGGGTACTGATTGGTTTATTCAAAACACCAAAGTCACAAAGTTAGAAATTGCAGAAAAACCAAGTTACAGTCATCTCTCAAATATACAAAGCCATAAACAGAACAGTAGCTGCTACAGCTCAAACCTCAACTCTATTAACAGTTGTTGGTGTGAAGTTAGATGATTCAATTTCTCTTCATTTTATTTTTTTACATTATGAAAAGAAATAATAACACAAGTTATTATGATGATAAAATAGAGAACAATTATATGGATAATTTATATAGCATTCAGTCATTATACATTGTTATTTGTTTTTATCAAAATAAAATTACAAAATAGCCACACCCATCCCTCATAAATTCACGTGCAAAAACATCCTAAAAATACTAGCAAAACAAATTCAGTATACATTCAAAAGATTATTAACAATGACAAAATAGATATCCCAGGAATAAAAGGATTATTCAGAAACCATACATCAGGAAACATAATAAACCAAGATGACAGAACAGAGAATGTCATACATATTGTCATTTTAAAACCTTTAGAATATTTGACAGAATATAAATCATTTCATGTTGAAATCTCTGAACAAACTAAGGTGTAGGATTATACATCTTCACAGTAGTATCAAGTTTGATAGATTCCACAAGCCACATATAGCCAACAGAGAAAAACTGAAAACTTTCATCCAAGACATACTACAAAAACAAGGATGTCCATTATCACTACTGATATTCAGTGTAGTGAAGGGAAGCCTAATCACAGTAAGTAGTGGAGCAAGAGAAACCAGGAATCACTAAATAGGAAAATACTAAATGGCTTCCATTTGTAAGTGATTGTTCTTATACAAAAAAAAAAAAAAGAAAAGAAAAGAAACCCTTAAGATTCCAGAAAAATAGTGTTAAAAATTAATTCAGTAGATTTGCAGAATGTCAATGCACCAAAACCAATGGCATTTCTGCAACAAATTATGTGGAGAAGAAATCAAGAAAACAATCTTCTTTACAATAGCAACAAGAAAATGATAAACTTTGGAGTCCATTAAGCGAAGGTGCATGACACACACTGAAAGCAAAAGACCAGTAAAAGGAATTTAAGAAACTACAAATAGATGGAGAGAAGTGAGAGTCTCAGGGATCAGAAGTATATTGTTAAAGTGATCCCTTTTCTATTTTTCATTATTGGTAGCATTAATTGTTCATATGAGACAGTGAGTATGATATGGATGAAGATATCAAAGGACAACTTCTAGGCATCCACTCTCTCCCTCTACCTTGTGAAGGCTGAGATTCTCTTACTTCAGTCCCCCGTGTTGTTTTCTCTAGACTAGGTGGCCCTCAAGATTCAGGGTATTCTCTTGTTTCCATCACCCATCTCATTTCACTATAGCAATCCTGGGATTGCAGATGCATGCCACAACATCTGGCTTTTTAAGTAGGTTCTGGTGATCAAACTTCTGATCACTTCTAACCACTGAGCCATCAGCAAGGCCCTATGAACCTATTCCAACTTAGTAAACACGGAGCTTAATACCATCTTGATCAAAATGCAAATGCTCTTTTGCACAGAAAGGAATAAAACAAACCTAACATTTGTGTACTATACAGAAAACCCTGAAGCCAAAGTACTCTTGAATAAAAACACCAAGGTTGATGGCTTCATACTATGAGACCCCAAAATACACTGCACTGCCCTAGTAACCAAAACAATACAATACTGGCATAAAACACACACAGAGAGATAAATGCTACAGAATAGACAAACCAAAAATAAATTCACACATTTATAGCTGGCACATTTTTTTCCAAAGTTGCCAAGAACATTCTCTTCCATAAATGTTATTAGGAACATTAGACAACCACATGCAAAAGAATGAAATTAGACCCCCATCTAAAATTATAAAAATGTAACAACTCCCAATGAGTTAAAGATATAAATGTAACTCCCCAAACCTACTTCTGCTCCATAGAACTATTAGAAGAAACCAAAAAGAAAAATATCTCTAGGTAGCAATGTTTTGGAGGCAGCAAAGGCAAGAGTTGAAAAAAAAAAAGAGAATTATATCAAGGTGAAAAGCTACTGTGCTGAAAAATAAACAAGCTTGAAAAATATTTGTCAAATTAGGGTATGCTAAAGACCAACAGTGACTTAAAAAAATCTCTGATGTGAGTAATAGCATCACATATATTTAATACAGTATTTGAAATCTTTGCAAGAAGAATAAGAAAACTGAAAGAGCTCAGGGGTTACGGATAGGAAAGGAAGATACCCATGTATCTTTACTTGCAGATGATATGATTTTATACATAAAAGATTCTAAAGACTCCACTAGGAAATGTCTATAGTTGATAAATTATTTCAGCAAAATGGCTGGATATAAAATTAACACACTAAATCTGTGGCCTTTCTACATTCAAATTTACAGATTGAGAAGGAAATAGTACCTTTCACTTGAGCTTCAGAAAAGAATACACACACACACACACACACACACACACACGGATAACTTTACCAATCAAGTTAAAAACTTGTAAAATAAGAACTTTAAGACATCAAAAGAGAGAATTGGATCTGACCTCAGAAAAATATCCCATGATCATAGGTTTCTAAAATTAATACTATGTAATTAAGGAAATCCAAATCGAAGCTACACTGAGATCAAAGAGACAATGATCTTTACCAATAGAGACAATACATGGTAGGACACACCTTAATCCCAAATGCAAGAACTGAGGCCAGAGCATTTTAAGTTAGAGGTCAGCAAGGGCTATTTAAAAAATTCAAGGCAAATGAGAGATAAAGAACAAAAACCTGTCTTCAGACACAAAGCTATCTGTTACTGCTAATGATACAAAAAAGAAAATATTTAATCTGTTAGTGGGAGTGTAGATTTGCATGATAATTATGCAAAATAGTATAAAGCTTCCACAAAAATTGAAATAGAACTATGATATACTGGAATATTACTGTGTATATATCTACAGTAAATTAAGTCAGTATGTATAATTCAAGATACGTTTTGTGTTTATTCCAGCACTGTTTCATAAGAGCCAAGATACGAAATCAATCTAAATGTTCATTAAGAGATCAATAATGAACACACACATGGGCATACAAACATGCACACACACACACATGCACAGACATGTCTGTCATTGTCAATAAGGTGAATGAATCTAGAAGTCCTCATGTTATGAGATATAAATTGAAGAGAGAAAACGAAAGGTACTCCATAATTTCTTTCATTCATATGAAATATGAACGTTTGCTCTGAATGAAAAGGGGTACCGGATGATGCATATCACTCTTTGAAGTGCCTGAGGAAGCTATAGGCTTTGGAGGTACTGGTTAATGAACACAAAAATCAGAATTTCATAGGAAAATGATTTTGAGACATAATATATGACACAATAATTATAGCTAATTACAATATATTGTGTTGTCAACTAATACTGGAATGGTGAATGGTTGTCATCACAGAAATAACCATGTCAAGTGATGCATGTATGATTTAATTAGATATATTTATTTCACAATGTTTAAGTACTTAAGTTATCCTGTTCCAGATGATATAATTTAATACATCAAGTTAAACATTAAATATGGGGCTGAAGAGACGGCTCAGTGGTTAAGAGTACTACTGCTCTTCCAGATGACCTGGGTTCAATTCCCAGCACCCAGATGGCTGCTCACAATATAAATGAAAGTATCAATGGGTATTTTTTTTAATCTATCAACTGAAAGAGATTAAAAAATTTAAAATAAACTGCAGTGGACAAAACTAGAGGCACATGATCACTAGAGATTATCATCAACTTGGGCTCAGGCTGAATGGATCTCTCCAAGAATGAAGGAGAAAAGAAGGGCCATGCTGTCATCAATGGGTGAACCAAGAATATATATAGTTGGGTAACAACTTGATGTATCCATGTTCAATAGCATAAGTGGAGCCTTCCACAGTAGCCCTTACTGTCAGAGCGGTGGAGGGCAACCAATTGGATTGGTTCTACAGGAACTCTTTGGTCAGCAACTCAACAGATATAACCAATTCCTGGTACTGAAGGTTTTACCTGGTAAAATACGATATTCAGTTGGGGTATTGTTTTCTACATTACATCATATCTCATTTAAATTTCTTTTATATATGTATATATTTTAGGAAACTTCTAGAATAGTAGGGTTTATTTATTTATTTTAAATTCCAGATTTTATTCCTCTCCCGGTCCACCCTCTAACTTTTCCACATCCCATATCTCCTCCCCACCCCCTGACTCCACGACAATGTCCCCAGTCCCCACCCCCACCTCACCAGACCTCTAAACTCCCTGGGACCTCCAGTCTCTTGAGGGTTAGGTGCATCTTCTTTAACTAAACCTAGACCCGGCAGTCCTCTGCTATAAATGTGTGGCAGGCCTCATATCAGCTGGTGTATGCTGCTTGGTTGGTGATCCAGTATCTGAGAGATCTTGGGGGTCCAGGTTAACTGAGAATGCTGATCCTCCTACAGGGTCGCTCTCCTCCTCAGCTTCTTCTAGTTTTCCCCTAATTCAACCACAGGGGTCAGCAGCTTCTGTCCATTGGTTGGGTGCAAACATCTGCATCTGACTCTTTCAGCTGCTTGTTGGGTCTCTCAGAGGATAGTCATGAAGATCTGACACTAGAATATTAGGTTTTTATATGTATTTTCCAAAGACCTTTTATTTAGTTATTCTTCCCCATTAATGAACCTCTCCCCTACCCTTATTCCCTCCCCCATTTAATTAGGAGGACTAATTTAGAATATAAATATTTATTTTGTATAGTTATTTTTTATCACAATACTACTTACATTAGGTGCTACATTATGAAATAGAATATCATCTATTATAGGCCATTGAATTGTAATCCACTTTCTCACAATAAGTAAATCATTATTGGCTGATCAGTATCAGCCAATACTACAACTTCAGTATTCCTATCTAAATCTATATCATAAATGCACTTATAGAAAATAAGATATATCAGTTTTATATCATGTAGAAAAGAATAAAGCCATTTTAAATTGTTTGTTGTATATTTTAAGATAATTTGCAATAATTAGCAACTTCAAATAACCAAGGGAAAAAAGGGAGATGAGTGTTTTTTTACCTGTGTGAGAGATGTCCCCCTTATGAAATGTAACATTTTACATTTGTGGGATTTATTGTATTTAGTAAATTTTGCATGAACTTAATTATAAATTTAACCTTTAGATGATTAATACTGGACTATCGCCTTTGTTTGAAAAACCTGAAAGTGGAGAATGAAACAGAGGTTACACGGTTGTTCTTGAGAACAGCTGGGAACATCATTCAGAGTTGTGGTTTGTTTAACGCTCAGTGCTCTTTCACGAAGAACCAAGAGAAATATGAGCCTCAGCATATGTTCTTTTCTGCATGAAAGCTCACTAAAATCCCCCGTGTGTTCCAAGTGATAGGCAATAGCATTTTATTGTCTCTGTTATACAGTTTGTCATTTGGTTATATTCAGGCTAGCACTTTATAACACATAGCTTTATACTTCTCTCCTCTTGTGAGCTCTCAAGTCATTGTATATTTTCAACCAATTTTACTATACTATACTCTGTTCATCAATTCCTTTTTATTTTATGGTGGCTATTTTCCTTACAATGTGCTATATTTTCTCTTCTGCCAGACTATACACTCCACAAGGTTTGGAAGTATGCTTTATTTATTTTCAGACTTCCTTCTTGCACCTATGCCTAAAATCTGTGCACATGGAGGGAATGTTGCATTACATCAGTGAATGGAAAAAATGATGGATTCACTGTTTCACAGAGTCTATTCTAATCCTTTCAGGTCACATATTTTCTCACCAAGATTGGAAGGCTCGGGAGGGTGAGGTGACAGGTGTCACATACATTTTGTTCCTTATACCTGTTTACCAGCTTAGGAATTATTGCCTTATTGAATTGAATTGTTTTGTTCTACAAAGCAAGTTTTATGGACTTATAGAAAGATTCTGATTATCAGCAAACAGACTGGCTAACTGGAAAAGCAAGGCTTTATGTTGTGGCCATGACTTGTCCTTAATTATTTCAAACTAACTTTCAATAATTACTTACAGCCGCATCATTCCCCTTTCCAAATACTGACAGGCAGATAGTCCTTCTAATGAATAGAAAAAAAGCAAATGTCTCCAGACTCCTCAAGTTTCTGTGTTGACACTGGGGATGGGGTTCAAGGTCAGAGTGCTCAGCTGGCCTGGTGTTAGGACCTGGCTTCTAAGCCTAGCATAGTAGATATAAGGTGGGCAAACACACACTGTTAACCAAAACGTTGGTATCCTAGCAAGTAGGGGAAAAAGAAGACACACATGAGTGAAATGACTTGGTTCCAATAAATGCAATGCTGAAAAGTAGGGAAAGAAGAGCCAGAAGAACAAATCTGTTGAAAAAAAAAAAAAAGAGTTGCATTTGTAAATACTGAAGCAAGAAACACAGTGACTGAATAGACATTTGGGAAAGAGAAGCTATGTGGTGATTATAGATAAAGATGAACCTTGGGGGAGAAAGTAAGCTAAGCAAGTTCACAGTATAAGGACCAAAGCAAGGACTAGTTGCCTGTCCATATGATAGGGATAAAGGTATCTCTATGGTTAACAAAACTGATTAGTTTTCAAACTTTTAGTGTATATCAAATTGGTAATTCTATGCATGATCACTTGATAGTCATATGAACCTCTTAGAACATTACTACAAGAAGCACCTCAACTTTATCTTTGTGTTTGGAAAATAATGATTCCGATATCATATATATGGCTTAAATCGACCTGAATGTGATATGTTTTTGGCATAGGTTCTTGTATCTGGTAGATGATTATTAAGTCTTCTAAATAAATGTATTAAGAATTTAGGAGATTGGAGAGATGGCTCAGCAGAAAGAACTAACTGCTCTTCCAAAGAACCAGGGTTCAAATCCCACTAGCTCACAACTGTCTGTAACTCCAGTCTAGGTGATCATTCCCTTTTCTGGCCTCAGATCACCAAGCATGTAGGAAGTCTTCAGACACACATACAGGCAAAACACCCATGCACATTAAAAAGAAAAAAATAGCCATGTAGCTTCAGAGAATAAGCTGAGGGAATTTGCATTGTCCTATACAAATGCCTGGAGATTTGGCACTGGATTGGTCACCCAGGTTTTCATGAGCTACTGTGTGGAGACAAAAGCCCTCTGCTCAGAACCCAGTGTTCCACATTCCTTTGGCAATGGTTCTGTTCATTCTCATAGACATTAGGTCTTACAGACAACCTCACCATGAGCCAAGCTGCCTTAATGGATGTGCTGGAAGACACTCAATGTTGCAGAGACAAAACTGTAATTTGAGCTGTGGCGAAAGGAAATAAATTGATCATTTTGGCCTGTCTGCCTGAAGGTGCAGCAGCCCTTTCTCATCAGAAAAGACTTTCCTATGTAATGTAGTTGGATCCCCAAATAGTGTCACATGTGGAGTCCTAATTTAGATCTACTGTTAGGCCTTCTAGTATATTCTCAAATGTGATTATAGTCATTTAAATGCTCAGTAAAATATGATGAAAGTTTAGTAATATGTATACATGATCCTTGACCATGTTTTTTTTTTTTACTTTCTTTTCAAATTAAAAAACTTACTGTTGTTCTTGCATCCAGCAAAGAAAGACCATGTATATCATCCCCTTGATCTCTTAGAGTAGTTTGCCTGCCAAAGGCTGGTGAGATGGATAGTACAGAGAATAGCTTTTGATAACTTTGTTTCCCTAAACAAGAAACACAAAACAGAGAAAAAAAATCAATCTTTGAGATCAAAATTAAGTACCATGGTTAAGTGTGTTTCTGCAGGAAAACTAAATAAAATAGAAAAGTATAATTGATTGGGTTTTCTTAAATTCTTTATTAATGTCCTTGCGACACAGGGCAGACAGGAGACATAAACCCAAAATACCTTGTGAATGCTTGCACTGTTGCTAAATGTAAAAATGGTGGCAGAGTGGACAAGTGTGAAATTTCATTAGGAAGAAATTATTGTGAGTGAGAACGAAAGGGACAAAGTTAGTTGTACAGAGAGCAAAAAAGGAAACAATGAGGTTTTTTTTTTAATTTCTAGTTTGTCCCAGTTCTACTTCTCTTCTTCATGATATTTTATTTAGATAAAGTTGTTTGTTTTTTAAATCTTCCCACTTAAAAAAATAAAGGTAAATTTTAGATGCCAAGTGTTCATTCATGTCATAATAGCTTTATTAAGATATGATTGGCTCGTGCAATGATTTGCATATAAGTAGCGCAATAGATTTAGTCATGTCTATACACCTGTATTTCTGTCAGCTCCATAAAGATAATGGCTATGTCCATGTTCCTTTAATGTTTCCTTATACTCTTTTACAAACTTACTTCTCCCTTGACCTATCCACCAGTGGCAATCAACCAATGACAGTTTCATTTACATTTTCTTGGATTTTTATTCATGACTATGGTCATCCAGCATGTGCGCTTGAAAATTTCTGATTTATACTCCTCAACGTCATTATCTTTGAAGACAAATATATCCCGTTGATGATTCCTTTTCTGACTTAATAGTATTTATTTCCACAAATGTCATACACTTCGGTTATTCATCTGTTCCAGAGGACTCAGTTTTTTTCCAGTTGGGGACTGTTACACATAAAGCATTCATGAAATGTGATCAATCTTCGGAGGAACACTGTCCTTCATTTCTTTTAGTCAAATGCCAAGAATAGATTGCTACATCATAGAGTGTTTTATGTTTACCTTCTAAGGAAACAACAAACTATTCTAAAGTACTCACACTGCTTTATGTTGCCAAAGCCCCTGTTCCATTCCATTTGCATCTACAGCTTCTTTCTCTCAAAGATTGGAAAGGTTTCTGAGTGAAGTTGACTATAAAAAAAAAATCATAATATTTTTTCTTGGTAGGCACCCATCCCATCCCCTCCAAGACAGTGCCAATTGTATAATTTTTCTTATCTCCTGACTTTGTGACTTACCATGACCTCTGGAGTTTCAGCTGTGCAGATCTTCTGCACATTAATGAAGTATGTATGTAAGTAGTATTCCTATGGGGCATTGTTTGTGGGTTACTGAATAGAGGCTCTTTAACTTGGTTCCCCTGAATTCTTTTTTCTATAGGGTAACCTTAGGTAGACTTGCCTCTGTATGACTCTGTTAATCATGAGCAGAATCTTTCTTGGATTCTTCCCGACTTCTGTAAGAAATGAATTTTACAAAGACTTTACCAGAACCAAAGAGGAAAAAAAACCCCAAAAAACAAAACAAAACAAAACAAAAAAACAAATAAACACACAAAAAAGCTCAGAGAATGGCAGCAGTTTTCCAATCCAGGAACAGCTAGCACATTTACAAGCGCTGTGTACCTGCTGCAAATAACGTATCAATTGATAGCATCTTCTCATTCTAGTGGAGAACCAGAGTCCTAAATCAGGATTTGTCCTGCATTTAGTCTAGGTCACTGTTAGTCAATGCCTTGTAGTAAATTAATTTTTGATTCTGCTGTGTAGAATGCTGTCAAAATTAGGTAATTCTAAAAAATATTTAAATATTGAATACAGTAAGCATTAATCATTATACTCATTAAAATTGGTGTTAATATTAATGAGCACTTTGACAGTGGCATAACTAGTCCCCAAAATATAAGCCTCCAAAATGTATATGTACATAAGCTCCAATGGATAAATAATATATATATATATATATATTGACTTAAAGTCTATAAGTAGATGCTTAAAAGATATCTGTAAGACACAGTGCCTGGAAATCTGGAAATTAACTTCATTTTTTTCTAAAAGACCCACTGTATCATCTGTTTTCTCTGCAGTCAGTGGTGAGATTAACCTTTGTGCTTCTCAGGCTAAACAGTTTCAGATCATCTGTGCTGTCTCTCTCTCCACAACGTTCAGCACAGAAGCACATCTGGTGCATCTATTTTTTAAATATAGATGGAACCTAACCACTGACTTTATACTTTGGTATATATAAGTTTTGTTCAAGTTGGTGTTCTTCTTAAAACTTTTAAAAGTAATAGTTGTTAAATGATTCTGCACTGAACCTTAACCACCTACAGTCATAATTTTCAAAGTAGCACCAAATGAAGCCACGAAAACCACCAGCCATACCACATTAGTTCTCTAAAATTACTTCCCATCCCATTCATAACAAAAAAGCAGTGATATTTTCCTTTTAAAAGATTTGAGTTGAAATTATTTTATTTTAAAAATATTTTTACTAATTTTTTGAGAATTTTATACCTTGCATTTTGATAATATTTATTTTCATCCCCATAGACCCTGAGATCCACACCTCTCATCTATACCATTTATATATAACTATCTTTGTGTCCTCATTCACTTCCTTTTAAAACTCATTGAAATTAGTGTTGACTATATACTCTTGGGTAGGTGACTATTCCCCACAGTATATTATACTTATTAGATGCCATGCCCTCAATAAAAACTGACTCTCTATTTCCCAGTAGCCATCAGTTACAAACAGAGGTGGGTCTTCATGTCTTCCTTCCCTACTACATACTGGGGGCTTTTCAGGCTTGATCTTTGACAGTCTTTTGCATGCTGTCACAACCATTATGGGATTTTCTGTTCAATCATCCTATTATGCATGGAAAACACTAATTCATTATAGTCATCCATGCCTCTCACTCTTACAGTTTTTCTGCCCTCTCTTCTGCAATGAGCCCTAAGCCTTTGGAAGAAAGAGGAATTATATAGAGATCCCATTTAAGGCTGAGCACCCTGCCATCACAGATTCGCTGTACTTTGGCTCTCTGTGTTAATTGCCATCTTTTGCAACAAGTTTCTCTTATGAGATCTGAGATATGCACTAACCTGTGGATACAATGGGAAGTCACTAAGAATCAGTTCGTTGCTATGTTCTATAGCAGAGTAATAGTAGCAGTACATGCTCCCAGAGGAACTACATCTTCTCCAGCTACAGGTTGTTAGTCTCAATGCCTGTGCCAAGTAGGACTTCCATCGTGTACAGAAAGAAATCTTTAAATCCATTCACAACGTGGTTGGTTTCTCCTATGACATTCGTGACACTATTTCACAGGGGGCAGACCTTGTCATTCTTGTAGCTGGTAGTGTTCACAGCTAGATAGTATTCATGATTAGCATTAATGAATTTAAAAATTAGCCACATATAATACCATTTTGGCCTTAATTGTTTTCTTTGTGTCTAGCATATAGCATGCCTTCTTAAAAATATGAATAACTGGTAACCATGCAACTTGAACCTTTTTGAATAGGAGCATTCCTATAAATTTCAGTTCAGATATGTTGTTAAATATCTTTCTTCCTGTCTCATTCCCACACTAAAATGAAAATGTGTGTGTCTGAATATATAATGAACCTATTTATTATATGAATGATAAAATCTCTCAGGAAACAGGCTAGGTTTCTTGTGAAGCAGTTTGAAAAAAATATATGGATTATATATATATATAATATAATCTATAATATACATATAATATATATAATAGTATATAATATAATATATAATATATAATATATAATATTAATATTAATTATATAATTATAATAGTATAATATATAATAATATAATATATTAATATATATAATATTATATATATAATATAATATATATATCCAACAACACATCCACATTTCAAAGTAAACAAGAAAAAGATACTACAAATATTTAGTTAAAATTTAAAAGTCTCTTTTTAGAAACTATTGCTTATGTATCTGCTTATGTCAGCAGATACAATAAAGAAAAGAATCAACTCTAAATTTCAATAACAAAAGTCATAAATATAATCTGCAAAATAACATAAAATGGTTAATCACACACACACACAATCACACACAAAAATACAATAAAAGGGAAGATTTTATAAGTAAGTTCCTTTTTGACTTACAAGTTTCTCTAAGTCCCCTGAGTTCAATGTTCCCCCTGATTTTGAATCCTAGTTTTCAATCTAAAAATTACCTATGCCATTTTACATTGATTCTCACTAGGGGACTTGCCATCTAGCACACACTGTATTAGTAATGAAGAATACTAGAATGAGATGACAGGCACAATCATTCCATTCCTGGAATGCTCCACAAGAAAAATACATACACCAAACAAATGTAAATGCAGCAAACATGAAAAAGAAGGCTCTTGGTTGAGTGGGTCGGCAATCTGCAGCTCCTAGGGATCAAGACAGCATTTTCTTTTCTACTGATTAACGTTATTTCTACCGCTGTTATTCTAAAAAGGCCCCCATCCTCTCTGACATATCTTCTCCCTGACCTCTAGCTCAGCCATGTTCCTGAAAATTAAATTTACTAACATCGGCTAATTACAGAATGGATACAGAGTCTCTCTGCCTAATTTTCTTCTTGTGCTCAAAAAATGTCTCATTTTCCAATCTTTTACCTTTTTCTTATAACTTGGGTAAGCTACTTTATTTCTGTAGAATTTAGTTTCCTCCATCTGCAGAAGTAAGATATTATCAGACTCAAAAGCTCCTTGTAAGGATCAAATGAGATGAGAGTATTTCCCAGCCTGCAATGTATTTCTGATATTATAAGGCTAACATTTCTCATAAGTCAGCAAAATGCAGAGATACTTCCACTCCCCTGTTTATAGCTACACTTTTAACAGTTGAGTTATGGAGCAGCTGAGATGCCCGTCAACATAAGGATGGATAAACAAAATGTGGTACATATACACAATGCAATTTTATCCAGCTTCTAAGATAAATGAAATCATCACTTTTGAAGAAAAATAGCTGGAACAGATTATTTTGCGAAGCAAAATAAGCCAGTCTCAGAAAGACAATTAACCTATTCATAATATGAATTTCCATTTTAGCTGTATTTTATTCGTGTTTGTAGGGCATGAAAGAGGGAGGAAGAGATCTAGAAGGATGGCAGATAATGAGGAGGGGATGATGGCATACTCATAGAATGAATGAAAGAGGGAAGATATAAATAAGAAAATATAATTATATACATATACGTACAACACTAAAGTGTTTTCTATGTATAAATGCCATGACAAAACCTAATAATTTTATGCTTACTTTAACAATAAACAAAAACTTGGATTTCAATGAAAATTTTAAAAGAAATTGTAGATAAAGTATTTATCAATTGCCTTATCACTAGACTTTTATTTTGTTTTGCTTATTCATATTGTTAATAACTTTATATTATTTGCTTCTTTATCTTGACAATACCAAGTTGCCTTTCAAAATAACTCATTTAAATACCAAGCATTAAACCAGATTCAGAACAATTACTATTATATGTTTTCAGTTCATTTGTGGTTCCTAGATTTTTCCCATGGCCTTGGGATTGTGTATGTGTATATGACATGAAAGTAGAAAAAATGTTTAAGGGCACAGGGAGGGTTGGAAAGTAAAATGGAAAGAGTCACAAGTTAGAACATACGCCTTTATGGAAATGCCCTTATTTTTCCCAGGTCAATGGAATATATATATATATATATATATATATATATATATATGTTTAAAATATAAATAATAATGAAGCAAGTCAATAAAAAATTAAAACTAAGTAGACACTAACAAGGGTTATATATATTTTTTCAAGATGGTAATACTAAATAAGAGTTATGGAAGTCCTGGACTTATCTCAAGATACTTAATATATTTTTAAGGCGATATCTCCTCATTTTATGTGAAATGATTTTCTCATCTCTGTTTCTTGCCATTCTTCATAGATATCATACTATAAAATGATTATACATTTCTTACAAACTTCGTATATTCTTAAAGCTGTAGAGGGTGTGATTAATATCCAGCATATATTTTCAGCAATACTGTCTACAGTTGACATTTGTGCTGATGATTTCAGCAGCTGCTGTTTTTGTTGTATGTAGGTGGCAGAATTGAAAATTAAATGAGTTGCATGTTTTTTGTAACAGGTCTTTTTTTTTTAATATAAGAAAATGAAAGAGTTCATTTATTTATTTATAAATAGGTTGTGTTTGGTTGTTTGGTGGGTGTGGCATCCAGATCACATGGAAAATAAATTGCAATAAAAAAACAAGACAATATATAGGCTAAATATCAACAAATGCTGATATTCTTACAAACTGTCCTTTTCAAAGCATTTTGAACCTGTCCAGTGACCACCTCTTATGCTATGAAGATGATTCTGAGATAACTCTATGAGTGAAGGATGACAATGAATGCTGTGCTTGTTTCTGTAGAGTGCCTTATTTTCCTATATCAAGACTCTCATCTAATTATAATGTTACATTCATTCATTTGTTTATCAATTCAGAAAGTTACTATTCTATTATTCAAAAACTATGTATTGAGTTCCTAATATGCACGAAGAAATATGTAAACTGCTGAAGGTATAAAAACAAATAGTATGTGGTGGTGGCACCTCACAGCTATGTTTAAGTGATTAATTATTATATAATGGTGACTTTGGATGTCCTAGAGTCTATGGTATGGAATAGCTCACATTACAATAAATTTTGTAGTGCTGTTGCCATGTGTGCTTATTAAACATTAAAGATTTTTGTGTAGGTTAAGCTCGTAATGATTCTGGAGCTGTGTTAGATTCAAGCTTTTGTGACTTATTTGTGTTTGTACTTAGTAAGTGTCATAACTGTGAGCTCGTAAGTGAACTGTGGTAAGGCTGGAGTACATGGGACCAATAAATTGGGCTTGGGTAAGAATGTGGCCTTCTGATGCCTTCGCAAGACCAGATACCTGATTTAGTTTCACTAAAAGACTAACATAGGAAACATTAAATACAACTTTAGAAAACAAAAAGATTCTCTTTAGTGAAACCTTTTCTAAAAAGCTTTCCTTCACCAGCCCTGGAATATATCAAGAAAGTCAAGCTTCTATTAGGAGTTTAAAGAAAAATGAAAACAAAACCACCTTATTTGTGTGGAGAATGGCTGCCAGATGAAAAGTTAACATGAAACTATGTGTGGACTAGTGAAATCTCAGGGTAATTGAAAGACATGTGCACAATTCTCTCAATGCAACAGCCACACAACTGAATGTCTTTGGGAAACTCTAAGAACCAGTCTAAAGTAGAGCCCAGAATGAGAGTGTTCAGGCATTCAGAAATGTCATAAAAGGATGGGAAAGACAGAAACAGACCCTTAAAACAAATAGGAAGCAAAAAAAAAAAACAACAACAACTAAGCATGTTTTAAATGAAAATCTCAAAGGAGGGCAGAATAAAAATTTATAATACAAATGTTCTAAAGTTTTAAAAATTTAAAAGTTTAAAAGAGAAGTAGAATATTTAAAATAAATACATATACTAAGTCACCAAGAATAATCACCATTACCAGGTTTCGTGGTGTATCCCTTTAATTCCAGTGCTCAGAAAATTGAAATAGGAGATTTACGAATTAAAGGCCAGCCTCAACCAACAATACAGCAAATTCAAAGCTATCCTGGGCTAACAGTATGATCAGCTAATGCCAACTAAAACAAAAACCCAGCAACAAAAATCAACCCCCAAATGTCATTTTTAAAAATGTCAAATGCAGGCGATTAATGCAAGGTAAAAAGAAAAGTGCAAAGTAGAAACTACATTTTCACAACATGTATAACCCAATAAGTAATACAGGGTATGACTGAGGAGGAAAATGGGAGTTACATGAAGCCATTGTTTAGAATGAAAGAACATGAGTTTTAGATAAAGTGAATAAAAAATATGAGAGAGGAGATGTTTAGAAGGAGCAACAACTGAGTCTTTTGAAAATTTAATCACGTTCTGGGTGAATGGCTTAAGGTGGGTTTAACACTTGCGATGCAAATGTGAAGACCCAAAGACCTGAATTATGATTCCCCAGTTCCTACGTAAATGCAGAGTAACTAGCTATCAAGACTAGCCAAATTGGCTAGGTCCAGTTCAACTGACACACCTGCATCAATACATAAGGTGAAAAATGATTAATAAAGATATCCATTGAGAAACACTGGCCTCCATGTACCTGCACCTGCTTAGCCCACCCACACATATGAGAATGTGCATACATGCATTCTCACGGCTGCACACATAGCTCTACAAGCTTTTGAAAGAACAACGAAATGTTACATAAATTAGAAGATATTTCTTGAAATACAGTAATGAGATTGAGAGCTTTCCATCATGAAAATTAACATCATAAGACCTTGTGGCATAATATATTCAGAACACTAAGAAAAGTTGATGATCAGTTTGAAAATCACCACTTATACAATTATTTACCTATAATGTGAATATAGATATTTAAGGAAAATATTTTTAAAACTGTGTGTGTTTAACTATCACAGAAACTTGTTAGTGAAAGGCTATTAAAATTTGTACATGTATAAGAAAAAATGTAATCCAGATAGGAGGATGCAAATGGTAAAATTAAGGGAACATCAGTAGCTTGTAGGAGTGACAGTGAGAAAAGTCTGCTAGTAAAAGTTTACTGCAGGAGACACTGAAAGCACAGAGGTCTGATTTGATAGTGGATAAAGCTAACTGTCATGATGGAGTTCTCTCTTACAATAACATCGAAGACTGGGTTGCTATAGAAGTGCTCAGTTGCACATTGAACTTGCTATTGAGCTCAACATGTGTGACTATCTACTATTAAATATAGATAATGTGATTTGGGCACAAACAAAAACAGAATTATATAAAAGGTCCCAGAACCTAATTATCTACACACATATAATCTAGACATATGACTTTGGGCTGGGAAAAAGATAGTGGGGACTGGGGACATTTTTAAATACCAAATAAATAAATAATTCTGGCTGCACATATGGAGAAAACTAGATTCTTATCTTTTGCTAAATTGAAAAAAGTGAACATACTTTAAACACAAGTTTAAATTATCTAGAAGAAAATAGAAAATAATTTATTTTCAAATTTAAAAAAAAAAACATTTCCAAAATACAAAAATGTACAAACATAAAGAAAAACACAAATGGATTTCTATACATTTAAATATGTATGAAGGCTTCGAATGATAAAACATGAAGTAAACTAGGAGGTGAGTTACAGGATGAGAGCAATATATTTAAAAGCTGATATACACAGAGGACTAATGTCCAGAATACTAAATACTTCCATAAGCCAATAAGAATGTAGTTTTATTTTAAAGTGAGCAAAGTGTGAGCAGAAAGACGTTCAAATAGCCAACAGATATTTAAAGGCTCCAAGTCTCAGCAGTAAGTACAAACTATATATCAAAATCTAACCACTGTAACTCCATGGTTGAGCCTTTATCAAGAATGCACCAGGCCTTGAGTTGGATCCCCACTGCACTTACACACACCAACAGCACATAATATCAAAGCTTCAAATAGACAACATGTTACAAATCATGCCTGGTTAGACTATCATCTAGAATATGTGACTCACAAAATAATAATAAAAATAATTGATCACTTGGTAGTGAGCCAGAAAAAAAAAAGTTGGCATAGTCTGTAATCGCCAGCTATATTTTGAAGCAGCTAGAAAAATTCCATGGATTTTTGTTGATTTTTGATGTATAGGAATGTTGATGGAGAATTGGTTTTAGATTAAGGAGAGTATAGTCAGGCAAGGGGTGAGGAAACTGATCCATTTTTGAGAACAACATTTCTATAAAAATATTTTGAAAAATTATAGCAAAATATGAAAAAGTTTTAAGTCTAAAATATATATACCATTATCAAATATTTTTTTAAATGCATGAGAGAATAAAATATCACAGAAATAGTTCTGATGATTTTGAGAGCAGAAAAGTAAATTTTGGCCCACCATTATTTAGTCAAGTTATCTGCAATACCTCAAAAAATGTTTTTTCACACTTGTCCAGAACTGGTTGTGTCTTTAGTACAGAAATGGTTCTGTGGCTGGGTCAGTTGGTTCACATTGACATTGGATAAATGTGTGTTCATGTTGACCATAGGACTGAGCATGAAGTTTCGGGGTTTGTTGTTGTTGTTGTTGTTTGGGGTTTTTTTTGTTTTTTTTTTCTTTTCAAATTTTACATCAGTATTAAAATATTAAAATACAGTGTTTTTATTGCTAATTTTTTCTTACTAGGTTTATTATAGAAAACAAAACCCACCAATTTCTCATGGAGTCTCCAAGTCACGCATACATATCTAACACAACTTCATTCTACATTGAAGTTTATTTCTTCATATGCCGCTATCCCTATTACACAGAGCTCCGTGAGAGCAGCAATTGCATTTGATTCATTTAGCAGTCACTGGCATTTAGCTTGTAATATGTACTCAATGCACTTTGATGGAATTAAATCACTCACCTTTGTTATCACACAACTGATATGTACATTGATTCTAATATCTTTTTATTATTTATCTCATAATAAAAATATGGTGATCAAAATACAGTTGTCTGTGCATGGGAAACTTACACTAAAATCTTGACATTTATGTTGAAGGCAAATGTGTTTATTGTCTTTTACTTCAAAATTATGTCATGTACACTTTAATATTGCTGTTTATTAATTGGCTAAAGTCACATGCTAGTCATAAGCTATCATATATTTTTAATGAAATGTCCACAAAGAAAAAATATGTATAGGATAAAATGCACCTTAACATGCATTTTCTTACATTTAACAGTGAACCAAGATAGATATTAGTTTCTAAGGAATAGGGGTGGGTTTTTGTTGTTGTTTTAGATTACTTTTTTATTGGATATTTTATTTGCATTTCAGATGTTATCCCCTTTACCCATCCCCCCCCCACACACACCCAGAAACCTCCTATCCTATCCCCACTCCTCCTGCTTCCTCCCTCCTCCCTACCCTCGAGTTCCCCCACACTCGGTGTCCAGCCTTCATGGGACCAAGCATATCCTCTCCTGCCTATGCCCAACAAGGCCATCCTCCCCTACATATACAGCTGGAGCTATTGATCCCTCCCTATGTGCGCCCAGGTTCTTGGTTTAAGCCCTGAGAGCTCTGGTTAGTTGGTATTGTTGCTTTCCTCATGGAGCCACAAATCCTTTTAACTCATTCAGTCTTCTCTCTAACTCCTCCATTGGGAACCCCATAATCAGCTCAATGGTTAGCTGTGTGTATCTGCCTCTGTATATGTCAGGCTCTGGCAGACCTCTAAGAAAACAGCTGTATCAGTTTAGTTTCTTACTCTGCTTCTAAAATAATTTAATGTCTAAGTAAAATTGTTTAAAAATGTAACTAATATGCCAGACAGAACACTGTAGTGGACTTGTGCCTAATGACTTGACTTAAGCATTTCATTGACCTTGGATGTTCAGAGTAATCTCACAGGTGTATGTGTGTGTACATGTGTTGTGGTATGAACCTAAAGCTGCTTAAAAGAATTTTAATGTTGCATATCAAACTCTGGTGCACCGCTGCACTGCTGCATTGCTAGGGTTCTGCTGTGTGATAGGTGTTAAGGATGAAATTTTGAAGGAAATTTTGAAGGAAATCTAACCAGATTGTAATTATAGGCAGATGGAAAGTGTCTAAATGATCAGTCGTAGACAACAGTGCTACAACTTCTTTATCTCAATCAGAAGAGTAATGCTTAGATACATTTAGGATGAACTGTAGGCCACAGCCTTCCTGTTTGTCTGAGATGCATTTGTGCCTGGGGAGGCCCAGGAAAGATGCTTATATGAACGTGGTCGTGAATATATTCAATTGACATTATATTCATGTTGACACTGAAGCCATACAATATCTTACTGACTCTTCCAAGCTTTCCTAGTTTCTAATTTTTTCCTAATTACCATTGACACATGTTACAAATAAATTCATATTATCTAAATTTTGATGAGTATTTATATAATGCAGGCATGCACCCTGACAGCTACTGCCTTACTCAGCATTTGCATTTTGTATCTCTGTCAATTTAATGAACACTAATTACTGTTAGTGTTTCAGCTGAATCTTTGTTGGTAGGTTTATTTATTTATTTATTTATTTTCAGAAAAATTCCATCCTGGAGACATGATTACAGTCCTCCAGTCAAATGTATGGAGAAAATTATCAGAGGCAAAATAAATAAAAAGTAAAAGGAAAATAAGTAAATACAAAGGCCAAATACTAAAGACCTTGTCTCTTCTTGTTTCCATGATATTTTTTTTTAAAAAAAATATCAAATTTATAGAAAACAATGCAAACATGGTTGTTAAATGTGTTAGCTACCTCGGAATAAATGAGCATCCATTGTTTGGTTTTATGTCATCTGTCAATGGCTGGAAATTTAATAGCTCTTCTATTGTTCTATTACTTGATTCCATCTTAAAATATTACAGAAGAAATTTTTTACTTATTAATTTTAGGTGGATATTCTCCTTCTGGCCTTTAATATTCTGTGCTTTATATTCTCACTAACTACTTTTTAAACTACCACATGGCTTAGACAAACTTGTGTGCAGAAATCATGAATGCCTTTTGCATCACAAAAGCTGGGCAAGCTTTGGTCCTGTGGAGAAGCCCTTTGAAATCTAAGCAGGCACCATTATGCATTTATTTCTTGATGTTCTGCAGTGTTTCTTCTCCAAGGAGTACAGGGTATAATGTGGAGAACATTACATGGGGTTGCCTAAGAGTGTCCAAAGGAAATAAAGGAAAAACAGTGCTTGTAGGAAGTGAGAGCAGAGAGCAAAAGAAATAGCTATTGGCAAAACCAAACCCTGGGTGGCAGCTAGGCGTGCCAAGGAAGGGTGAAGGAGCCAGGCTACCCTGTAGGGCCCATAGTTGTCTTTTTTACATATTGAATCATTTCACTACAGCAATAGAGTGTTCCATTAAACTCTCATATAAAGACCCACAATTAGACACATAGCACAGAACACAGCCTTAAAAAGCATCTACCCACTTCTCTTAAAGTATATATTAGGCAGATAGGAACCAAAGAGAACAAGAGTTAGAAACAAAATCAAAGGCCAGAAACCTGATCATGCGCTTATGTCTTCAATAACTGTTCTGAGAATATTGTAGGCACACTGTCCCCTGGGTTGCTAATGACAACCCATACTGGCTTGTTCCACCTCCAATTGCCTCCAAGGTATCCAACACTTAACAGTTATACTTTCTCAGCTGACAGCAGCTTGAACCTTTTTTATGGACAGAGCTCAGCTACCTCACACAGACCTACTGCTGACAATGGCTGTCTTGGGCTTTTACTCCTGTGAACAGATACCATGACCAAGGCAACTCTTATAAGGACAACATTTAACTGAGGCTGGCTTACAGGTTCAGAAGTTCAGTCCCCTATCATCAAAACAGGAACATGGCAACATCCAGGCAGGCATGGCACAGGAGGAGCTGAGAATTCTACATCTTCTTCTGAAGGCTGCTATCAGAATACTGGCTTCCAGGCAGCTAGGATGAGGGTCTTTTAACCTCACACCCACAGTGACACACCTACTCCAACAAGGCCACACCTCCAAACAGTGTCTCTCCCTCGGCCAAGCATATACAAACCATCATAGTGGCTTTGTTGAGAAAAGGGAATTCTCTTTTGGGAGCCTGCAGTTGTGCTGACCATCTTTGATTCGTATGTGTTTGTACTGCCTTTCTGCTGGGTCAGCTTGGAAGGACTTGATAGCTAGAGAGAAGTTTATGTGCCTATGGGTTATCCTTTAGTGCAGCTGGCAAAGGGCTTAAGCATTATCTTTCGCTGGAGGAAACATTTGTCTCTTAATAATGACTTTACCCTAAAAGTGCCTGACATGAGAGTTTAAACTCTAATAAGATCATTGAGGTTGGAAACCCCTTCTCTTAGAATCAAATATGAAATTTTTTCGAAGAAATATAGTTGAGGGGCTGTCCTTAATCTACTTTTCCCCAGGTGATATCACAATGGCAAGTGTCCCTTTAAAAGAGGATGTCACTGCAAGAAACAGCTGAATCTAGTTTCAAGGTAGCTTTAAGTTACTTTCTATACTCTAGTTCTCATACTGAAAACATGTGAAACCAATGACTTGGAAACTAAAGACCTTCACTGAGGCATTTGACATGACACTGCATCCCCTTAACTGTGTCTTTTGCCCTGGTTCAGTCTCCTAAGAAGTAAACCCCCTCTATTGCAAGCTGTGGACAGAGATGTAACTTTCCTTGGACTAAGTACTTTGAAAATGGGGAAGAAAATGTGGCCTTTTCCAGCCATCTCAGTAGTCATCTTGGACGATGTGGTTGGGATTTGGGCTCCAGTTTGGGATTTGGACACCTGTTTATTCTTCCACGACCAGAGTCCTGGTGCTCTGTTTTTCCCTAGTGCCCAGCTACTCTGGCATTGTCTGTTATACCCCTGAGATGTGTGTGAATGTCTCTACATGGCCACTGCCAGCGCACGTAACTGTCATCACAGAAGGAAGCCGAATGGCCAAGCGAGGCGTGCAATTGGAGTGAGAACCAGAGGTGTACTGCCTCTGTGGAGTCAACTGCGGCTTCTCTTCCTTCTCACACACATGGAGTTTGGAGCTGAAGAACCGCAGCCCGACACTTAGCCAACTGGATGTGTGTGAGCGGCTCTGAAGGTAGCACCGCCTCTCCCGAACCTCCTGCTGGCAGGATGTAAATATACCTGCAGACCGGCCAAACAGGACTGCCTTTCCCCTCAACCCCTCCCTCCTCCCACCATCTCCCCGGCTAACCAGCATGAGAGGATCGGAGAAAGCAACAGCCCGCAAGTGACAGCTCCAGCCGGAATCCGCTCTGCTCAGCCTCTGTGGGAAGTTGATTGTGCAGAGGCTTTCATTGTGAACCTCCGCTGGCATCGCTATGTTTGCCTCGATCTGGTATGCCAAGAAGCTGGGTCGCAGGTTCGTGCACAATGCCAGGAAGGCGAAATCAGAGAAGGTATGGAATGAGTGGGGAGGAAGATCGTTTTATGGATGTGCCAAGTGCCTGCTCTGGGCTCTTGGTCTGAATACAGACGCAGCCTTTATTCGCTGGTTGTAAAAACCTGCCTCTCACTGGAAATGTGGTCCATGCTACTTAGGGGCAACACTTAGAGGCTAGTTCTGGAGGGAGGGAATGATTCCCATCTTTCGGGCTGTTGGGAATCCTTGGCTATTCGAGCTGTTGGCTGAAACCAGTGATTGATAGAGAGGGTCTCCACAGAGACAAGTATTTCCTGGCATTGCATCGGATGGAAGCAGGGGAGTAGCTGCAGTCTGTGCTTATTGGGGGAGCTCACTAGTAAACTTGTTGCTGTACTGCATTGTTTTTATTACTGTGATCTTTGGGTCTATGGGAGCATTATACATACCTATGTCTTTCTCTAACACACGTGTCTGAGTCCTGAGAGACGCACAGTGATACTTACCACACACAGGATTGCTTGATATTGTTTCCACTGAACAACAAAATCTTCATTACGAAAGTGTTTGCAATGAGCAGGAATTCTATATTCAGTGAGCTACTGGTCTCCGTTTAAAGAATGGCTTTTTGTCCCTTGTTTTCTGTACAATGAGTTTCCAGAGAATTTCTGTACAGGTTGACCTCCTTAGTTTTGTTTCTCTAAGAAATTAAGATCGTCTGTAAATCCCAAAGTATGTTAAAGACCTGAACATAACAAAGGATACTGGTTTACATATTTCATTTTTTTCCAATTTTTTTTGAGACACTGGACAAAACCTGTCATATTTTGGAAATCACGAAAGCAGAAAGGATTTGGTAGGTACTGGTGAAACTTCCCGCAACCCTAACAGAATCTTGTTGGAACTTGCATTCTCTATATTTCTCTGAGGATGTTATTTTTAGCCCAGATTCTTTGTATCTTTCACATATTCCTGAGGCTGACCCAGGATAGCTCTCAGGATCTGTGGTACTGTTCTTCCTCCCAACTACAAGGATGCCATTGCTAGAGCTTTTGGTCTGTTCTATCAGAGTAGGGATATTGATAAAATACAAGAATTGTATTGATAAACCAAGATAGTATTGCAATGTGAAAAGAGCAAATATCTTGGGTGTTTTTACTTTAGGGCTGTTGCCTTTACCGGTGCATGGCTCCAAAAATTGTCACATGATAGCCAGCTTGTTCTTCCTTGACCCTTTGATGAAGGAGTGAGGGGAAGGTTTAGGGTAACATAGGTCCCTTCTGCATTTTATATGTCAGAAACTGTAAACTTACAGTGTTCCAGTCCATTTACTTGGGAGTCTGGTTTATTTGTTTCAAGTTATTTTTAAGGAAAGATACTTAGAGGAGGTACAAAGATCTTCTTAGGTTTCTATTAGAGCACTTAAAAAAAAAAAAAAAGATGTTTCTTTCTGTGAAAACTATAGGCTATATGGATGACAGGACTCTGAACGACATTGGGGGACAATGCCTTCCGGCAGATTAGTATGCAAAGAAAAGTTGAATCTTCCAGTGCTATTTAATTCAGATTCAGACCTGAGTATGGCAGCTGTGTGTGAAGGACTTGAAAAGCTGTTAATCTAACAAACCGACTTGGGCTCAGCCTCAGAGGTTTTTCAGTGTGCGCAGGAAGTAGCAACGGGACTCAGGACATCCTCTTCATTTCCAGGCTAGATAGTGCCTAGAATGGGCAAGAAGAACTCCAGAGTGAGCCTAAAGTGTCTTAATTTTTTTTTTTTTTTTTTTTTTTGTCTTACTCAGAGTGTAAGATACATTCACATCAGGAACTCGGCATCAACTAAAGTCAGTTAGGCTGTCAGTGTGATAAGGACCAAAATGAAATAAAACAGATTTGTTCTGACGCCTTGTGCTAGCCGAAAAGGGCTGGGAAGAGCTAATTTTGAATACTAGGTGCTGACATCTCTTAGAGTTTGTACTTGTAGAGTTCCTAGAATAAATAAAAAAGTAGGATACCTAGAACAATGGAGCCACTCAGACAACACCAGGTGAGTGGCAGTGGTTTGAATGGTATAATCAGATGAAATTACTTATTTAACCAAGTAAGTATGAATTAGTATTTTCAGCTAAGATTTCAGTAGCATACTTTGAAAAGGAGGTTGATAAATAATAGCGCAAGCTACAGCATTTGAGGGATAAGCCTATATTATGGAAGTGGTTATCAATTTATTATCCTTTATAAAGGTTGCCTCCTCTCCCATCTAACAAGCCAATATATATCAACTACAGTCCTTCCATTCTACTTTATCATCCAGGTTTGATCTGGACAGTATTTTTCCCCAAAGCTGAGGTTAATTGAGAGTTAATTTGGAATGCAAAAGTCTAAATGCTATCCTAAGCACACAGTTCATCTGTATTTCTGGTTGTTTAGTCTATCATTTGGCCTCAATTAAATATTAGTTTACCAGCATCATGTAATGTCTGTCGTGATGATTACCATGATAGTAATATTATCAATAACAATTGTCTGCGCACTTGCCATCATCAAGCTGCTCTCTCTGTGAGATTTAATTTGATCTTCAGACCGTATATGATATGTTAGCTTTCTGAAATCCTTGAGAAGAGATTGGCTGGCTCAAGGTCACAGGGGTACTGGTAACTCTCAGGGCTAGAATTGGAACCCAAAGCATCCTAAGCCAAATCTTTGGTTCTCTTGCACTGCCCACAGATCTCACCATTTTCTCTCAAACTCTCCTAATGTGCTTCCATCTAGATAAGATAATAAACATTGCTTTTTATCTTGTCCTTCTCTTTTGTATTAGAACTCCCACTCCCGAATCATGAAGTTTCCAGAAATCAAAGTTTGTGATTTTTTATAAGTTGACAGCCATGCTTTAGATAAAACAATACCTATGTCTAAAATTACCTGTTCCATTAATGACATTTCTCTATGTCCCCTCTAGTTGGATAAATGCAGAAAGGTATTTCTTGGCCTCTATTATTCTCAAAAAAAAAGCTTGTAATTGTCATGTCTTAATAACCTAAATATTGATGTTTGTACTCATTGATCTTTCTTATAGGCTGAAAAATGTCTTTCATCAAAAAGGACCTAAATTTTAGCCAATTATATCTGTCGTTTCCTTTAAGAATGAGTCAAAGATGTTAGGTGATTCACATTGCTATTTTCTTCTGAAAAAGAAAAACAACGGGTGCTGTGTTATTCTTTCATTGAAAAGACAGTTCCTCAGACCAGCAAATTCTATGAACAAAATTATTCTAAAAGTGGTAATATGCAACTCAGACTGCTGGGTCACAACATGGCATCTCCATTTAAACAATTATTCCCTCTTTGCTGAGATCCTTTGTAGTTAGTTGAGAAGTTTGTGTCTCTTTTCTGCCTGTTGTTACATTTCACCTTAAAGTCTTTTAATTTAGACCATTTCCAGATTGCTTTATTTTAAAAGGCTAGGTGATACATGCAAGATATATTGAAAATGCAGTTTCAAGTTACACAAAAATGCCAGAGAGTATTGAAGTACTGAAAGTTGTGAACCTCCTCTCAACTCTTTGTTTTTATTTTCATTTTTACGCTTTTTACTCCTTTGAGGAGAAACATTGAATCATGCCAGCATATGCACAAATGAAAGCATCCTTCATGTAATAAAAGTAACCATGGATAAACGGGGCAGTATGAGATAACCAACAAGTGATATAACTGAGCCCTGAGCACACGTTTCTTGATGTTAGGGCATATTTACCCTTGGAAACTTTCCCAAGCATTAACACACTAGCAACTTCTTTCTTTCTAAATGTAACACATTAATTCAGCACAAACTGAAAGAAAGGACAACCAAGCAATGAGCTTGTCAGCTGTGTGGCCAAAGAGAAAGAATCATGACCTTGGTGGTTCTAGCAAAATATAAAAAGGATGGGCACTTTAAAAAGGGCACTAGCTAGTTTTGCTCTTTGGCATCCAGCCTGAAGGCAGACATATGGCTTATGTAACCTCAGTGTTCTTATCTGTCAAATGGATCTTTCACCCCCCACTTTTTAAGTAGATGTTTTTAGAAGGAAAGATAAATCCTTACCTAGCCTCTCTAGTATCACACCTAGTTCTCAACCCAGGAGCACATAAACTGAGAATCCTAAGCTCTAAGCAAATAGTTAATTGCCCTAGTCCTTTTGTTAACTTCAAAAATTTGGCCTGACCTGTTCAGCTAGGTATTTGACCACATCCCAATCATAATCTTTATTAGTTCTGCATCTTGAGGCAACATCATTATTGCTAGGAAACTCTATGGCCTCAGATGCCAAGGCTAGATCTCCCATTAGTCCCTATACCATTGATGGTAATCATCTTCATATTACTGTAATTCTCATTAGCTTATTTGTAATAAAGGTCTTTTCAGCCTTTGTGCCAGAATTATAGAGTCTAATAGAATGCTCAACATATGACTGTCTTTCATACCTTACCTCTTAGACTCTACCTTGTCCCTACTTGCAAGATGCATCATTATTACCCAGAGGCAAAGAACAGTGAATGGATCTGTGATATAATAGTACTTATAAGATGCATCTTCATTACAGAATTGTTAAACTGTGAAAAAGGTTTATCTTTAGAATGAATGGAGTATGGTATAATGCTGAAGGGATGAAAGCATTTTTATTTAATGATAAAACAAGTTCATATAAATAAATGGATGGAAGGAAACACTTGCCATCCAATTACTTGCATCTCTTTGTCACTAATAATAACAGTTTGCATAGGGAAGTACAATAGTTAACACCTAAATGTATCATACAGATTTTCCAGTAGAGATAGAAGTCATTTGGCATTGAGGATCCTCTTCTCTATTTAGGAAGGTAAATAAAGAAGTAAAATGCAGATGAATGCTATATATATTAAAAGCCAAAATGATAACAGAGCCATGTAAATTCCAGAAGAGAAAGAGTAAAAAGCATTCAAGAATTCGAGATTCTCTCTCTCTGTCTCTCTCTGTCTCTCTCTGTCTCTCTCTCTCTCTCTCTCTCTCTCTCTCTCTCTCTCTCTCTCTCTCTCTCTCTCTCTCTCTCTCTCTCTCTCTCTGTCTCTCTCTCTGTGTGTGTGTGTGTGTGTGTGTGTGTGTGTGTAACAAAAACTAGCACTTATTGACTTCATTCTACAGCATGTAATTTGGTAAATTAGGGAAACAGTCCTCTGTAGAGCCATATTCTCTAAATTAAATACTTTTTTATGTTTTATGTGTATATGTGAATGTGATGTATATATACAACTATCTAGATGGCAAATATATTTTCCCTATGAAAAATCAATTTTGAAAAGTGGCAAAAAAAAATAAAAAATAATAATAAAAAATAAAATTAAATAAATAAAATAAAAAGAAAAGTGGCTTTACATGCATTACCTGGATTTTGCTTAGACATTAGAAAATATGCCCTGATGTGGACAAGCCTTCAGCCCTTGATGCATGTCAGATAGTTTCTTTCTATTCTTGTCTCATGCTAGAGTAGTATGACCTGGAGAGAGGAAGAGACAGTTGTCCTCTCTCAAGTCTGTTTCTTTGAGCCTTCTGACTTCGCAATCTCCAGTCATGAGCAATATTATGACTCAGCAACAGTGTCAGCCAAGCTGTGGTGACCAGGAGGACAGATGTTTGCCCATGCTGAGTGTATCCCTGCAGATTGCTCCTATCACCTCAAAGAGGGACTGAACAATGAAAGAAGCAGCCTTAGTAACTGTTCTAAGGTCCTCAACTGCTACCAATCCTGGCATTTATAAGACATAGCTGTTGCCAGATCAGGAAAGCAAGACGGGAGGAAAGAAAGAGGAAGAACTAGCTGGAGGTCAGGAGGATAGGTCATACAAACCCTGTGAACCTTGTATCAACTGGGTAACGCTTTTGAGCAGAACTTGAGCACTGGGATGTATATTTTACATCCTTTATTTCATCTCGTCCTCAGTTCCACTTGCTGCATTGCTTTTATTGATAGCCAAAGAAGCTGCAATGTGAGGTGCTAAGAGGTTAGACCAGATTATAATTGGTAAAGGGAATTTTCAGTCAGGTATTACTGATTATAGTGCCTGTCAATTTTATGTTCTGCTCTATGCTTTCTTGGGATAGTCGGGCCTCTGAGTAATATCGAAACGACATCTAATTTCTCACTACAGTGTGTTCAGAGTACAGATAGTCAGATGGACTCACTTGAGTCTAGTTTACAAACTTTGCAAAAAGGTTTATCTTCCCCCTCTTCTGCTTCGAAGGTCTTGTATTACTAGATTAAGGTAGGAAGATAAGAAAAAGCCCCCCAGTCCAGTAAAATCACCTACCTAAAATACTCTCTATAAAGATCCACAACATTCCACTTCTTGTTCATAAAGATACTTCATGTATGAGTTTATTAGAGAATCCCTTCTCACTTGATGTCTTGTCTCATTCACTCATTTTCTTTGAGCTCCATAGTTTTCTTTCCTGAAGCTAATCACTAAATCTTGAATAACATTGTCAAAACATTGTTAGGTTTTGTCCCTTTCATTCAGGACATCTAACATCAGGAGATCCTGAGTGAATTACATGAACCAGGAGTTAGTATGCCTAGAAGTTTACTGGTTGCATCTCCAACTGCCTATGCCTTCTTGGCTAATCTGTCTTGGCTTGAATACTTCATTTGCAGCCAGATTTCTTCCCAGCTTAACATTTTTAGATTTGTATTTAGTATATAACTGCAGAACACTTGAAGGAAGACTTTTTACTCATTTGGGTTTATCTGCCTATAAATCTTTTGCTTTGTAAGTCCGGGGTCAGGATAAGCATGTCAAATAAACGCATACAAAAAACCCTGGGACTACATTGTCTGTTCTTTAAAAGACCATAATGAGACTGCACCCATCTTCAAAGAAGGAGCAAAATGAGGGACCCTGAAGGCCTTTTTCCCCTTTCTTGCTACCTATTTTCTTTGAAGATAGAGAATACGAAGCAGTCAGCAGCCTTCTGTTTGAAAGATTAGTTCTCTATGTCTCTCACTCTTCATGCCACTGACACCAGAATTGGAAGGACAGTAGCTAACAGGAGATCAGAATCCTTTTCAACTAACAGTGATGTGTCAAAATCAACAATCTCTAACAGTTTTGCTCCACATGTCTCAAGATACAGGCTTGTATGTAGACATGAAACATTTTGTTTTCTTCTTTTTAGTTTCTAAGCCTATAAGTTTTAGTTATTGAGAGTTCTCCTTCCACTAACTATAGACGAAATTATGTCCCCTTCATATTTATATTTCAAAGTCCTAGTCAGTAGTGCAACTTCATTTAAAGATAGATCTTTTAAGAAATAGTTAATGTTAAATTACATTTCAATAGTAGAGTACCTATCAATTACTCTGATTGGTTTCCATATAAGAGAAGGAATGGGAAATGATATTGCTACCCCTGACCTTTAGTACTGATTCTCATTTTCATTAAGTTGCTCAGTGTACACACAGAAAAGACTACAACAGAGGAATGGATGGTCACAAGAACCCAAACATTGTTGAAACTCTGACTTTGGACTTCTGATCTTCAATAGAGTAAAAACTTAATTTCTGCTGTTTAAGCTACTGAATCTCTGATTCTTTGTTTTAGCAGCAGAAGAAATCTGAATTACAACCTCCTACCATAATGGCCATATAGGATGCTGTGAAATAAGGAGTAGTTTTCTGGTGCCAAATGTGGGTCTCATCATTAAGGATGAGTAGGTAGGTAGTTGAGTGTTGCTATGAATCCAAAGTAAATAAGCTCTGAAACCTACACAGCCTCCATACAATCAGTCTCATCTGATCTTTTGAAGGAAAAAGAAGGTCTATTAAAAACAAGGTAGTAATGGAAAAAGAACATAAGATAGCAATGAAAATAGATAACTCTTTTTGGAGGATCAGTTTTTTGACTGTATATTCTTTTGTCAAACTCATAGCGTAAGAGAATGAATGTTAACTATTCATCCAGCAAACTCAATAAACTTTTAAAAAGCACTCATTAAACCTTGCCTTTCTTTCCCATCTCTACTTGTTACTACACAACCATGTTAGTAAGCTTCCCATCTGTCTTTGTTTCTTTTTCTGTTGCTGTGATAAAATACCATGATTGAAACAGCTCAGAGAAAAAAAGGTTTATTTCTCCTCACTGTTCAAGGGTGTAGTCCATCATAGTGGGGAACTCAGATTGGCAGGAGCTTGAAGCAGCTAGTCATGTCAATGTCACAATTAGGAATAAAGATGAAGAATGAGCTCCCTTGCTTGGCTTCCTTTGCCTACTTATATAATGCCAGATCCTAGCCAGAAATAGTGTCACGCAAACTCGGTGAGCATCCAGGCATGCTCAGAATCCCATTTCCCACATGATTCTAGGTTCTGCAAAGTTGACGACTAAAGTTAACCACCACACAATCCATTTAAGAGCATACTTGAGAATATCAACTGAAAGGAAAAAAAAAATTATCTGAGCTTACTGTTTCAGAGGATTCAGTGGATGGTCACTAGAATCTATTGTTTAGGGGGCTTATCACTGTAAGACAGAAGATCATGAGAGAAGACATCATAAAGAAAAAAAAAAAAAAGCTGCTCACTGCACCTTGAACAATAACGGGGAAAGAGACCAAATTAGGGAGCATAACAACAAAAAACTCTCCAGAGATAGCCCTCCACTAATCTGCTTCCTCCAACTAGCCCCTAACTCCTACAATTTCAACAGCTAATGAGTGGTACATTCATCTCTGAATCCATCAGTAGAGTAGTCTATTGATAAGACTATAGCTTTCACGATCCAGTTACTTCCTAAAGCCCCATGAGTAGTGAATCCTTCTGCATCAGAGACCAAGCCTGTAACATATGAGGCTTTGGGGGACACTTCTCATCCAAGACATAGCAAAATCCCTCTGAAGCATAAGCATAATGAAATCCTAGTAACTGAGATGAGAGAAAGTTTCTACTATGAGAAGGGATTTAGACTTGTCACATGGGTTTGCAAGAAGTGTGGAGGAAATGACAGCTGTTAGAAACAGGAGATTTTATAATGGAGTTCATTCCCTTTTCAGCACTGTAAGGTTGTGTCAGTTGAGAGGATAGAAATTGATGATTCCTTAGCATGGGACTAAGTAAAATAAATTTTCTTTGGGAGGGAAAATGTGTCCTGTCATGGGATTTAGGAGTTGAGGAAGTGATGTCTGAGAAGTATAAAAACAGGAAATGTTGGATTTTTTTCTTGTGCCTTCATATTTGAAAAACATTGTAGCTTAAGTTTTAGTTAATGGTAAAGGTCATTTCTTACCTTATTGTCCTCTGTCCTTCATGCATTTTTGATTTCTTTTTTCTCCCTCACTCAGGAACAATATGGCAGCTAAAGACTTTAAACCCATATGCAAATTTACCTTATTGTTGCAGAACCTTGGGTACATTGATTTTTGGTTCTTTTATGTGTTACAAATAGTAGTAATGTTCTTTGTGTTGGCTTTCTATCAAGTCTAGTAGAAAAAGTTTAACATTTCCCTCTCTCATCCCCATTCTCTTTCCCTACGTTCTCCTCTTCTTCCCATTTCAATACTCACCTAGTTTCATAAAGGAAACAAGGCAGTTTTTGGTAACTTATTCATTAACAATGTCTCTTTCTCTACTAGTACCTTGGGTTTCAGAATGGATTTGCTTCACCATCCTTGTTTTATCAAATGAAGAAGTGTGTAATTATATCCCTGCTACTAGAAGGAGGAAAATAAAAACATTAGATTTTTGTTGTTGTTGTTGATGATGATTTTTAGGTGAAATTGTTACTATATTGTGGAGACCATTTGAGTCTTTAATTCCTTACAAAAATATCTTTTTTAGATGATTATAAACTTCCCACCTCCAAGCTTTTTCCTTTGCCCCCTTTCAGTCTTGTGTCTGTAAAGTCATTTTTGAAAGACTAATTATATTTTATGAATGTTGAATGAAAGCCTATCTTATCACTTCTCATTTTAAGAGAAGCAAAGCATTCTGAATGACTCTAGTCTGAGGCATAGATGGACAACATCACTTTGCAGCTTTATTTCCACTCATAAAACCAGAGGAGTTTCATGGGCAATGAGAACTAGGAAGGGCCTTTGTTTTATAGGTAATAACTGCAACATTAATAAATAATTCCAGAGTGCTTACTGTGGGCTTCCATTATTGCTATGTTTCTCAACCTGTGGGTCTCAACTCCTTTCTGGGTCTAATAACACTTTCACAGGGGTTGCCTAAGACCATCTGCATATCAGATATTTATCTTAGGATTCATAACAGTAGCAAAATTATAGTTATAAATAGCAATGAAAATAATTTTATGATTGAGGATCACTACAACTTTAGGAACTATATTAATGGGGTCACAACATTAGGTCACAACATACTTTGTTGCACTATTGTATGACATTACATATTCTGAGTCTGCTAGTTTTCATAATCGCCCTATGTGCTAAGTAACAACATGTCTACATTTTTACCTTGAGGCCAAGAAAGATACCATTGTAAGTCTAAAGACACATAGCTAGCATGTTCTAAAGCGGGATTTGGAAACAGATAATCTAGTCTGAGTTTACATTCTCAACCATGACCATATGTTACCTCTCAGACTGTAGCCATATTAGTGTAGTTAAGATTGGATATTCCCAATTGTAAGTGTTCTACCTGAATTTTCTATGCTCAGATCATGAAGACTGGCAAGAACTACCCTAAAGTCATGGATAAAGAGTAATTGTCAGGATTTTTTGTTTTTGTTTTATGTTTTTATGTCTTTTCATAGTGCCACTGCTTGTATGCAAATTTTTAAATAGTGATATTGATAATCTAGGCTGATATTTTCAATAAATAAATGATCCAACTTGCCCATGACTTCAGAGCCTGGTTGTAATAATAATAAAAAAAAGTCATATAACAGGGCATCATTTGGAGAAAACTTCCACATCAGTGGTTGCATTAATTGCTACTTTGGATGTTCCTGCTGTGAACTGAATGGACCCACAGTGGATCTATTTCTTAGAAATAACCATCTTTATTACTTCTGTTCTAGGATGCATAGTTTTGAGATTTTTTTTTGAGAAAAATATCCTCACTAATCTATTTCCGTTTTCCATTTTCTTCCTATTACTAATCCATTTTGTTGTTATAACTAGTTTAATGTTTTCATATTCAGTCTATAAAGAATAAGGGATGTTATGGGGGTTTTTTTTGTTGTTTTTTTTTTTTTTCTGCTTTCTACTCTCCCAGTGTGTAACATTTTGTTATCTCTCCAAGTGTAATGTTTTAAACATCATGCTTAATTCAAATGCTATCTATTATTTTATAAAAGTTGGATTATGTTCATTCCTATCTCAGGAATTCCAAGTCCTTATGTGATACATTAAAGAGAATTTCTTTTGTTTTGGAGCTTTTACCTGAGAAGATTGTAAGAAGAGAGGGGTAAAGTATACCCAGTGAGGTGGAGCATGGTGGCAGTTGTGAACTACATTATACCTTTTAGAAAACAATTTTAAATACATTTCCTGTTAATCTATACTTTGGGTATCCCAGTTTCTTATAATTTACCTATGTAAGTGGCCTGAGCAACTTCAAAGTCATGTAGTATTTTATTCCAGTGATTCAAAAAGGCTGACTACAGAAAACTAAAATTAAAGTACATGAGTTATCCATGGCCTTTTAAGTCAATTAATATTCAACAAATGCTCATTTCCCCCTCAGTGGCGAGTGTAGACTTATTTGCACATTTCTATTAATAATACTGTGCCGGGATTTACAAAGGGTGCAGAAGTGATCAAGGAACGCTCTACCTTGCATGAGTAAGTATCAAATGAAGAAAAATACATGATAGAAACAAACCTCTGACAATCTCTGTGCTGTTTTAGCAGACTAAGCAATCTGGCACTTTACTTCCCATTTCTTAAACCTGGCCCAGATATATTGCAGTCTTGGAATAGGGGATCATGCATGGTTATAAGCCACCTGGTATATGGCTGACGATACTGTGCTGTTTTCCAGCAGTAGAATGAAATGCACCTGACTTCATCCTGTTCCTGGGTAATCCATGGAGACATCCATTCATAGTTATCCTTCTAGAAAACATGAATGTCTCAAATTGAAGAAAGTTGTTGATTTTGAGACTTCTGTTAAAATCCACTGAAGAGTAAGATTAGTAGACTAGCAGTACCACTTCCAGCTTGGACAATGAGATATTTTCTCAAACGTTGTATGTTCTGGCTGCCAAAATGAGACCTGTCTCGTGGAGTTCATATGGGAGTCAAGTGCAGACATATTTATGCTATAGTCAACATAATCTAAATGGTCACAAAGAAGTATATAATTTGACAAGCCATTCAAACAAAGCACCTTAGAAAATAAATGTAATTCTCCAGAGTCTCTCAAATGACAAATGAACTCTCCCATTCCCTACTGCTGCTCTTAAGTTCTATTTTTGGATCACTTTGGATAACTTCATAGTCATAGCACTTTGGCATCAGAACGTGTGGGTGAACAGTCTTCTGCCCAGGTACAGTAACCCTAACTTTCACTGAATAATAATTTTGGAGGGTGACTTGACTTAAGAAGTAGGTCTCACCAGAGATGGGAAAGATTCACTTGAAAAACCTTTCACTCAAGTATATCTGTCTTAATGTCTCCCCAAGAGACCATCCTGAAGAGGCAGAGTGTTACCCTCTAATTAACATAATGTGTTTCTGTCCATTTTAGGCAGCAGATTTGCTCTTGGAAAGCAATTGGTACCCAACACTATCTGTTGTTTAGACATTTGGATATTTGACTGTTTTACTGTGCTCTTGGAGCATCAAATGGATGGGAGAAATTCACAATATTAAAGTATTACATTACATTGCATTTCTGATTAACATTTCATATTTTTGAATGTATATTGTATCATTTTCCTTATCATACCTATTTATACTGTCTTACAACTGGTTAAAGAGTAGCATGTCTTTCTGAAATAGACCTACTCAACAAAACTGCACATTCACATCAGGTAATTTGAAGAAACACCTCAACATTGCATACATTGAATAACTCAGTGGGTGCTTTGCAGTGCTCAACAAGAGAAGTATAGTGGTGACTATGCCTCCTTGGAACAGAAGGAATGCATAGACAAGACTGGCTGCCTTCTGGGTGGTGCAGCCACAGACAAGGGATACATTTAGTTGCCAGTGAGGAAGACTGTGAATTGGCAACTGTGACACAGTCTGACATGCAATATGTTCTGGGGTTCTGTATAATTTTATTTCAGCTGAATACATGGCACATCTTTCTGAAGTAGGCCACTTCTGATTGTTTGGGAAAAAAAGTGGATTGACTGAGAATTTATTTTAACACCTCTGTTATAGTAGACTGCCATGTAGGGTAGAGGTACGACTGAATTTCTTCTAAACTATTAAATATCTTAGTGTCCAAATGTACTATAAATGTACTATATTTCATAGTCAAATGTTCATACAAACATTTTATTGTGTTAAAATGTATACATATTATGTCATCAAGTACATTTTCAATATTGTGTGACTATCACTATCATACCTTTCTAGAATTTTCATCACTTCCAAAGGAAACATTGTAACCACTGGAAAATTAATTTTAATGTAAAAACACAACCATTTACCATTTGAGCTTAGCATAAAACATGATGAATAGTTTATCAGAATAATTCCATTCATCTAGTGTAGCTATTCTAAAAACATCTTTAAAATACTTATAAATGTTTGGGCTTCTGTTACTACTTCAATAAGATTTTATAATATGTGGAACAAAATTTTGAAGCATTTTATTGCAAGTAATACAATTTAGCTAAATACCTTAGCTTCACTAAGATTAATAATTAAATATTTAGTTGTATAATAAATTAAATATGCCACATGATCACTGAAAGTGGATATCCATTTACATAAATGTTTTACAGGGTGTTGTAAAGTACCTAGTAAATTAATTATGACAATTTAGACTTCAGCTAATTAAACTCTTCTTTAGCACTTAACTTAATGGTGTAAAATAAAACAACTTTGACAGAGATAATAACTGACATGATGGTCTAGTTGCACCAACCAAGGATAAAATTAGACAAATACCATGTTCGTCTATTTATAAAGAAAAAAATTGTTTGTGACTATCACTCAATAGAGAATTTTTAGAACTCAGTTCTTACCTCCTCAACTCTCTTGTTCCTTCTGCTGCACTGAAAACTGCACAGATTTTAAGTGATTCTCTACTCCATCTCTGTCTGGTATCTTACTGTAGGAGCTAGAATTACAGATCCAGGATCTGAACTGAGGTCCTCAGGCTTGGGCAGCAAGTGCTATTACTCACTAAGCCATCTTTCCAGCCCATTCAAACATTTGTAATGAGAATTGGCATAATTCCCATAGCAGTCTGTCTATTAACTTTCAAAGTATTGCCATTGTACCTAGAACTAAAATGGGATTTTTTGAACATCATAATTCAATGTAAAGAGCACATGTAATATTATAGATGGGAAAAAGTATGCAAATATAAATAACAACAATGATATTAACAGTCAGGGTAACTTGTTATAGGTTATATATATTATATATTATATATATGTTATATATATATATATATATATATATATATATATATATATCACCAATACTTTGTTGTACAGATAAAACTCAGGTATTTACTTTAAATATTCAGCATTTGTCTTTATTAAGCCAACTCTGTCATCACTGAAAAGTTTTCTTTTCTACAGTGGAAACTGAGTATGAAAAGTTTTAAAACATGTCAAATATATGTCTGCATTTACACCAGTCCTGTGTTGACTTGGAAAAACACCATGATTTCCTTGAGGAAGCATTAACTCTATAGTCCAAAAGTTTGTTTTACCCTTTATTAACTAGAAACATGACTTCCCCACAGATCAGGTTTTAGGCTTCTTTCTTTCTGTTTTTTCTCTAAAATAGGCACAATAGAAGTAAATGAATAACACAGGAATATGTTAGACAACAGACACTCAAAAGTCAATGCATTTGTTGAATACTTCAAAGAAACAATTAAAATTCTTAATACATCCATGATATATTCTTAGTTAGGTACACACACACACACACACACACACACACAGTGAGAGAGAGAGAGAGAGAGAGAGAGACAGAGAGACCGAGACAGAGAGACAAACATAATTTTCCAATTTCTCTTTCAAAATGTGAAGTTCTCAGGTTATTAAGATAGAAATCTTTCTAATAGATGACTAAATAATAATACAATTCAAATATAGTCCTTACATCTATTCTATAACAGAGGTCATATGTATTCAATGGGATTTCCATGCATGAGACAGAAGTAGTGAGGACAGGATGGAACCAGAAGAAACCTTAGAAAAAGATTAATACCCAGGAAGATGGTAAGAGAATAAGAAGAGCTTTGGCAAGCAGAGGAGGCCCTATACTTATTCTAAGAAGAGGCATCCACTAGGATATACACAGATTTTAAGTTTGGGTCTTTGATGGAGCAGCAGAAGGCTGATATCAGCCTGGGCAAATCATGACTTTAAGACCTTGGGAAATGACGTAAAAGTCATTAGGGGCCAGTAGGTGAGCATTTTAGCTTAATATATAATTATTTCTGAATGTTTGGGTTTTATTTGGTGAATGATAGAACACCAGTGAGGGAATGAGTGAGAGAGAGGAGGGTATCACATTTACAATTTGGAAACTTTTTGTTTTGTTTGTTTTTGTTTTTCAAGACAGGGTTTCTTTGTTTGTATAGCCCTGGCTGTCCTGGAACTCACTATGTAGACCAGGCTAGTCTCAAACTCAGAAATATGACTGCCTCTGCCTCCCAAGTGCTGGAATTAAAGGCGTGCACCACCACTGCCTGGCTTGTAAAGTTTTTGTTCTAATTGAAAGTTGAAATGTATTAGAAATAAGAAGAGTAAAGTAGAGGCTAGGACACTTTACAGTATCCTCCATGGTGAGTGTTGGTTCGAATTAAGCACATGTTGCTGTCCACACAATCTCTTTTTAAGTTTGCTCAGTATTGGATGGAGATGAGAATGTGTGTCTCTTAGAGAAGTTTCAAACTAATACTGCTGATCTCAGACCATATTTTATGAAACACATACACATGATAAGGTGACATTTCATGTGGTTCCAGAAGCTATGATAAAATCCAATAACCTGGTTTAATATATTAATCTTTCATGGTTTTAGTGGTGAGAATTCCAAGATGAAGGTGCCACAAAATTTTGTGCCTGGTATGGTTCTGCTTCCTGGCTCACAGGCAGCTGCTTATGAGGGTATTTTATATAGTAGAGGGAGAAGGGCAATCTCTAGGATCTGTGCTTTAAAAGCCATGATATCATTCATAAGAATGCTGCCATTTGACCCCAGTCATCCCCCAAAGACCACTGCATTAGAGATTAGATTTGAACATATGAATTCTGGGAAGGTGCATTTCCTGCATTTAGAAGGGACTACCATTGGTCTATATTGACAAAATGAGACAGAAGAGGTAGAGGAGATTCTATTTTAAGGCCTCATAGCTTAGAAGTACTCTGCTGGATTTTTGCTTGGATTGTCTGTCTCTGCCTTAGGTGTTTGATCTTTTGGAGGATGCAACCTAAATTAAAATAAATTAGCTGTTTTCTAACCATCCAAATAGGCAAAACTGAGCTTCAGTAATGACCTTGTTTTCTATTCAGTTCAGAGAAGAAAGAGACTGGCTATCTAAGATTTCTAATACAATGTTTGCTACAATAGAGCTTTTTACCTTCCCTTTGATTTTCGGTATATTATTCTGGCCAAAGAAACAAACCTAAGTTCTTTTTAGAAGTATTGTTCAGTGTTTTCAAAGGTATGATATACACTAAGGCTGTTATTCTTATCATTTTCTATTCCCTGGCTTTCTCCTGTGTAATGCTGTGCTTGGGTCTATCTGTAAGGTGAACATGATCTCTCTGATTACCTTTCCTTGTAACCAAGCCTTCTTTGTTCTATGGCCTTCTTGTTGCTCCAGTAAAACAGAGGAACGTCATCTGCTGAGTACAGAAAAGGGGCTTTAATTGGCATAATTAACACTGTGGTGGTTCCCTTGGATTTAAAAGTAGCTGTTGATTCTTCCAGAATGTAAGGGCATTACCAGATAGAGTCAAGCATGCTGTGTGTAATAATCAAGGTGGTTTGGGAAGAATGTTGTGCTCTTAATTAGAAATGAGATGAGGTAGCCTTCTATCAGCAGGAGACTCAGGACACAGCCCTGAATTTTCAGTGAGTATAATGGGATTACCTCACATTGGAGACAGCATTGTCACTGATAGGGCACAAAGCCCTTCCTAAGAACTTGCACAGGGGCATGTTAGGGATTTCCAAAAGTCTTAAAGGATTTATTGTGGTCTTTGGAAGATTTTTCTCTCGTTTTTTTCTCTTTCTCCCTTTGCCCTGTTCTCTGTGTGTTATCCATGATCAATAGTGGAAAAAATAATATCAGAATTGTTTGCACATTATTCTAGAATATTTGTGTCTTTCAAATATTGTCCTTCTAATGGGAGGGCTGTTGAGGATTGTTTTGTGTTATGAGACAGTATATTCAGCATGGCCTAAATGATGTCCAGAATAAATTTAATGTACTTTTGTAAGCACTTGATGTGGTTGCCTACCTAATATTGCAGCTCATAAATGTTTATGAAGATAAAATACTATTACATTAGTGTAATTTCTCCTAGGTATAGAGATAGATACTGAGCAGATATTATTGAATGCAAATAGTATTTTGAAAGCATGTATAAAACTTGGAGTGCATTTTAATTTCAAAGTAAGAGCAGATTTGCGTTAATTAAGCACCAGGGATCTTACATGAGCAACCAAATTAATATGTCTTTTCTTCTTCCCTATATTCTGCTTCTCAACCCCCCTCCCTCTGTTTCCTCCCCTCTTCACCTCTGGTCTCTTCTCCTTCACCTCTCCTCCTCTTCTTCTTCCCATACATTATATACACTCTCTTAATTTTCTTTTTTATCGATTGTCAAGAAGCTTGAGTACTTATTCAAGCAAGAAATGTGCAAATCTTTGAGTATATCAGTGCAACAATGATAAAATATCTGCCTTCACAGACTCTGTAAGGGGCAGGAAATTAGTATGTATCCACACAGAAGCTTGAAACTGAAAGGTCCGGGACTCCCTAGAAAGGGGGTCCACTTAAGTCACAGGATAGCACGCACCCAAAGGACACACGAGAGACCGTCTTGCTGTAAAGCACATGAGGTGGTTTATTAAATCAGAGCTCTGGGCCAACCCATATCCCCATATCTCACATAGGGGATAGAGAGACTGACCTCGTGGCTCAGGGGCATACCGCTTATATATGGGCGGGGTAGGGAAAAAGCGAACTTTCGCACGGGTGCACAGGATTGGTTGTTTTACCTTTTTTGGACACTAGTAGGCCGTACCATGGGGCAGGGTGTAGTTCTTCCCTTGGCCAGTCAGTTTCTGGGATGTTCTTAACAGGCCTTTGTACTGTAACTCCCCCTCCTCTGTAACTAATTAGATGGACCCAAACCTGCTGGCAGGTGCTTTTCTGCCCAAGGTCTAAGGCGAAAAATTTACACATATTTCATAAGATGGCCTTTATAATTTTTCACTCTACAGAAACATTTTAGGGATAAATATTTACTGTAGTTAAAAAAAGAGGTTACTCCAGGCTACATCTAAAAGAGAACAATTGGGCCAATTTAGGGAAATCTACTAGCCCTGATAGATAGGTTGAAATTTCACCAACAAAAGATACATATGATATTCCTACTTCCAAAACTGCTTGGACAAGAAATTACAATGTATGGTGGAAAAAGTCATGTTCCATCAGGGTTTCAAACTCAGACTTTCGTTTTGTTGTTTCATGCCAGTAACCTCAGTTCCCATCCATGATTCCGGTGTGATGAAGAGCTGGGATGGATATCTAAAATGTTTATGGTCACCTCCAAATACTGCTTTGAATTAGGACTGCTGTCCATCCTCTTCCCCTTCACATTGCCACTTATGCTGCAAGACATCTAAGCCCATGTGTGTTGTTAGAACTAAAGTAGAAAATCATTCTTTTCATGGTATTTTGAGCCCTACTGTGTGCTGGGAGCTACAGAAAGCCCTGGCCAAAGTTGAAAAAAGAGTCCAACACACACACACACACACACACACACACACACACACACTTATACTTTCATATGGTAACACTAGCAAACAGGGCCTGCATAGAGTGCTTTGGAACTGGCAGTGTTCATGAAACTAAAGGCTTCTGGTCAAAGACCAAAGACCAGTTCCTCCTTGTCTTACAACACTGGGAAAAGAAGCTGTAAATTAAGTATGGCTTTTAAGTGTCAACACTTCAGTGAATAACGGGGAACTTACTTATATGGCATATAAACCAACTGTATAAACTTGGGTTGAATGATACCCTAAGTGTATAATTGGGGTGATTGTTAAGAAAATTAAGTAATCCCCAGATGTTATAGAGTTATTAGATAATTAAATTCCCCAAATTTTGTTAGGAAGGCTTCCTGGAGAAAGTGAGACTCTAATGCCACTTAAAGGCCTGGAAAAGAACATCTTGAGAGATGAGGTCTGGAGTAACCACATCAGGAGGTAACGGATTCTTGCAGGTTTAAGGAAAGCAGAGGAAACCAAGAAAGAAGTGTAGCAGTAATAAGAGACAATGAGAATTTTCTAGGAAAGGTCTGATGAGGCAAGATTGCGAAGAAGACAAGCTTGGAAAAGGATGTGAAGCACCCTGTGTTGACATAGTCAATGGGTTTGGACCTCGAAAATGATATAGCATCTGCATTTTCAAAATGACTCAGGAGGCAAATAAATTTCTGCTTTGGAAAGTAAGGGAACTGCTCATGAGAACCTGTGTCCACAGTGCACAGAAGGCTCCAAGAATACGAGGAAGAGATAGACTTTAGAACAAAGCACAATAAGAAAGAAAGGGGCACAAGTGTTACTAGTTACACTGAGAAATTGCTACTTTTCATGAACAATACTGATGAATTCCTGTTTTGTTTCATTTCATCTGTGAACACACACACACACACATACACACAAATGGGAAGGTTGTATCTTATTTAAAATGGGTTTGCATAGCATGAGAAGAAGCAGGAAGCACAGAATTTGTAATTAAGAAGCCTAAATTCAGTGTTTCACCTCTACCTATTCTTTGAGTAACTGACTACAGAGTGCTATTCTGTACTTGGCGCCATAATATTACATTTATAGCTTACTCGGAACCTACTGTTTTAACTGATTGATGTGGCCACTTTTCTATGGCCATTTTTTTCCAGTGTTAAATTATCTTTGAAGTGGGTACTCAAGGAGTATGGGTTGAATCTATATTTATAGTTTAATAATTACGATGTTATTACAAAGTCTTTTTCATTCTCTAAGAAAAGTTATTTGACATTTGTCATTGATATATTAGTTTCTCTCAGTTATTTCTGTTTGTTGTAGTACAATAAACATGTTAATGATAATAATGTTAATAATGATATCAACCTTGTCTTGATCACATACCTTGAGCCAAGGACTATTTAAAGGTAACCCTTTGTGTCATCTCATTTAGTCTTCATAGAAAAGTGTGAGATTTAAAACTGATCTCTACAGATTTCTTATATGTGGGAACTCTGGCTTTAGAGGTTTGACTGACTTTCTCCTTAGTAATAGTTCACAGACAATAAGTGCCAGACCAGGCTTCAATCCTAGACTGTTTTGTGGCAAAGCAATACACCCTTTCTACACAACAAAATGTGTTCTTAAAGCCAGAGTTACCCGTGATTCCAGCCATTTTCTCTTCTGGTTCGTCAAAATTAGTAAAGTTTTACTTGAATTCATGACCTTTTGAGTTGGTGATTGTTATTTTTAAACATCTTTACTAAAAAAGAGGGTTGTTTTCTTCCTTAAGTAAGAAAAATAGCAAAGACACTAAAAATAATATTCTGTCACTGGGTCCCTAGAACCAGCACCTATCTATTGAAATATTTATTTGCCTGGACAAAAATGTGAGATTCAGTTTCTTCTTAGTTGGAGAAATTTTTCTTCAGAAGAATAAATATTTTCTCTCTCTCTCTCTCTCTCTCTCTCTCTCTCTCTCTCTCTCTCTCTCCTATCTAGAAATAATATCTGTAGCATTTATTTTCAACATCTATTTTGAAGGAACTAAAATAGAACAAAAGATGCTAGAAATAGGATCATGAAAAAACAAAACAAAACAACAACAACAAAAAAAACCAAAGAGTGTTTGGTGTCAGGGCCAGGGCACGTGATGGAAAGAAGTAAGATATTGGTTATCTGATGCTTTTCCTTCTTTACATTCTGAAAGTAAAATTTAAAGCAAAAAGGAAGACCTGGAAGGGGGCAAAGATCAGGTGGAAAAATTCAGAATACTAATTGAAACCGTCAATGTCAAGAGGAGAAATGTACAAGCAATGGATCAAGTGTACTGATGATTTTGGAAGCTTTTAACCTAAGAAATGTGATCAAATGAGGTAAACACACACACACACACACACAGAGACACACAGACACAGACATACACAGACACACACACACACACACACACACAACTTATGGCACCAGAATAAAGTTCATTTGATCTGGTCAAGAGTTTTGCTAACTGCTCATCATCTTATCTTGACTACTCAAAACAGTGAGTTCAGCTTCAGTCTAGATGTGGGCTCTGCACCTCATTAGACAGGCTTAACTTGCACCTCTGATTAAATACATTTATCTATCAGACAAGTGCATTTGGACTCTCACCCACATGCCAAATCTTCATTTTTTTTCTTCCCTACATCTATCAGTTAAGAGAAAACAGTAACAGAGAACTTGCAAATATACAAAGTTTTCATAGTATCTTGTTCTTAATTAATATTTAGAATAATATCTAAAAGTAGAAAATAGTATGTTATACCACAGTTCTCACTCCCAGAACGTTGTTCGTCAATGATGTCTATCGATTTCACAATGTTATCCTCGGTCAGCAACCAACTGAGAACACTAATAAGCATATATAGTAATATGTATGGTTCTTCTCAAAGAGACAGGTCATCTGTCCTTGCTAATAATAACCACCTTTCAAAGATGAGTTCTGGTGTGTGACAGTGCCACAGTAAAGCTTCTTAGAATAACATCTTTATTAAATAAAACCTGTGTGCCTTTAGGGGAAAGGGTAGAACACATTGTGTCATTCGCTGCTTTGCATATTGAAATTCAGCGGGTAGATTTTGCTAAAGAAATTCAGCAAGCATCTGAAAGAGGAGAATGACCTTCACATTTTCATAAAATAAATGATTAATGTGGGGGCCATTAATTCTACCCATATTCTGTTCCCCAAACAGCTTTATCCATTCTAAAGAAGTGTTTCACTTTCAAGGATAAATGACACATATTTTTTAAAATAATTGTGAACCATCAGGTATGTAATTTATATTTGTTATGCATAATAAAATACATAATTAAACATCACTCTGTAATTAATCAAGACATTAAAACCTGGAAGTGGCAAAAAGCTACTTTGTAGCAGCATTCCAATTTGGGAAGTCTGTTTATAAATAGGCTTATATTAATGAGGCTGTTTTTATTCCATTTAATTTTCTGAGGTCAGTCTTGATTATGTATTATATTCATATATGTGCTCTAGGTAGAATAATGAAAGGGCACCATTTGAGCTCTTCTGATAAAAGTCTGAGGAGACAAATATTTAGCCAAAATTTAATGCTGGTCCATTTAAACAATCAGCAGGAATTGATTTTATTATATCGATAAATTAATTCAAGTTTATCTTTCAGACAATGCTGATGTGGTAGCATAGATAACACAGGGGAAATGTTTCTTTCATGGTTCTAGAGCAATGAAAAAGATTGAAACCAGATTCCCGAGCTTCTGGTACTTAGATCACATGTGATAAACAAATGGTTCAATATGGTTCATGTATCCAGGGTGTCCTGAATACTTTATTATTGGTGGCAGCAACAATAAAATATTTAACTACCACATTAGTCTGTAAACTAAATGTTTGTTCTTCTTGAACTTTGGATGAGGAGCATGAAGCACAGATTCTTATATGACCTGGCATGAACATTATGGCATGATGCATAATCTGCCTTATAGACTTAAAACAAGAGATTTGAACATGGGAACAGTACATATCCCTTTGGTTTTCTATACATGCAATGCAACATATTGCTGTTTTCTCAGAACAGACTAGGGTTTGCTTTTAAAGTCAGTATTAATATCTTATAATAAGACTATGGTGCCTAACTATTGTTCTGTGCAATTGAGAGAAACTGATGGTTCCTAGCAGGCTCCCAGCTAGTTTCCTCTTGCTAGAGTCAGAATTCCTTTGGTATGATTATATTAAAAAAAAAATCTCTGTATTATCATATCTGTCAAAAAATTATATGAAGGAAAGGTTCACTGGGCTGCCCTCCTCAAAGATAATCCTTTTCTTTATTTTCAAAGAGTGCCCCATTGCATGGCAAGTCAACAGGCATTGATTGAGAACCTGGTAGTGAATCTTGTACCAAGTTTACTAGCAGAGGCTCATAAAAACACAAAGGTAATCTGGGAAGAGTTCAGTTGGAGTTTGCTACTTTCCGTGTACTCATACTCCTGTGGGTGCCTTTTATATCTTGTAGGTGAGTATAGAGTGCTAGACAATTATTGCTGGGATTTCAGAGTCCCACTTGTAGTTTAATAATAATAAAGACGTGAAGACGTCTATATAGTTTAAAGCTGTTAGGCTTTCGCTGGGCTAGCCTCTAACTTAATCGGACTCCTCTGTCACTGAGTCTCTCCACATGACTCTCACTATGTTACCTCCTTGTTTTGCTTCAGTCCTTCTTCTTCCTCCCTCTGTCTGCTTCTCTCTGTATTTGTTTTCTGCCTGATCATTCTGCCTGTTCTTCCCGCCCCAGCTCTGGCTGCCAGCTCTTTATTATGCCAAAAGCCACATTCCTTATTCAACCAAATGGCTTTGGGGACTACATGACCTTCCCCACCTCAGCATTTAAAGGCCGGTGAGGAAGCGACATTTACATATCCCGCTAACCTAGTGTAAGCTCAATTAATAATGGCAAACATGGGGACGCACTTCTTCATGTCCAGAAAATAACATATTCATGGGGCATCCCATGGGAAACCTATTTGTACAAACTATGGTGTCCATCTTTCTCTGGTTTTTGAGCATTCTTCTAATGCATAATCTGTGCTTAAAACTCTCCTGCAAGCTGGGCATGGTGGCACATGCCTTTAATCCCAGCACTAGGATTGGGGGTGCAGATTCTCAGTGAATCTCAGTGAGTTTGAGGCCAGCCTAATATACATAGCAAGTTTGAAAGACAACCAGGACTGTGTAGACCTTGTTCCTAAATAAGCAAATGAAAAATCTCCTTTGCTTGTGCCCTCCTTTGCCTAGGGAATGCTCAGTTATTCTGTCCGTCAAACTGGTAGTTCCACTTACTTGCTGAGCTCTCAGGTCTTCTGTGCTCTCAGGTATTCCTTTCACACTACAAACTTCACTGGGCCCAGAAGAAGTTAAAATGCCTACAGTGACTCATGTCACATAAAGAAGTGTAGCCATCAAGAAGCAAAGGGTTTTCAATGGATCTTCAAAGGATAACTGGAGGAATCTCAGATACATGGGTCTTGATATGATGATATTTTTGAAGTTTTCTGTAGACCCCAGATGTGAGGCTGTGTATTCTAGTCCTCAGAACAGATATCATTACAATAAGCCAGGTTAAACACATGTCTGAAACTTAGAATTTCTGAGAATGAAAGTTAAAGTTTACACCTATGGCCCCATCCATGTAAGGTGGTACCCGTGCAGACTTAGAGCAATTGGTATGGAAGTCTGCCTGGCACACAGATCCAGGGTATTTCAAAGGACTGTTTGTATTGTGTTCCCATTTGCTGGAACTGACCTTTGAATTTCTTCCTGGTCCTTGCATTTAGTAATTCTGTGACAGTGACATTGGGCAAAGAAGCTAACCTCAGTAAGTCTATTTTGCATCATCTAAAATGAAAATTAATGACTTGTATAAATTATTTGAACATATGGGATTTAGTTCTTTATGCAGTGCCTTTTGTATACTAGTCTCAATTAATGATGGGTCCCCACTGTTATCATAGTCAAGACTGGTACTGCAAGAAATGACACATATGTAACTCTGGATAGCTATGGGGGTTGGGTATTATAAATGGAGGATCATAATTTTTTACAGACCTCTGTTATGGACTATATCGAAAATCTGTATATGAAGGCCATAGAGACCACCTGATCAGATTATCAATTATAGCATTTTGTATCTGATATAATTAGGCAGAAAATGAGTCCCAAATTATATTAAATCATACAGGTAAGAAGTCATGCATACTTTATTTTTCTGGGATTTCTAATCTTAAATCTTGGAAATATAAAGTAACCATTGAGACATAGACGTGACTGCTTGGTTTTGGACCCAGGACAAGTGACTGAAGTACATATTTCACATACCAAAGCAAACCTGGCCCCCAGGTTCTCCCAGCATCCTTTATTTCCTACCCAGCAGACTCTGTCCCCAACTGTGAATTTTCCAGCCCAAGGACTGGGTTGCCCTTTCCCAGATGCTCCTTCCTATATAATCCAGACCTCCCCCCCATCTCTTTCTCTTCCTCCCTCCCTCCCTTCCTCCCTCCCTTCCTCCCTCCCTCCCTCCATTTTCTCTCTCTCTGCTCACATGCCCCTTTCTCTCTTCCTCCCCTATCACCCCCTTCTCCCCCATGGCCACTTCCCTGATCTTGGTCCTTGGGGCCAGTGAGCTAACCCACCTAAGAGCAGCTTCCCAATAAACCTGCATTTAATATAATCTAATCTGGCTTAAATTGGCTCATTTCACTGGCAGTGTAGAAATAACTTATCAATACGTTATTGTGAGACTATATGCCATTCAAATGTGATGCAATGTGATACCTGCACCACCACACCACCAAGCTATGGGAACTTTATTCAGGGCTGTTTAATATGTTCTTATGCTCCATGCACTACTCAAACAAGTCTTCCCCACCCTTCATGGCTGTCTACATAACACTTGCTTAGTTCCAGCATAGTAACTTAAGAGTGAGTCAAAGGTATGTCACAGATGTTCTCTAAGTAGTCAGAACTGCTAAGAGAGTCGTTGTCTCTCTTCTCATTATAATTAATTGAATCCTCACACAGTCAAAAAGTTTATGGTCCAGTGATATCATTTTTATTCGTCACAAATGTTACTGTCTATTCTTGGTAGATTTCTAGCTTTAGTAATCATGTGTAGGAAAGCATCTACCTTTTTTATTTTCTGAAAAGATAATACGTGTCCACAGCATCAGCAAATTTGTATTCATAAACATCAGCATGTAAGAGCTGTTGTGTCAGAAGCACTGAAAATGTGATAAATATTAATTTCTAGCCTGGTATTTTGTCAAGGATTTTTAGAATCAGCAGTTCATGTTTTTGTTTTTTGCCCTTGGAGTCTTCCAAATAATAGCAATAAAATCCTGCAGTTTTTAACAGGGTCGTGTTTCCACTTTCAGAGGTCTGCCAGTATTTTCTTTTTCTACATGATGAGATTTTTTTTCTCTCTTGATTAATAAAAAGCCATGTTTTCCTCGTTTCTCCTTGCTTAGCTCTTGTTTTTATAGGCGTATAAAGCAGGACCATGGAGTTCTTATTTGATTTTGGTTTTAGTATTCATTTTTTAAGCCTTAAATAGAGTAAGGAAATGTCATTCTATAAGTAAAAGAATAGGAAACAGTATTCTATGGGCATTAACATGGTGTGCCTATGTTCTTAAATCATATTCAAGTTCATGTGTTTAAGAGACACATAACTCTACAGGTCTGCAGTTTACACCTGTAGTCAGTTGTTTTCTCCCTCATTAGGAATAACAAATTAAACTGAAAACTGTTCATTGAATTTGCCCCCAGTGTTAGTACAAGATTTGGTTTTGGTTGGTATATATTGGAGCATGATGGTTCAAATATTCCTAAATAGAGTAAAGGGGGTTAAAACCTAAACCTTTGCACCGTGAGACTTGAATTTTAAACCTGATTTATACCCTGCCAGTGGTGTGACTTAAGTCATTTGACCATTATGAACCTCTCTATGGTGACAGATAAATCCCAGCAACCATTCCATTGGTTTGCTGTGGAAATTACTGGAATTTCCAGGTGTGCTCAGCTGTTCTGGATCTATGATTAATTCTCCTTGCCTAGGATACACCAATCCTAGTTTCCTCATCCAGCTCTGGTTGAATTTCATCAATTGTTTAAAAGGATGACATTACATTAATGTGACTTTCAACCATTTTAAAGTCAAAATTCTGATTTCCATGTTGAGAAAGAAAAATCTGGGTCAGCAGGCTTCCAAGATTTAAGGTGGATCTGTGGGATACCACATATTAGAAGGGCGAGAAAGAGAAGACCAGTAATCCACTGTCTTCTACTCATGTGCTATGGCACACACACACACACACACACACACACACACACACACACACACAATTTTTAAAGCACAATTTTAAAAGTTGTTAAGAAAGAAAGCAGAGACTGGAAGCTTGTGTGATATGTTCTGCCTTTGCCTCTCAGAACTTCCTGATTGGAGGATGGATGGCAATCATGCCACATCTCCAACATCCAAGTGGGACATTTTCAAAGAATCGGAAATGAGAATTGAGCAAAACTAAACTCAAAATGTTTGTAATGGTTGAGACTGCAATTTGGAGGCTCGCACAGTGGCACTGGAAGGTTGTTGGGGAGAGGAGAGCCTTGAGTCTTTTATTTCCTCCTCACAAAGGAATTTGGGGAGCAGTTTGTTTATGTCCTTATCCTATAAATGCAGAAAAGATTCCCAGCCGGTAGTAAAGAGCAGATGAGGTACAAACGTTAAGTAGAATAGTCAATGAATGTACTATATATACTTCACAAAAGTTAGAGTTCTTTGTCATTATCCCATTTTCCTTCCTATTAACTGGTCTTTGTGATGGTTCAGCTAGCAAGAATACCTTTGTTTGATTAAAGGACTCCAACCCAAACCCACTAAAGTACTTTTGATCTTACTGTTGTGATTCACTGAGGTAGAGTGGTGTTGCTAGGGAGATCCAGTGAAGGACTATCTGGCATAAAGCACCCTTCAAAGTCCTGCATTGAGTGAGAGGCTCCCTATTGCCAAATGGCTGCCTTGTTAATCACGAATTCTAGATTGCAGAGCAGAATAGAAAGAAAAAACAAAAACAAACAACAAAAAAAAAAGGATCAGGCCACAATTGCAGTGTTTGGCTGCACAAGAGAAAGCCTGGGGGTGAGGCTGGAGGTGGGAGTCAATCTTGCTGGAATGTACTGTACCAGGGTAGCAGGAGGGGAGATTTAAAAGAAGAAAAGGCCCAGATTATGGAAGATCTTTATAAATGGTGAGTCATGGGGAGATTTTTGAAACTCAGAAGTGATGTGATCAGATTGGCAGCCAGATCATTCTGTCAGTGGGATGGAGGATGAATTGAAGGGAGCTGAGACTCTATACTCAAGCAGACTAGGGCCTTTTCTGCAGGCACAAGATGACAAGGCCTTGATCTCAGGCAGATGCTTAGGGGAAAACCAGCTTAGTAAGATACTTTAGGTGCGAAAATTGCCAGGCTTGATTCCTGCTTGGAGGTAGAAGGTAGAAGAAAAGTGACATCCAAGGTGACTCAGGTGTCCCAGCTGCGACAGGGCTGCTGGGATGCTCTCCATTCTGTGATGTTCCTAGGACTCCAACTTTGAAGGAAAAAGTTTCTCATCAATTACATAACAGTTACGCTGTGTTTCTGAATCAAACTTAATATGTGCCCTGAAATTATGGGATGTGCACAGCCATTATCGAGAACCAATGTCAAGCTCACCATGGTCAAGACCTTGTTTTAGGCTTCACCAATTCTGTAGTAATCATCAGACAATTGTCTTAAGCAAAATGTGCCAGTTGTCATTTTACTAGACAGATGTGTTCAGTGTATACGTGTATGCTACTTATGCTTCTAACATGTTTAGAAGGCAGTTGTCTCAGCCTTGTTTCCTCTGAGCTATAGGTTCTGCCTCTTCAGTTGTTTTTATTAACAACTATTTTGTGAGGTCTTTTATCTCCTAATTAGTTTTTACTGTTGTTGTTGTTGTTGTTGTTGTTCTGGATTCATAGCTCATGGGGATACTGGCACCCTGAAGAGATATGTGAAAATATTGTTATTACTTGAGATAAGTTCACACTAGGGTTACCTCTGATTTCTTCCAAGTGTCTGTGCCTTTGAAAGAGGTTAATCCAGTATGTTCTGTTTAGCTTTGAAAACTGTGGCCCAAGTTGGTACCTATATTTCTTTGAGCTGCCTGTAAACGATTCTGTTGTCCTTATTTTATAGAATTCTCTGATGTGTAAAAGAACAAGTCTGCCAAGGTGCCAGTCTGGTGAAAGGACCATGACTCAGAGAGCCCGGGAGCTGGATGTTGTTTGGCCTCCACTAGCTGTGCAACCTCGGGGAAAAATCCTTTCACTTTTTGAGTTCCAATGCCTTTATCTAGAAGATGGATTGTTAGACTATAAAATGAATCAATTTCCCCAGTTTCCCAGTGTCATCAGCTCTGTTAAAGTCTGCTAGCTAAACTCAATGATGTTACCAAGATCCTCTGTCTATGTAAAAGTTTGCATATCCCTTTCAGAGCAGGAAGCAAGGCAAATGTAAATGGTTAAGAACTAAAGGTACAAGGGAAATAATTAACAAGAGATTGGCCCAGAGGTTGTTTTGGAGGCAGGCCACTTGAACAGGTGAAGAATGGAATCTGAAGGGTACAGCCTTGGAGAGCAGGTGGTCATCAAGCAGTCAGATGGCATGGGGGAGGGGAGAGATGGTGGCCACAGCAGGCTGGCAGCGAAAGGCAATGAAAGAACTCAGGAGCATGTAGTGCTCAAAGTCAGAATCATGGAAGCCTGTCAGGGACTAGCAGGACTCTGGCCACCTGCCTGGGTTCATAGGCAGGGCAAAGCTTTAAAAAGGAGAGTTGGGAGGGGGCAGCAGAATGAGAGCAATAGAGAGTTCCAGTTTTTGAGAGCCTGACATATTAGGCAGGCCTCCAAAAGAGATCAGGCAAAGAGGAGCAAGACAGAAGGCGAATCCTCAGAACTGGGGCACCAGGTGGGGGCTGAGTTGTGGAAGCCCTGTTACAAGAATTGGGACAAGAGGTCAGAGCTAGATTAATGGGAGGCAGGTTAGCACTGAGACCTCCAGGTTAAGAGTTGGGGCCATTTATAATCCTTAACCTAAGAGGCAATAGTTTCCCCTTCCCTTAGCTCCCTAGCTTTCATAACTGACTGGCAGCCTTCTTTTCTTCCTTACCAACTACTTTTTCCACATTCTCTATTTATCAGTTTTATTGAGAGTTACTTAAGTTCAATATATGAATGAAACGTGACCATTCTCTAGAGGGATAGCCAGAAAGCAAAAAAGTGTACAAGCATGCTACATTATGGTAACTACAGCAAAAGCATATACACGACATTCAGGGAACACTCGGAAGAGATGCTGATTCTTTCCAGCAGGGCTTGGAGGCCTCCCAAGAGGACCATTCTCAGAGCAGAGCCTTGAAGGGCAAGTTGCCCTATTCCTGGAAGACAGGTGAGGCAAGGGCATAAAGCCAGGTGTGAGAATGTTCAAGAAATACCTAGTTAAGAATGTTGACAGCTAAAACTGTAGGGAATTGTCACAGATCAGCATGGGGAATGGTTGTGGAATTTTCCAGAGGCAAATGGCACTGGTGTAGGGTATAAGAGTTGAAACTTTCATCAGGAAAGAAGGGAAGGTGAGAGATAGAGAGGGCGGTGACAAGGAGAGCAAAGAGAATACCTTGGCTAGCACTCCTGGCAGGAAGTTAACAGAAGAGGAACTAAGCATGTGACAGTGCACAGGGATCTGGATGGATTTATACCTCTTAATTTATACTGGGTCCACTAAGATGCATCCAAAATGAGGACCATTTCTAGGAATTGACGATGGATACCTAGGAGTGGAGAATAAGTCTTTTTTCTTTCACCTCTAAGTTAGGCTGCTTCTTGGATCCTACCCTTGCTGTGTTTTTAACCTTCCTTGGCCTGTCCCTTTGTTTTCCTTCCTAGTATTTTCTAGTGGCTATCACTAGAAGCTTTATTTCTCAGGATAACTGTCTCCTATCCATAGAATGTAGCTCTCTGAGGACAAGCATTTTATCTTATCATTTTATCTCTTATCCATAAAACATCCCTAACCACACAGTAGCAAATATGAGATGGATGAAATGCAAGCACTGGCAGCCATGCAGCAGGCAAGGCTTACAGTCCTAGAATGGAAGGAAGCAAGAAGGCTAAGGCTGTTCCCTTTATTTTACAGAACACAGAAATGAGTTGCCCAAGGTCAAATCCACAACACGTCAGGCAGAGGTAATAGGAAGTAAAGAGCTGATAGATACATGTGGCTTGGTCTCCCAGGGCTGATTGGCATCAAGGAAAGCAAATAACGATGGCTATGATGCAGTCTGGCTGTGGAAAGGCACTCCCGCTTACAAGTGGGTTCTGATATTGGATTGAAACTTAAACTATAAAATAGATAAGGAATTAGATTTTCTTTTCTAACTGAAGCACACTGGAAGAATTGCTTCTTGTTTCTTCCAGGGATTGTTTTCATCCACTTTGTTCACTGCCTAGCCCTTTTTGTAAATTAATCTTGTTTCCTTCCACTGTTATAAGGATAAAGGGAATGCTGTTCATTTCCTGTGAACCTGGCCACTGTTTATCAATGGTGTCCCTTTTCCATGGGAGCATTTTTGTTTCTATCTAATCCCGTAAACATCAACAGCTCATAAGAGAACCAGATAATTTAATATATGAATAAAATTTGGTTATTTTTCATATGTAGATATGATAAAATTCTTTTTGAAACACATAAGGATTTAGAAATTATGCAAAAGATTAAATCTCCACCTGAAGTCTGTGAATTCTTTCTTCCTTCAATCACATATTCATAATTCAATACATAGTTCCTTTGTATTAACTAAGTTTGATTGCTCAGTTGTTGGGTAATGCAAAATAGATCATAGATATTAGAATCTAGTCATAATTATAGGTAATACACAAAACATAACATTTTTAATTGTATATACTATGCATATATAAAATTTATCTTCTCTGTATGTATACTTAAATTATATAGTACACATTTACTCTTTGATTATGTGTCCACACACTGTCAAGCCATGTGTCTCTGGAAAAAAAAAACACCGACATATACCTGCAATTATGTACCATTTAAATGACTTTAATATATATTATCATGAATATTTGGAGAGGGCTTGTTCTGCTTAGGCAATAAGAGATTTCTTCAGAAGGTGATAGTTGAACTCTGAAGGCTGAGAGAAGTGGACTACATCAGGAAAAGTGGATGGAGAGTAGTAGTATAGGCAGAAAGAATTGCATGTATGAAGAGGCTGATACAAGGGCATGTCTCACTAGAAGATGAAAAAAATATACCGGAGTGGACAAGAGCTGTCAGAGAAGAAGGAGGCTTGGACAGAGCACAAAGAACAAAACACCCTTGCAGAATGATGCATTAATGACACATTTTACTCATTAGGATTTTGCTCTCCTTCAAAGCAATTGAATGTCAATAAAGGTCACAAACAAAGAAAGTAATTATAGGATATGAAATTTGGAGACTGGATTAGTGTATAGAAAAATGTAAGTGGAAAAAATTACAGATTCTAAGAGAAAGAGACAGACAGAAACACTAAGGAAAACATTTTAAAGCAAGATTGCTTCCTGCAGAGAAAGTTGAAGTATTAATGAAAATGATGGCTTTGAACATAGGCCTTTAAAAAAGATGTCGGAATTATGCATGCATGATTGGGGATGGTGCATTTTTAAGAGAATCCTTAAAGGAAGGTCAATATAATAGAAGGTCAGGAAGGTGGGAAAACACAGGTTGATGTTTGAAGAACAGTAGCAAGCCAGTAAGTCCCAGGTAAGAACAATAGAGATCCCCTAGTTAGATAGATGATAAATAGATTGAACCATAGACTTGAAAGTGGAAAGGCTTCGGTCTTGTCATTACCTTATTTGGTTTCATTTTTTTAAACAAATAGCAGTCACTCAATGATTTGTAGCCAATCGGGCAGAAGCTCAGGCTGGCTTTCAGGGTAGTTAACTGGGTATCAAAATTGGACAGGAACTGGAAAAGAGTAAAGGTTGAAAAGAATGAAAGCAGATGGGCGTCTAGCACAAAGGCTTCTGCTGGAGCCAACAAGGCTTGACTGGGGGTGGCGGCTGTGGGAACAGAAAGAATGTGAAAGATATCATAGAAGTGGGATGAGGGAACTCATTGGTTATCAGGAACATGAGGGAGGTTTAAAGATTGCTTAGCATTACTGGTTTCTGTGCTTCTTTTGGATTCCAGCCCGCAAAGTTGAAGCAGGTTGTAAATGCTGTGCTGTGGAATACAAACTGATAACCCCATGATATCTTGCCCACATGCCAGGGCTAGTTGTGTCACTAACTGAAGCAGTTTTGGGTGACTCCCAAATGGACTGTGTTTTAAATGTTAACCTACTAACAATTATCTCTGTATCCTATTAGCAATCAGCTGAACCATCTGTTCCTACTGACAGAGGATATATTCTAGAAAATGAGTTCGGGAATAATTAAACATTCAGTGGTTAAAAGAAGAACATGTCAAGAAAATTAAAACACCACGTACTTGAGCAAAACTTGAGTGGTAATGCATGAACGAAATAAATAAAAAGAGAAATGGATCCAAGGTGAGGGGAGTCTAGTTTGAGTGTAGAAGTTTCTATTGCAATATATAAAATGTATAATGAGTTCTTTGGATTAATGTTGTATTGCCAACATTTTTTTTTTTTTTTGAGACAGGGTTTTTCTGTGTAGCTCTAGCTGTCTTCTATAAACCAGGCTGGTCTTGAACTCAGATATCTTCCTTCCTCTGCATACTGAGTACTGTGATTAAGGGTATGAGCCACCACTGCCCAGCAGTATTGGCAACCTTTTTCAAGTGATACTTATCATGAAATCTGAATGAAAATTCAGCATTAGTGTGAATTTCACACACCAATAGTGTAAAAGTTTAAGACATAGCAAATTTTGTGATAATCTTTGTTGTTTATATGGATGATATCTATGCTGTCTTCTTGAGTCTCTCAGTCCTAGATTTCCCATGAATACACTGAAAATGCTATTATCTGCCTTGCCCAAGCCAAACCTCTAAAAGTCACATAAGTTGATCTATCAGAGAGAAAAATCCAAGTGATATCCTCAGACCTAAAAAGGTTCTTAGTCATTCATATCCAAACTCTTATTTGAATCAGATCTGTGAGTCTATGAATATGTGTCATTTAAAACAGAGCAGTAAGTGGCTTGTCGTACTAGATGATAAAGAAAATAGACACACACACACAAAAAAATGTTTGACCAAAAGTCCGTGAGTTCTTCATTAAAATCTCAAAAAACCACTCATTGTAAATGTTGGGTTAAAGAAAGTTGAGGGCTCCATCTCTGCGGTTTAGAGAACAATGGTGTTTAACGTGTGAGAGCCATCTATCCTCATCAGTAATATGGAAACTTCTAAGAAATACAAAGTATCAGTACTCACTTTCCATTTCTACTGGATCAGCAACTCTGAGGCTAGCACCTACCATATTGTGAATAAACATCTATTGAGATAATGTTCATACATATGAAGGTTGAGAACCAATGATGCAAAGGAAACAACCTTGGCACTGTAATAAAACATGAAAAAAATACAGACTCTGCCCTTTATCTATGCAGCAGCCTCAGCCTTGTTTAACCATTATGCTTTTTACTGTAGTGATGAATTGAGAAGCCTGTTTAGATAGATATTTTTCTCTCTTAAAATACTTATGTACTGGCTAAGCTAACCTACAACTTGCCAATTTCTATACATATTTTTCCTGTTTTTTTTTCTCCTCTTCCCATGTTTTCAATTTTTTGTAATGGAAAGGATTTTCAAAGAATTTAGTTATTGATCAAGCTATGGGAACACAGATAGGAATGGATGAATTCAACACTTCGATATATTCACAAATTATATTTCTTACATTATCAATACAATTTTCAAACCACATACACTTCATCTTAGAGCAGATAGATACTGAGAATATAAGTTTGTTCTCTTTAAAAGGACACTTATGGCTGACATTTCATAGTTAATGAGGTGAGAATTACCAACTAAAATAACTCCATTGTTAAGCAAGAAGATTAAAGCAAAGAGTTTGGATGTATTTTCTTCTACCAAAAGCAGGCTCCATGCTCCATAGATATTTATATTGAGTACTTAATATTACCTATGAAAACCAAAGGAATCCTCAGTGAAGGAGTTTTGACAATAGGGCCAGAGGAGATTGATTTATTCAACAGCTATTTATAGAGTACCAGTGATGTGCTAGGCACTAAGCCCCGAATGAACCACACTGAGAAAAAAATCTCCTTGTCCTCATTGAAGGACATTAGAGAAATGATCACAAAAATAAGTGTATAATGATGATTCGTGATCAGCTCCATTAAGGAAAAATACAGGGTATTTTGAGGTCATAAGGGAAGAGGTATCTGTAAGGCTCCAACCTTAAAGAGCTTGTGGTCTTTAATATGCAATACAGACTCTGTACTGGAACCTGGCCTCTGTATTTCTTTGTAGAATTTTACCTACCATATTGCTGTCTTGCTTGCTGGTTTTAGAAAAATCATCTAATCTCTTAAAGTTTCCATTTTCTTAATAGTAAAACAAAACAGAAATACTAACCTGAGAGAGGTATTTGTCAGAATTAGTAAGAAATACAGAACTGTAATTGGCACATGTTAAATGCTCAATGGATATTAATAGAGAAAACAGAGGAAGATGGTGAGGATAAGGGATGGAAAGGTGGAGAGGGAGAGGAAGGAGAGGAAAGAGAAGAAATAATGGTTGTGACAGTAGACCAAAAATTGGTACTCTTAATACGTGAACTGTGATCTGTTACTTAGAATTGTGTATGTGTGTATATATACTCAAAGTAAAATCTATTACTTAGAAAAAATATATATGAAATATGTGTGTATATTATTTAAATATATATGTATACATATTTATAAGTTATATATGTTATCTATATAAATATATTCATATATTTTTCTAAGTTAATTACATTTATTTCTAAGTAATATGCATATATATTGTTAAGTAATACATCATAGTTTGGATACACACACAAGCAGGAATACAGCTAAACTGTTAGATAAAAATCTTAAACATACAAAATAAACTGATCTTGTTTCCATCTGCCTTTCCACTAGCATATGTGGCCTAATTATCTTCATCAGTCTCTTTTGTGAAATACAAATGTTCATTTAATATATTTGACCATGAAACTCCATCCTTAGTTCAGGTAGACTGAGTATTTCCCTAAAGGGTAGTGAATATTGAATTAAATCAAATACATAAGTGAGTTCTTCACATTCTAAAGTATAAAATTATTGATCATAATATTGTTCTCTTAACTTAAGCATTATATTTTTACATATAAGTCATTTGCTTTTGCAAATTATTCATAAACCCTGTGAGCTTGACATATCTGTTATAGAGGAACAATGGATGCACTGAGTAATATTTCCATGCATGCATGGAGCTAAGCTGCAGTTATTACAGAGTTAAAAGGATCAGACCAGTTCAGAGTTACAAAGTCCTGCACTTCTAGTAGTTGAGTCAGTAATGGAAGAAAGTCATGTTCGTATAATAGATGAATATACAGCCAGAGACGAAGGGCAGAATTCCTGAACCAAAGTTTCAAGTTTATTAATGAGGGCAACATTTCAAAAAAGGAAACTGACTTAGATACTTGTAGCATCACAAGACAGAAAGGAGTTATCCCCTGCTGCCTGTCTTTTCACTATAAAAAACTCTTATTGATTATCAAAATATCATTATGAATCCAACCCTCCAGGAATCACCATAGATGAAGTCACTATAAAATGCCCACATAGGACAGCCTAAGACTGGAATGAAAAAGCTACTTCAAAAGGGAGAGAGAGAGAGAGAGAGAGAGAGAGAGAGAGAGAGAGAGAGAGAGAGAGAGAGAGAGAGAGAGAACAAAGAGAGAGAGAGAGAGAGAGAGAGAGAGAGAACAAAGAGAGAGAGACAGACAGAAACAGAGAGACAGAGAGACAGAGAGAGATAGTCCCCTGAGGAAACTAGAGGAAAGTTTTCAGAAGTCAGCAAAAATTCAGGATGAAAAAAAGAACACCAACCAGGTACTGAATTGGATAAAGATGGAATCAAGTCTATCCCTTTTCTGTCTGTATTTCCTTGTGGTGATCTGTCCTATGAAAGCTCAGATTCTGGCTGTTGTTTTCCTCCTGTTTTTCCTCCTTCGCTTCTTCATCTTCTTTGTATTTTGTCCTCCTCATTATTATTGATGTTGTTGCTGGGTACCAAACCAGATCTCTCCTAATCTTAACCATGAGTTAAGATTAATCTCTACCAGTGAGTAATTCTCCTGACCCTAGAATTCAGGTTCCTCTTCAAGCAAAGGGGGACATATACAACATGAGAGATATAGTTAAGACCCCAAATAATTAATTTGTTAGTGGTTATTCCCTTTTTATGCAACCAGTGCTAATGTATTCCTTATGTACAATGTGCTTGTTAAAAGGTGAAAATGTAAAGCTGTAACTGAGAAAATGCCACAGAGCTCTGCAAATGAGTTCACTGTAGGAATCTAAATAGAAAATAAAAATCAGCTCTTTGAACTGCATCTTTAAAGGGAGTGTTTTGAGTCAGCAATTACTCTGGGTATAGAACACATACTGTGTTGCATGAATTGGGATGACCCAGAATATAGCAACTAACTTAGAGTGTACATCATATAGATCCTTATTTTTACAATAAGGGTAATCTCTCTCCCAGCTGTACTACATTGAAGGGGAGAAATTCTGTATAGAGACTGGGACTGTTTGATTTAACTCTGTTGTTAATCAGAAACAACTGGATATATCAAACATGTATAATATTGACCTGTTTAATATATTCTTGGCTTAAAAAATTGTAGCACCTCACTGTGTAACCCAGGTTGGCCTCATATTTCTATCTCCTTGTCTTACCTCCTGAGTGCCAGCATTTCAAATGGGCATCACCACTCCTGGGTCTGTGTCATATACACTTAGAATAAAGATATGAAAGAATTTTTAATCAGCAAGAGACTTATGTTGTAATTCTGAATTGCTGTAAATTATAAATGAAAACAGAATATGGTGGAAAACCTTTAAAAACCCATACTTTGGGTTGGAGAGAGCTCAGCATGTAAGAGCACTGTGTACTCTTCTAGAAGACAAAAGTTGGATTCCCAGCACCCACATGGCGGCTCACAACTGTCTGTGACCTGTATACTATTTACTGGCCCTCTCATGTACTGTACAAAGGTGGTGGGCAGACACATTTGCAAACAAAGCACTTATACACCTAAAATAAAAATAAGCTTAGAATATTATGTTTTCATCCACATTCTGATGGATGACCTTATTTAAGGAGTACAAATAATTAAAGAACAAAGGTTCTTTTTGAGTTGCAAGCCATCATGAGTCCTCCAGTGCACTTTCTCAATATACCTGGGTGCCAGTATGAGTACCACTCTATTCATGTACAACATTATTAATGCTTGCCTATCTATCTTTCTGTTCTGTGACAATTTTCCCTTCTATTTTTTCATGTTATTTTTCTAAAGTACCTCTCATTCTGTCCAAAACCAACACATTTGTAACATAAAAATAAATTTTCGATTAATTTGTCCTTTGGCAATTTTACATGTGGCTATACTGTCTTCTGATGGCTTTATTGCCTTACTCTTTACTTTCTCCCTCTCACATTTCTCAGTCCCGCTTCTTCCCTACAAGTCTCTTTCTCAGATTTTTGCTTTTGTTTTGTGTCCCATTTAGTTTAACTGGGGCTATCTCTGTTAGCATTGGATTAGAACTTGCCATTTGAGCCCAGTGGAGTCACCAGTGGGAATACACTGGAAGGCAAAGACTCTTTCTTTCTTAACCTGCATCTATTAGTAGCCTTTACAGCAATCACAGGAAAGGCCACATGGGTTCCTCCTTCATCCATGCTTGCCTGTTCATGGGCCCATGCCTGCGTAGACCCAGTACATGCATCTGGAGCTCTTATCAATTCATGATCACGGTGACTCTGTCTTGCCTTGAAGATGGCATTTTGTAAATCTTCACCTTATCTCTTGCTCTTACATTATTCCAGCCCTTCTTCCATAGAGTTCCCTGAATCCTAGAGGGGATGGTATCAACATCTTGTTTAGGGTTGAATATTCAGCTGTCACTTATTATCAATACCATGTGCAGCCATAAGACCCTGCATTCATTACTATTACCTGGAAATAGAGGCTTCCTGTTTTAGGCTGAAAGTAACATTTATGTATGAGTATAAATGTAAAGAGGCACTTTGACACTTGTCAACTCTTAAACAACAGTATTCAGGCCCCTCTTAGGACCTATGGTGTCCCCCCCCACACACACACATAACCTTTAAGAACCTTCCAAGCATAGCGTGTGGCCAGCACTCCCTCTACAGGTGATCTGACAAATCCGCCACAGCTACCCTGTCATAATAATGTTGTTTTCAATTCTTATAATAACCTGCAATTTTCCCTGTATCATTGGTTAAAGGGTTGTAACAATAGTACAAGGAAGCCTTTCAGATCTGAGCTACCTCAAGTAACAATATCACTTGTATTCCCACAGCCTCTCTTCCCCAGATAGAAGCCATTGTTACAAAAAGAAAGCACTGGGAAGAAAGGGTTCGTGTATAATTGATTTTGCAACAAAGCAAATTACAGTTCACTTGTCCCCCATGCAAACAGAACCATTGTTAATTTTCATAGACTGACAAAAGCGATTTCTTCCAAACAAGGCTTGTGGTTATTAGCACTTGTAAAATCAGGTAATAAACCTGTATTTTTAAAAGTAGAAAAGAAAATGGAAATGTCAGAATGGCATTAGGAGCTTTACTGAATGTCCTTTCTTGTGGTTGGAGGTAGTATATGAGGTGGTATAGGTTAACTACAGTTAACACCAGCAAACCACTGACAGCAAAATGAAACAGAGTGTAGTTGCCATGTATGACCTAATGCAATCAGTGATGAACTACAGGCTTCATATTTGTACATGAAATGTACTTTCATTTGCCACTAACACATTCATCCCTTGACCCTCAGTGTGCCAAAGTGTGTGTTGAGAAGACATGCATAATTGTACAAGAGTCCCATATCACCTCTGTTGTCTATCCACATTCCTTTGGACAAATATCCATCACTGATGCCAGCCAAGCTGCAGACAAGGATAGAGTCGTTGTCCTATGGGACAAGCGAAAAACTAAATAATTTGGTGAGCAGATAGTATAGTCTCAGCAAGATGTTTATAATGTGTAATAGTTATTTTACATGTTTATAATTCCCATTTTCTTTTCTATGTTGAAAACAAACAAATAAATCTTCCTAGAAGCTTCAGCAAAAATAGGCAGTCCAGTTAAAATAGTTAAAAAATAAATATGCTGTGTATCCATCTTAGTTCAAATTTTCTTTAGTCTGGCTAGCCTGTTGTTCACTTTGGGATTTTTTTTATTCTTAAATTTTCTCATTTTTTATTGAGAATAAAAGCACTTAATAAGAAGAGCACAATGGTGATAAAATGACATCATGTACCAAGCAGAGGTATTATTCAGTCACTTTATGAATAGAAATAATATAATAAAATTATTGCAGGCATTATCTATACTTCAATTTCTTCTCATCCTTCAAATTTAATACATATTTTTACAAAAAAAATTCAGCTTCTCTACCTTTATAGTCTTGACCACTGAGATAGTCTGAGAAGCAGCATTCTGTTGCCACAACAGAAGGATTTTTTTGTAGGCAGAGGAACCACTTTGGTTGTGATAATCACCAGAACATTACAGATTTTTCACTTTGTTGGAATGGGGTTGATGGCTGCCCAAGTGCACAGGAATGTGATGCCTATCTTCCTAATGACATCCAGGATGACTCACCAGAGAACTTGTTTTTGCCAACTCTCTCCTCTCATTTGTACGATGAAGGAGGCCCAAATGTACCTCCTGAACAAAATGGCTTCCTGTGGCTTTTAGTTCCCTAATGTCTGTGAAGCGTGCTTTCACACAGGCTAGTACACACACACACACACACACACACACACACACACACACATGCACACACGTGCATACAAGCACAGAGCTATTTTCAAACCATAAAAAGCCAAATGCTAGCATGAAGTGAATTTATCATCCTTAAGTAAAAGCATTCTCACCAATGTCCATGCTGAAGAGCAAGTGTGTTTTCTGGTACAGAATATTTTCTTCCTTTTGAAAAACCAAAGAAAAGAAAATCAGCACAACAATTATTTGCAAGTGTATGGTTTTTCAAAGACTCTTTTATAGGACTTTCTCTTTTAAAAGTATGATTAATGATTTCTGCTGCTACTGTTTCTTTTTTACTTTGCAATGATGAAGCATTTTAGCATATGTCAAGTCAGGTACAGTTGTAAGAGTATAGACCATTTTTAAAGTTGATGTTGAAAACTCATCACTTTTTTTTTCCTTCTTTTCATTGGGTATTTTCTTTATTTACATTTCAAATGTTATCCCCTTTCCGGTTCCCACCCCCCAACCCTCCATCCCATCACCTCTCCTGTGCTTCTATGAGGGTGTTCCCCACCCACCCACTCCTGCCTCCCTGCCCTTGAATTCCCCTACACTGGGGCATCTAGTCTTCACAGAACCATAGTCTTCTCCTCCCATTGATGCCCAACAAGACCATCCTCTGCTACATATGCGGCTGGAGCCATTGGTTCCTCCATGTGTACACCTTGGTTGTTGGTTTAATCCCTGGGAGCTCCGGGGGGGTCTGGTTGGTTGATATTATTGTTCTTCCTATGGGGTTGCAAACCCCTTCAGCTCTTTTAGTCCTTTTTTTAACTCCTCCATTGTAGATGTCACTTAGTTGAGAAATTTTTATTCATGGGAAAGATGGAATAAAATATTTTTCATTCTAGATTACAAGTGGGAGAATTAAAACAGGAAAAAAAATTAAATAAGCCAATTTCCACGAAGAAAAGTCATTCTAAGTCTCTAAGTCGTGGGTCAGAATAGTACTGTTAGAAGAGACTATCACTGATTGACTTTCATTTAATGTAATTTTATGATTCTGTAAATACATGTGACATAAGGTCATATAAAAAGGGGCCAAATCAAACACACTGGCCCCAAATGCTGGATGATTAAGCCACAAACAAAGGCTTTGTTTGTGGTAATAAGTTCTGCTAGTTTATTTGAATTAACCCTTCTTCTGACTACAGCTAAAAC